>NC_066362.1:106055256-106655256 GCF_013377495.2 Cygnus atratus
TTTCCCCAAAATAGCCAACTGACCAGATCAGAGACAAAATTAGAAATAGGGATGTAAGAATAAAATCTCAACTCACAGTAGTTAAAGAACAGATTAAAGTGTACTTATAAGAATTAGATGTTCTCAGGTCATCTGCATGGCTAATGAGATCCTCAATTCCTTAGGAATTACCTTAGAAAACTCATGTAAGATATATGCTGACCCACAAATGTGTAATTAAAAGGTGAGATCATTGAAATTATTTGATTTTCTTTACAACTTCACACTTCTTGCTCTCAGGTTGCTCTCCATTCCCTTCTCCCAGATCATCAATTACCCATCTGTTGGCTGTGTTTGACATTAGTACAAAATTTGCACAGATCTTGGTTAACCAAAAGATGTAAAGGTCTAAGATATGGCTGTGTTCAAGCATACAGAAATGTGCCTGTGTCTCAACCCTCACCAAAAATTTCAGCAGTCCTAGGTTATTATCACAATTAAAAGAAGGAATAAAAATTCCATCTATAATAGAGAAAGAATAGTGTATTTATATTTTAGTTGTTCTGTTCCCCAGGCCTGAGTCTCACATCTGAGTGGCCAGCTAATGAGTGTGAGTGGTAAAGCACGGCAACATACCACCCCTGAATGCTGCTACAGAAGGTTAATCTCCTGGTGGGCAGAGAGTTAGGCACAATTTTTTCTTAAATTGCTGATGCCTAAGCTGATATGCCATAGCCTGAAATGACTTCCCAAGGTGCAAAGCAATGTATCAGCTTTCAAAATGATTCATTTTTCTGAGTTCTTTTATACAGGAATCTGGCTGTAAAGGGAGGCTGATTAGTCAGTTCCTCTCTGTATCAAGTTCAGTCTTTTGCCCACAGTTCAATACGGATAGGGAAGTGACTAAACTGTCATTTTTCTTTTACAAACAGCTGCTGGGGTATAATTGGTAAGGGAAAAAATGAATAGCTGTCTATAATTTGTAAAGTCTTGAGGGTGGAGAAAAAAAAAAAAAGAACAAATCAATCAAGGGAAAACAGGAGAAACTGCAAGGCAATGGGAAACTGGGGGAAAATTGGAAAATGATCACTTTAAAATGAAAAGGAGAAACAGAGTTATGAAGAAACTGAAAAAGAACAAATGTGATGGAAACAGAGTGAGAGTCACTAAAATGTGTTATATTTGCTCTTTAAAGTTAAGTAGATGAAAAGAGAAGAAAAGTCTTTGGATACATACATACAGAAGTAGAGACACAACAGAGCTACCTGGAAGCTCACCTGGAAGCTTTATAACATACATAACTACATAAATAGTGTTTTAGAGGCAAACAACTATAGTTTGCCTCTAAGTAAGGATTTTTTTTTTTTTTTCTGTCACAGAGTTGTACTGTAGGAGTTGCATACCTTGTGGGTTGTATATAACCAATTACACAGAAATGAGAGTTTGGGTACCATTGTTTTCTTTGAACATCTTTGCCCTAGCCACTTGTTATCCTTACTATAGACTCAGAGAAATTTACAGAGGCTCCAGATGACCTGTGCAGCATCATGTAGACAGACCATGATAAAGCAGGTAATTGAATGTAATATGCCACATTCTTGACCAAGTCAGATCCTGTTGAATCATTTTCTCTTAGGGCTGGAAGGAGATATGGTTTGATTGCAACAGTGACTGTAATTGTACCTATATATATATATATACACCATAATATTTTATTGACTCATTTTCTGCCAACTCCACTTAAAGGGATGACTTTCTAGGCAAGATTGAAAGGACAGTTGCTCACAGGTTTCTCAGGGGATATATATATATACACACACCACATACAATATATATATATACACAGTATGTACATATATATATACACCATATACAGTAGTTGTATGTTTTACCTGTATGTAAGCTATGTAAAATGAAGTAAACTGATAAGTAATTGCAACCTATCTTCTTTAGACTGACTTCAGGAGGAACAGGTTAATCATACATTCATAATAATTCTCCATTTAGAATGTTCAGAAAAATCCCTAGAGACGATGGTGATGATCCGTAATCAGTTTATAACTCTTATTTAACCGACTGGACACAGTCCTAGAAAACCTGCTCTGGTTGACTCTGCTTGAGCAGGGAGGCTGGACTAGGTGATCTCAAGACATCCTTTTCTACCTCAATGATTCTTTGATGCTGTCTCCCAAGATATAACAAGGACCACTGAATAAAAATGGGTGCCAAGGAAACATAACTCTCTCTTATCTCTTGTGCTTTATTACCACTCCTTCCAAAGACTCTCTGTGCCTAGTCTGCTGGCCAACTCTCCTTTTGTAGCTCAGTAATAATGTTTTTTTGTTGTTATTTGTTTGTTTGTTTGTTTCTGAGAATTTCTCTCAACCCATTACACTTTTTCCTTCAAACAGGGCATGTAGCACCCACTGTGACATAAACCTCACAGTTCAAATATAGATCTGATCTTTCTCAAAGTTAAGGCATATTTGAACCTGAACTTTTGAAACATTTTTGTTGGGGGTAGGATTGTGAACTAGAGTCAAGCAAGAACACAAGGAATGGACACACTGAAGACAAAATACTACTGTGTCCATTCTTAAAGCAAAAGAAAAATGAAAAAAAAAAAAAACCACAATATTTTACCTTTACGTTTTCAAGTTTTGGCACTGTTTGTGAGCTAAAATTATCTACCAATTATCTACCTGTTACTTGTAGGTTTTATCAAATGCAAATTGTCAAATGCTATCTTAGTTCTGAGCACAAGAATATCGACTTACAAAACCTATATTCTTCAGTACTTATCTTTTCCACATACGTTTGCAAATGTCGCCTTTACAGTTCATAGATGTCATGGAATCAGTGATCATCTATGATTCAGTCGAGACAGTTTTGCAAAGCAGACACTAATATGCTCCATCTAGACATGGAAGAAATGCAAGACTGTTCTGTCTTTGAGACAAACTGAAGCCTTGTGAACATAACTGGTGAGGTGCTAGCGCAAGCTAACAAACCCCATCGATATCTTTGCCTTTAGGGCTGGATGCCACATTTAAAAGACAAGTAGTATGTGTGGTCAGCAAACTGTGCACTATAGATGTTTAAAAGTATTGTACTAAAATTATTTTTTATGTTCATGGATCTGTCATCTGTTGTTGATCTAGTGAGTATGTATCAAGCTCTATTCCAATACGTAGTACTGAATTAGCAAAACTCAGTAGCAAAACTACCTGGTCCAATGCTAAGAAATGACAATATCATAAATTCAACTTTTTATGGTTCTGATCCTAACACTTGGCTAATTGTTACAAGATAATTTACTAGTGTGACAAATTACAGATACAAACATACCATTAGCTATAGTATTTTATTTAGCAGGAAAGTAATCTTTCCATATAAATATTTTTTCCTTTCCAAAAATCACCAAAAGGCATTCAGGAATTAAATATTACTCATAAAAATGTGAAAGCATAAAATTGATTTATGGAACTATTCATAATATGAATAAGCACTTCTGCCTAGATTCACCCAGCAGTTAGCAGAGATGTCCTCTAAGAAATGATTGTCAGCTGGAGTCCTTCTTTAGTTATTTTTCTTTACGTGTTAGAGAAGCTTACCTTTGCCCACAGATTATAAAAGCGCTTGGGAATCTTTCTTCTACATAAAAACTAGCCTATCTTATGCTAGACCATAAGCTAAAGACAATGAAGGTGGATATTTCTTAGACTACGCCAGAGTCTCCTCAAAAGAGATTTTAAAGCCTGATTACTGTATACCTGAGAAAGTTCACAGTAAATATATATCTGTTAGGTAATTTATAAGGAAGGTTTTTCCTTAGTACCTATGTCCTTATCCTCAAAAGTGTTTCAACATTCAACTTTCTAAGAGGGATTTAACCTCTCAAAACTTCGGAGTTCGGAGTCTAAGTGCCTGTTGATGAATTAAATATACCTTAGAAATTCAATACCTCAGATGCACATCAGGTAACAAGTAAGAAGAAGGCTGAAGGTTAGGCAGCTTCAGATGTATTTTTACAGTATAATAGTTGTAGGAAGTTCTAATCTGCTTTGAGTAGTCTTAAGTAGAAACATTTTGATATTGGGGCTGCCATTAGTAAGAGATAAAGTCTTGAACAGTAACTGTCTTTTAACAGTTTAATGGCATGGGGATAAACAGATTTACAGTAAAACACAGAAAAGTAGTGTAAAACAAAGAAAACATACTTCTGGATTTGATAATTCCTTCCAAGAAAAGGGTCATTTCCAGCAAGTATATAGCAGTAAAAAACAGATTTTGCACATAAAGACAACTTGCCTGTGGCTATTACTTTATGTAAGTACTTTTTATGAAAGACAAATGTCATGGTTAGAATCTTAAGAGACTGAGAAACCTGTGAGTAACCGTCCTTTCAATCTTGCCTAGAAAGTCATCCCTTTAAGCGGAGTTGGCAGAAAACGAGTCAATAAAATCTTAGTATGTGACATTTAATCCCTGGCGTAGACCACAATACTGAGATCACTTACAACTCTTTCATACTGATGAGTTACTAGAATGGCTTTGCAGAAATATCTTCTTACTTCTCTTGTACTGGGGAAAGTCATTCTCTGCCAACTTCACAAGGCCTGATGTTGTGTTATATCCGTAAAAATATCAGAAACTTGTGTAGCAGCTCTTTAGCTACTTACTGCTTCAGAACAATTGGTTATACTGGATTTCAAATGATTCAGCAATAAACCACATGCTGTAATTCCAGTTACATATTTTTACAACTTTTAACAAGTTACTGAAAATGTATTCTTTTCATACATTAAAAAAATTTGCTGTGACAGTTGGGTATTTTCTATTCTGGCGGGAAGGGATGTTTTCCTTCACAATAAAGAATCTCATATGGCTTTGACATTATTATCGTCTGCCTTCACAGGTAAGAACTGTTTGAGTCATTTCAAAGAGACATCAGCATCTCCAAATCAGAATAGGGCAAACAAAGACCCAGAATCAGGAAGTACTAACTAAATTGTATAAATAAATAATAGTTAATGTGGTGAAGGGGCGAGTGTATCTGATTGATTACATGGCATGGATTTGGACAAAAATGTGAATAAAGTTTCCCTAGGTTAATAGTCTTTTTCAAAAACACAGCAGTCTTCTTCTTGGAAAGCTGTGAACAGAGGCCTGCTCTGTTAGCTGAATCAGGGGATGGAAAAAGTTTGAGCTTCTGTAAGTAAAAAGTGCACATAGATGGCTTCCATTTCTATTTTTCTGTTGACTTCAAGTATGATCTCCATTTTCAATTATACAGAATAATGTAGGAATTTTATTTTAGTTTTGCTAAAACTTTGAAGGTTATGATACTGGATATTCCTAAAGGTAGTGTACATACATTTAAATTAAAAAAAAAAAAAAAAAAAAAAGGACATGGAAAATCCCCAGGGCTGGAATTTGATTCCTTATACTGGTGACAAGTTAAATTCTTCCATTGTGGTTTTGGCCCATGTCATCCAGAAGACTCTGAAACAAGCAGTAGGTACTTTTCAGGAGAAAGTGCGTAAGCAAAGGAGGTTTTGTCAATAGGCATTTTGATGCGAACATCCTATTTCAGAAGATAACAGAATCGCAGAATCATTTAGATTGGAAGAGACCTCCAAGATCACCTAGTCCAGCCTCTGACCTCTGAGTCCAACCTAGTCCAACCTCTGAGTTAGTGGAGGACTAACAAGTCCTCCACTAAAGCATATCACTAAGCTCTACATTTAAACATCTTTTAAATACATCCACGGATGGTGACTCAACCACTTCCCTGGGCAGCCCACTCCAATGCCTAACAACCCTTTCTGTAAAGAAGTTCTTCCTAATATCCAACCTAAACCTAAACCTCCCCTGGTGCAACTTTAGCCCATTCCCCCTCATCCTATCACTGGGCATGTGAAAGAATAGACCAATCCCCATCTCACTACAGTCTCCTTTAAGGTACTTATAGAGAGCGAAGAACTCCATCCACCACAACTATTTCGGCCTGGCTACCCAACCAATTTTTAACCCAACAAAGTGCAAGATAGAAGAATTTAACTGTATAGACAGGACTCCGTGCTTTGTCTGGCTCAGCACTTCAAAGAACAGTTCCAAGAAGCTCAACATATTAGTAAAGATGTAGACATCTTGGAGAACAGTCTCCGAGTATGCATTTGCCCGGGTATTTAAAGACTTACATATGTTTTTTGACCTGTCTACATGAGCCATTTTAATAGTTGTTAACATAAGGCTCTGTAAGAGCAAAATGATCATAAGCATGGAAAGCTCTGTGATATGGTGCAAAGCAGTAGGGAAGTAACCTATACCCTGAGAGTCTGAAAGTCTGTGTCACAGTGACATAATAGATTTGTACGTGTTAGTTGGTTAATCCGCTTTACAGTATATTTCCACTGACATGTAGCATTTGCAAGTTTTAGTGGAGGGGGTTTGAAAATTTCTACCCACACTCCCCAGGTCATAGAGATGTGTTTGATTTCTATATATTTACATATTTAATTTGGCAGACTTTTAAACTAATCTACCACCCTTTGGCACTCTTTTCCTACTGGTACTGTAAGGAACGGTAAACTGAGATGACAAAATACAATATCAATTACCTCTTAACAATTTTTACACATATTGATTGTACAGGCGCACTCAATACACAGGTAAAGCTTTTGACACCGTTTCCCACAGCATTTTCCTCAAGAAACTGGCTGCTCTTGGCTTGGACTGGCATACACTTCGTTGGGTTAGAAACTGGCAGGGTAGCCAGGCCCAAAGAGTCATGGTGAATGGAGTTCAATCCAGTTGGAGGACGGTCACTAGTGGAGTCCCCCAGGGCTCAGTACTGGGGCCAGTCCTCTTTAATATCTTTAGCGATGATCTGGATGAGGGGATCAAGTGCACCCTCAGTAAGTTTGCAGACAACACCAACTTAGGTGCGTGTGTTGATATGCTCGAGGGTAGGAAGGCTCTGCAGGAGGATCTGGATAGGCTGGACCGATGGGCTGAGGCCAACTGTATGAAGTTCAACAGGGCCAAGCGCCGGGTCCTACACTTGGGGCACAACAACCCCAAGCAGCACTACAGGATGGTAGATGAGTTGGTGGAAAGCTGCCTGGCAGAGAAGAACCTGGGAATATTGGTTGATAGTTGGCTGAATATGAGCCAGCAGTGTGCTCTGGTGGCCAAGAAGGCCAACAGCATCCTGGCTTGTATCAGAAACAGTGTGGCCAGCAGGGCTAGGGAAGTGATTGTCCCCCTGTACTCAGCTCTGGTGAGGCCGCACCTCGAGTACTGTGTTCAGTTTTAGGCCCCTTGCTACAAGAAGGACATTGAGGTGCTTGAGCGAGTCCAGAGAAGGGCGACCAAGCTGGTGAGGGGTCTGGAGAACAAGTCTTACGAGGAGCAGCTGAGGGAGCTGGGATTGTTCAGCCTGGAGAAGGGGAGGCTCAGGGGCAACCTTATCGCACTCCACAGGTACCTTAAATTACCTGTGATTCTGTATATGTCATTCAACCAAGAGCTATTTCTAGAAATCCTTAGTGCTAAAAACTCTTGTTATATGATTTTATTTCAAAATTCTTTAAAGATGGTTAAGTTGGACTGGGTCCATAGATAGTTTTCAGAATCACTGCTGTGTATAAATTTTTTTTTCAACAGTCTGCTGCTCTTTAGATTTATTTATTTATTTTTTGTTTTAAGCGCGTGGTTTCCATCAGTGAAAGATCTTAATGTTGTGAAGTTGCACTAACTGGATATAATAATAGATGTCTTTTTCATTCAACTACCCTTTGGAGGTGAATAATTTCAAAACCTACTTTTAAACTGCAGTCTCTTGGATATGTCTAAGGATAATATAAAGGCTAGAACATTTGACTAGTATGCATGTTATTTCCATTAATTTGTATAATTTCAGAACATTTCCACGGAAAGCAAAAGAGCTCCATATATATCCTTTTTGAGGTATTCTGAGTGTCACTAGAAATAACATAATGATGTTAATTTTCTAATCACTGTGGCATATGTATAAGGCATAGCAATTGATATTGTCAGCCATTTCAGTGGAAATATATGTCAATTAAATACACTGGGTATATATGAGAAACTGCCATTCATATTACACCTTTTGGAAATATTCATTGGCATCTTAATTACCCTAGTGAAATAGAAAAATAGTATCTATAAGATCTGTACCTAAAATTTATTTTATGTATTTAACTCCTCAGAAGGTATATTTTAAGATAACTTTTAAGCAAAAACTGCTTTTTTAAAAAAGAAAAGAAAAAGGAAAAGAAAAAAAAAAGAAAAAAAAAGAAAAAGAAAAAGAAAAAGAGAAAAAGAAAAGAAAAAGAAAGAAACAAAAATAACAACCTTAAACATATGGAAATGTGACAAAGCTCCAATACTGCAAAACATTTAGGTAATAGAGTGCTTCACTGGTGCTACATTGACAGGTGAAAGAGCTGTATGTCTCCAAAGAGACTCTTGAATTGCATTCTACCATTGCTAATTATTACATTTCTTGGGGGTCCCCTCAACAGAATTAGAGCTTCTCTATGTTAGAAGAGGAAACTTTTGTTAACATTCAGTGGACTCAGTCAGTTCAGAATAACTGTAGCAGTCGACCACTGGTTGAAGGAAAATGCTTAATGTGAGTTCTGTGTTTATATGTATTTGGGTGAAAATGAAAGAACATAAGTATCAAAAAGATATAGAGAGGCTGTGATGTTTCTTGTGTTGACTGAAAAACAGTAATGATAGAATAAGAGGATCAGAAAGACAGACGTGTTAGATTAGTTTTGCTGAATATTGTGCTGTCTACAGTGTGAAATTAAGAACTAAGCGACAAATCCTATTTGTCTTGCTCAGAGCAGTTGCTTTGAAATCAATGAAGTCACATCAGTGCACAGACTTTGAGGATCACATATCCACCTTACACTGCTGAACAGCTGAAATGAGTAGCCTGAAATGCCAGATGAGCATTCACAACCCGTATTGGCTTCACATTGAGTTGTAAATGATTGTTATTTTCCAGAATCAGAGCTTTCATGCGCAAAACTCCCAATAAAATCAATGCACTCTGCATGTCCGGACCATCAGGAACTTCATCCTACTGTCTTTCTATCCATAGATATTAATATCTTCATTACAGAGAAGGCAGCTTCTGCTTATGCCACACAGTCCCAGATATTTCAGTTCAAGTAACCTCTCAGAAACACCATAGCTCTTTCTTGTCTACTCAGATGGCTTTAAATCCTATCTCAGGATGGGGTAGGCAATGGTTAACGCAGGTTCCAAGACAAAGAATTTGGCAAGCATCCCTTTGTCCTTCACTATGGATACTTCCAATGAAACAACCCATGCTAAGAGATGCTCAAAATTTTAAAAATATATTATTTATATGGTATCAGGATTTTTAAGCAGGCAAAGCATCCAGATAAAGAATGCAGTTCTGAAACTATTAAGTTTATTTTTCCATGTAAGGTGGCACAGTTCAATGGCTGATTGTAGACTACAGCACTCCACCACAGACCAGAACTTCTTCAGAGGCAAATAGGACAGGTTGTTTAAGAGACAAGTCCTCAAGCCAGAGCCTGACAGTGCTTCATTTCTCAGTCAGAAGGAAGCTGTAGGAGAACTCTACTGTTTTTAAATGGTTAAAAGTACATGTTCTATGTTTCTCCTCTCTCCACTTGTTCTTTGTATGCAGTGTACTGCAAGTCTTTGAGAAAGCAGCCACTTTAATGTAGAAGGGATCTTTTCAAAATTAAATATAATGTACCTGTTTCCATTGCAAATGAAACTTTATTATTGCCTATTTTATTCTATAACTACCAAGTAAAATGTTCTGAGCACATACCCAAATCTTGAATCACAGAAGAAATCAGCTCTGTGGGCCTTGATGTAGGCAGAATGCTTTTTGAATAAAGCAGGTCCTGACTCCCCATCCAAGATCAGTACATACAATATTCATTTTAAAATAAAGCAAAATTGTAGTATTGAAAAGACAGAAAAAGACTACAGAGCCTTGGTATGGAAAAACTGAGGACTGCAAAGAACAGCATTTCATGTCAGATCCAAGTGAGTTAACAGGGAATATAACAATGAACATAACTAGAAACATCCAAAAGAGAATCCCATTTTGGCAATGACTGTTTCTAATGGGAAAAGGAGGATGAAGAAAGACGGCTCTTATTAAGCAACCTAATGTCTTAATATTCTGGCTTATTAGTTTTCTGACATTACTCATTACAATTCTGTTCCACCTTATCTAAAATACAGTTTTTTGTTTCAGGTGCCGATTTTTATTGCATATTTTAAGCTGCTGTATGAAGAATTAACCTGACTCTTCAGTTGTAATAGAGTTGGCTGGCATTTCCATATCACACACGTCATACTGTGAAAGACATTCCTACTTTTCTTGAAGTTTTACCTTTTCTATCAGGGCAAGTTTGTTTAACAGACAGATGTAGATTGTAGAGGTGAAATGTCATGTCTATATCACTAAGCTTCTTAGATTACAATAATATATTACTATTTTTTTTCATTTATAATAGCAACACTGTGCTGAGAAAATGCCATTACTTGAAAGAATTTTTATCAGAAAATTCTTGTCATTTTAAAAGTTATAATGAAAGGTTTACTCATCTCAAGAAAAATCTCTTTCCCTGACATAAAACAGTACTTTAGCATCTGGAATGTTGAACTTGAAGATGGACATTTCTGAAAGAAACAAACTTTGTCTCACTGTAACTTAGTAATTTTTGCAAGTCCAGAATGTTACTTAAGAATAGTAACATTTTCAAATTGAAAATTAGATTTTCCCTTTTCTTTTCATTTGTTTTCTCCCAAAATATATTCTGATAGAATGAGTCCTTGTAGCATTGTAGGTAACCATTGTAGGTAACCATTGTAACCTTGTAGGTTAACTTCTAAAATCTATTAAAATAGCACTAAAGCTGAAGTGCAATATTTCCAACAATTGCATATAAGGAAAAGAGAAAAAGTTCCCTTACTATGAGAGAAGAAAAGCAAATTTTCCTAGTACTACCTGGATAAAAATATTTAAAATGGTGAAAATGCCTATGATCTTACTACAGAAAACATATTTCTAATCTAAAGCTATTTTTGAACTGGAGATGTTCCACTGCTACATTAAAACAACAACAACAAAACCTTAATATCTATATCTAGCTATCTGTAACTCAGGAAATAATTTTAAATCATTCACTGCACATCCCAATAATCCTTGTTCTGTGCCATAACAATGCCATAACAAATATACAGCAAACATTAGACAATCATAACTCAGGTTTTGCTTGTTAAAAATGCAGTAATCTTAATTCAAAAAGTATGGATTATTCTTCAACTGATTAGAGACATGAGGTACTAAAAAGTTTCACTTTGAGTATTACTGTGGTGAACATGGCATCTCTATAGCATCAGATTGTTGAGAAAAGATTGCTTGGTCTCCTCAACCCTTTCATGATTTGATGTGATATATACAGGAGGAATTGTGTCAAGCCTGATTGGTACTTCATTTTCTCATTTGTGAACTTACTTGTGTTTTGTTATTAGACTCTCATGCTGAGCAGCAGTCATAGGGACAGTCAGGCTGTAATGTAACATTGGTCTCTGAATTACAGAGGGAGACTCTGGGAAGATTCCCATTAATCAAGTTACAAATCAACACATTTCTTTTTTTTCTACTGGTGTGCTTTCCTGTTATCTTGTGATTTATTTTCCTGTATCTTCAGTGTGAATTACTTATCCACGCTGGAATGTTAATATCAAACTCTGACTGCAGGTTTTCTGGCTTTCTTAATGACTTCTATAAAATTTTATTTAGATGAAAAAATGCACCTAAGCCTACATAAGTGTGCAGATGTAAGAATGTATATGGTGACAGAGATTTTTTTTTTGTGTGTGGGGGGGGTCTTTCTTTTTGGAGGGGGAGGGGTTCTTTTCGTTTCGTTTCGTTTCGTTTCGTTTCGTTTTGTTTCATGGTGCAAAAGGGCTTCAAGCAGAAATTCCTGATGGTCACATTAAAATAATGAACTGAGGTGTAATTCTTATACTTATAATAAGGATAAGACTGGAAGTCTGATCTCTAATAAAATTAATATCAGAATGATTTCAAAGTTAAGGTTTTAACAAAAGTACTTCAGCATGTTTCCAAAGTTATATCCCCATGAATATATTACCTGTAGTTCATTCTGTCCAAAAAAATCTTCACAAAAAAAAAAATAATATTAGGATCTAAATTATTTTTCATAAGCCTGTCTCCTTTGCCCTTTTTGACATTTACCATATACTAATTGTTTCAGTGCTTTCTAGGCAGCAACCTGCACAGTCATCCTGGGAAGTCTTCTGAGTGCTTCCAATTAGCTCTCATATTAGAAGTATTATGAATTCTAACTTCTAGTGCTGGACTCAATAGTTCAATAGTAATTACTCAACATCTTGGCCAGGCTCAAATGCTACACAGTTAAAACCTACAAACTCCTAAGCATCAGACTTAAACCTAGCACATTAACTCCTGACAGAAACAAACAAACAAACAAACAAAACAAAAAACCCTCACCGAATGTCAAATCAAATCCAGAAACCATTGCTACTCCCTATCAGTTATTGAATCAGGTTACTCAGGTCAATGCCAGCTAATACACTGTTTTTTGGTCATAGCTTGGTCATAGCTGGTGTAGACATCCATCTCTGCCAGTGTAAACCTTTCAGTCTAGATTGAGAACAAACATTTTCTTACTGCCTCTGTCTGTAGATTGGCATGAAGGAGGGAGATGGGGGAATCGAAAGAGAGATGACTTTGGGGATCACATCAAGTAGAGGTGATGGGGTGATCTAAAAGAAGCTGATTATTAAATTTATAATGTCTTCAGGCTATGCTCCAGTTTCATGCGGGTGGGTATGTTGCTAATTCATATTATCAGGCAGCAGAAAAAGTGCTTGTTAGAAAGGTTAAGGTGAGCCCAGAAAGACTGATGAAAATCACATTCTGTATGTCTGGAAGGTCAGTTTGGAAAGAGCAGCAAGATAACTCTGTCTTGTAATGTTAGAGCTATAATAAAACACTGTCTATATCTAAAGATCCACTTTATATCTCCTGCAGACTGGCACAAAGTTTATACTAGTGATTCTGAGCTTAAGGCTCAAGTGTCCTTGCCTCTTACTTCGTTTGTGTACTTTGCAGCTGGACTAAAAAATAGTCACCCTTTTGACAGAAACAAAACAGGTCAGTGAAATCAGAGCCACTGAGCCACTCTGCCAGTATGGGTCACCATCTAGCGCAGCATGAGCGGTGGTGTTGATGTGGAGTTGCATCTGTTGCAAAATGAAACTTTGTTTTTACCTTTTTTTTTTCAAAAACAACAACAACAACAACAAATGTGTATTTACAACAAGAAATTATAAAAATTTTGCTACAGTGCTACAGTTAGGAACTAGGATGATGAGTTTTGCCCCCATCTCTCAGACTAAATCTCCCTGCCTTTATACAGTCTTTGCAGATATATCAGATAGATTTTCTTTGACTCCCCTAATTTACCGCTAGACCACTGAGCTACTATCATGTAAATTAATCTCTTCAACAAGAACTGGATGAGAGATGGAGAGTCTACCCTTTTTGTCTTTCTAAAAAAATAAAATAAAATAATAAATAAAAAATAAAATAAAACAACAAACAAAACAAACAAAATAAAATAAAATAAAATAAAAACATAAAATAAAATAAAATAATATTCATAGTTTATACATGCATATTTAAATTAAGCTAAAGGTGAATATTGCAAATAAAAGTAGTAAAGTAAAGGAGTAGTAAAGTAAAGGAGCATTCTACTTCTATTAAAGGAGCATTTTAAATCAGTTCATGCTAATGTTCTTCAAACATTTCTAGAGGAATTAGCATTTAAAGAGGAAAAAAAGAAAAAGAATAAGAAAAATAAAAAGAAGAAAAGGAAAAGGAAAAGGAAAAGGAAAAGGAAAAGGAAAAGGAAAAGGAAAAGGAAAAGGAAAAGGAAAAGGAAAAGGAAAAGGAAAAGGAAAAGGAAAAGAAGAAAAAGAATAAGAAAAATAAAAAGGAAAAGGAAAAGAAAAAGGAGAAAAAGAATAAAAAAATAAAAATAAGAAAAGACAAAGGAAAAGGAAAGGAAGAAAAAGAATAAGAAAAATAAAAAGAAGAAAAGGAAAATGAAAAGGAAAAGAAGAAAAAGAGTAAGAAAAAAAGGAAAAGGAAAAGGAAAAGGAAAAGGAAAAGGAAAAGGAAAAGGAAAAGGAAAAGGAAAAGGAAAAGGAAAAGGAAAAGGAAAAAGCTATCATAACCTTTTCAAAATAATTTGTTTGCTTTAACAAAACTAATTGCTAACAGCAGGTGGAACTTTCACTGATGCAGGTGGAGTTTTCATTGATGTGAACAGGCCATGTCAAAAAGCTTTTAGTAAAAAACTTTTTTAGCAAAAAGTTTTACTGAAATTTACCAGTACTTATGGAAGTGACCTTTTATGAGTAATCAAAGAGAATGCTGGATACTTTTGAAAATTCCAACCAAACAAAATGAATCTTGTGCATCAGTAATACATAGCAATAAAATTCAAAACATAAATGTTATTATAGGGTTATTTTATATGAACCTCAAACAGAATATTTTATCTTATCTGGCATCGTAAAACAGCAACCACTCAAAGGTTAATGTGCTGTACAAATACCAGAAAGAGGACGATTTTTGAATTTATTCTCTATATTTTCCCCTCAAACTTGAATGAATATATGGTTATTTAACTATCCTAGAGATCAGAACTGGTACACATAATTATCAACAATCAGGAGCTATCATTACTTTCGTGGATTATACAGGACTTTTGAAAAAATAGTTCTGAAATGTTGATTTTTAACTTCTGAGTGATGGATCCCTGGAAATAGTTGTTTGTTTGTTTTTAATTCATTTCTGCTATCACTTAGTAGAGATGTTTCAGAGCCAATTTTTGACACAAAGCTACTATTTCAAAATTAAAGGTTAAGACCTTTAGGTATTAAATCCAAAACAAAACACACCAGAAGATAAATACCATGTTTGTCAGTTTATGTTTTCCAAATAGACTGTTTTATTTAAAATGTATGAACAAACTCACCCAGCTCCACGTTGAGATATCTTCTCCTTTTTGCTTTCCACTCCAGGCTCAAATGTGATAAAATGTACCAATTAAACTAGACTTCACACTACAGCTTCAGGTGTGAATGCCAAAGTACAACTAATTTATAGAATTATCTCTATTTTGTCTCTTTTATTACTGATTTGTGTAATCTAGCTTAATTGTATAATACTTTATTCACTACTCACTATTTTGCTACATAAAAAGAAATATTGAACTAAAGTTTGACATTCAAATAGTAGGTCACACTGTTTTCTGAATACCATAACACTAGGATGTCCAAGAAAGGTCATTATTGTTTTGCATTTGTATGAGAATGGTACAATATATTTTCTGCTAATGTTTTTATTACAACAAGCAGAGAAGAGAAAGCAATATATGATTTTCATTCTATAAGGTAGGAATCGAGGCTCTAGGAAGTTATGATTATGGGAAATCAAAGCATCACATGATATTCTCTGTCCCAGTCTAGTGAGTAGAATACAGTAAAAGCTTTCTATTAGGATGTGTCTGTGCCTTTGTCAAGCCACAGCTAGCACAGGGAAGAACCATTTCACTAGTGTGGCAAGGCAGATGCTATGTGAAAAGTAATGTGTCAGCATATTTCTCATATTGTGTAAATGCTAAGAAAAAAGAACAGGTGGGGTAAAAGAATTACAATGGTTATAATGCACAAAATATAATTTATATTTAAACAATTAAACACTTTGAATGAACTTCTTTAATTAACTTCCAGTGCAAAACATTAAGTAGTGTAGGTGGAGATATCAGTAGTCTCATGTAATTTATGAGCCATGCATGAAATGGTAATATTCATACAGTGCTCTGTAACTCAGACTGCATTGCAATAGCTACATATGCGTCTGAGGATAACACTGGATGCACTTCAGAAGAATGAGTAAAAATGATCTATTAATTTATGGAGACAGCTGGTTGTTCTTGCTGCATAATTTAATTAAATTCCATCCAAATGTAATGGGAATCTTGCTAATTGGCCCTAGGAACTTGCTGAGAAAGACTCACCCTATTTTAAGCATTTAGTTATTTTCCTTTGTATTTATTTCTGAGACCAGAATCATAGAATGATTTGGGTTGGAAGAGACCTTAAAGATCATCTAATTCCATCCCCCTGTCACAGGGCAGGGACACCTCCTACTAGAACAATCTAGAAGGCAGTTGCATCTGTATTTCTTTGTGGATTTTTTGACCAGACTTTCTTGCCAATGTGCAAAGGGCCAAATCCTGTATAACAGGGATATATAAATTTTATTTCTACAAGCATTATCCTTCTTGACGCTGTATTTTAAACACAACTTATGTAGTAATATGCTTCCATATTTATACTACTCAGATTATAGATATGTGTCTAGTAAATGACCATGTGTCTAGTAAATGACCATGCCAGATGTTTTAGATCCTTGTCTGTTGTTTCCTCCCTGTGCTACTTCGAATCCATCACCTTCCCTGTCTTCTTAAGTATGTCTGCTGGTAGTGTTGGATAGCCCAGATATTAGTTTTCTTGACTGTAAATAACTGTTTCATCTATTCCCGTTACAAGACTTCTTGCACTAAACATTTCTGAATAACAATCTTTCCGCTATTCTGTCCAATCCCTTTCCCCAGAAAGAGTTCAAATTGCTTAAATGATGTGTTTCATCTACAGACAACATCTTTCTGACACCTCAGGGCTTCAAATGCTACCAGGGCATACCATTTGCAATCTCAGTCCCCCATTTAGTGTTCACAGGCTGAGCTGCACATCCTCCGCTCAGAACAGTTCCATTGATATCCTTGTCTGACGGGCCAGTCTGGACTCCACCTTGAAAAAGTGATGAACAGCATCTGTGAGGATGGTACAGTATATTTTGGGGATAAAAAAAAAAAAAAGATTCGGCCTTTCCCTAGTCAGCTGGAGAAAATTACAAATTACAAAGGTGGTACTGTAAAGAAAATTAACTCCATCCCAGCCAGACCCAGTAGATAGTGTTAGTGTCACTGCCAGTGACACTACATAATCCATGAAAGCCTGAAAGGTCTGATGTATTTCCCAATTTAGATGGTTAATCATTCACTCCAAGGAGTCTTCTAATAGCATGTAAATTAATGATAATAGCAAATAATAATATCAAATATTAGCTTAAAGTTATCATTGCTTTTTTTTTTGTTTGTTTGTTTGTAATGAGGCAAATGTTTAAACTACTTGGACACACCCTAAGAATATAGTGATCATGATCATGATATAGTGATTATAGTGATCATGATTTCTTGCACTGCAATTTTTCCAAATACCTACAAGTGTCTTGCAAGCTAAGCTTGTATACTTTTATTTGTTTTATTTTGATGTTTCGTTTTATTGCACCTTTGCCAATGGACTGAGTTTAGGTATGCTGCAGGCTGGTGCTCTCTTCTTTACAACATCTAAGAAGCTGATTTTATATCCCTGACACATTCGAATAACAGATAAGAATTTATATAATGTACACATCAAGAAATATGGACAGATTTCAAGAATGGCATTCAAGTCTGACTAAAAGCTTCATACTACAATTAGATTTATTACATTTATTTAGCTACACACAACTTAACAGAACTACAGTGTTTGTGTGTATATGTTTTTGTGTGTGTGGGTGTTTCTGTGTGGGGTGCATGTTCGTTTTTTTTTGTTTGTTTGTTTTTTGGTAGTTATGTGGTCTCACACGCAGAACAATTTTCACTGACGTGGGAAGTACTTTTGATTGGCTTGTGAGATGGACAGACTATGTATACCTTCAAGCTGTATAAACTACTATAACACTAGTATAACACTATGGAAATAGTATTTGAAAATTTCACCATGTTTCATCCCCAGACACATCACCAGCACTCCAGTGTTTGTGCCCTATTGCCAGAAGAAAATAACCATAAGCTTTTTCAACTCACTTTTTATCCAGAGGCCATAGGCTTCGTTATAATACAATTTTGAAAGCTTCTAAAACCACCACACATTTGAGATTTCTATAGACCTAATTATTCAGATAAATTGATCACCTCAGATAAAATTGAAATAGCATTTCCTCAGTCACCAACCTCAGTTGCTTCAAGACATAACACCAACATACTTGCAATTATATCTTAAACTAAATAACTATATAAGTACTTGCATTTATGAAGGGCTAAGAACATATGGATTTAAAAGATCTGACAGTTATATTGGGTTATGTCCGTTGCCAAATGTCTTTAATGCGGACCATTAAATCTAAAAAATGATACTGAATTTTCTAGAGAGCAAGGTTAAAGACTATAAAAACAGGAAAGGGGTGCCTCTAAACACTTGAGAATATCTAAGAATGGATGCACATCTATTGTATATAAACTATGTTTTGAGGATGCTGTAATTGGAAACTCCATCAGATAAGAAGAGGAAAACAAAAGCCATAAAACCATGGAAGGCTGCATATTTTAACTTCAAGTTATTCTAGCTATTTAATGCCAAAGGAAAAAATGAAAAAGAGGAAGGAAGGAAGGAAGGAAGGAAGGAAGGAAGGAAGGAAGGAAGGAAGGAAAGAAGGAAAGAAGAGAGAGAGAAAGAAAAAAAGAAAGAAAGAGAAAGAAAGAGGAAGAAAGAAAGAGGAAGAAAAAAGAAAGAAAGAAAGAAAGAAAGAAAGAAAGAAAGAAAGAAAGAAAGAAAGAAAGAAAGAGAGAAAGAAAGAAAGAAGTATCAAACACATAATCAGTGGAAAGAAAACTATTGCAAGAGCTGTGGGATGTTCCACATCACAATAGCAAGAGCATCCAGGAAGGGATTCTGCAGCTCAGAAGTCTCTGTGTTTTATTAGGTATTTCTATGTTGGCAACAGTTGACTGTGTAATTGAATATATACTTACAGAGGGAAACCAATTACCCTTTATGATCCATCTTCCTGCTCTCTTCATGAAGTTTAAAGCAGAACACATTGATCCAGTTGGTGGAAAAGCTTCCAGCACAAACTCTCGCTGTCAGTTCATGGTCAAAAAAGCAGTGGTATGGCATTAATTTTCCACTGACTCCTGGAAAGTGAATCTGGTGAATGTAAGGATGCCTATAAGAAGTGAACAAACTCATACAAATGGGAATTATACTCTGCATATTAAATGCAAAATCAGGATTCTAGTTACCATTGCTGGACAGGTAGATAGAAAGATACATAGAGATGTTGAGCAATCAGAGGCCCAGGACCTTAAGAACTGCATAATATGTATCACTGTATGAAATCCTTGTATCATTGATAGCGTGAATAGTGATATCCCCACTTTAAAAGAGTTTTGATCTGTACGGAGACATATTTATATATTACAGCAAGATAACTTGTGACTAACAATTAATATAATGCTACCTGACAGTACATTCAAAATACACTACTTTATCAAGAGGCTGGGGGTGAGAATGAGATGAAGCAGGTTCAGGAGTGTACAGTTTGACTGATTGGACTCATAAAATGACAGTAATGTGAACAGGTTATTGGTAAAGAGAGGACTGCTCTAAAACAGTCTTGATAATGTATCAATGATAGTGTCATAACTAAAAGATCTTAATACAAATAATTAAACATATATGCATCTTCTAATGGATCAATATTTTTGTTCAATGAACTGATCCAGAGACCTACAACAGAAATGTGGGCATTTCTAGGCTGTTCTAAGAAAATGTTTGTTACCAGGTAACTGCAGCTTGAAGGCCATTCAATGAGAACAGGGAATGGGTAACTGGGACCTCCAAAAGTTCAGGCACGTGAATATAACTGGGGTCTTGAAAATCTAAGTACAGGATGAGACCAGTGGCCCCAAGGATGTAAACACAAATTGCTGAAAGTTTATTGATGGCTAAACATCACTATGGATCACTGTGTGAATGCAACCTTGACAGTTTGGTACAATTTTAGAATATAAAGGTCAGATGTATAGAATTGCCTGTGATTAACAGCATAAGTGAAGACAGCTTTATATTACATACAAGACCAAAATGAAACATGTTTCAGGCCTGGGTATGCAGAAAAGATCACTTTGATATCCTGGGCTATTTTCATTGTCTATATGCATGTGTACACATATTTTATTGTCATTAAAGGGAGATATCCTTCTATTGTTTGTGTTTGACCTCATGTTCATGCATTTGGTCTGACACACCACCCTTTAGGCTTAGTTATAATTTGGGTGCATAACATTGTAGTGGGTTTACGTGGCAAGGTTTTGGTAGCAGGGGGCCATAGGGGTGGCTTCTGTGAGAAGAATCTAGAAGCTGCCCCATGTTAGGTAAGGGCCCCACTGCTGACCAGAGCCGAGCCAATAAGTGATGTTGTCTGTGCCTCTGTGAGAGCATATTTAAGTCAGGGGAAAAAAAAAATGCTGCACGACACAGCAGCTGGGAGAGTGAGAGGAGTGAGGAACAGCCTTGCAGGCACCAAGGTCAGTGAAGAAGGAGGGGGAGAGGTGCTCCAGGCACCGGAGCAGAAGTCCCCTGCGGCCTGTGGTGAGGACCATGGTGAATCAGGCTGTCCCCCTGCTGCCCATGGAGTACCACGGTGGAGCAGGGTTCCATGCTGCAGTCCGTGGAGGAGACCACGGTGGAGCAGGTGGACCTGCACTGACGGAGGCCACGGACTGTGGAAGACCCCTGCTGGAGCAGATTCCAGGCTGGACCTGTAGCCTGTGGAGAGGAGACCACACAGGAGCAGGTGACCTGGCAGAAGCTGCTGCCTGTGGGGGACCCAGGTTGGAGCAGTTCGCTCCTGAGGGATGGACCTGCAGTATGGTATATATGGACCCATATCTGGAGCAGTGCTTGAAGAGCTGCTGCCTGTGGGAAGCCTATGCCAGACCAGTTCAGCAGGGACTGCATCCTGTGGGAGGGACCCCACAGCACAGGGGACGAGAGTGATCGAGAAGGAGCGGCGGCGAAGAAGCGCTATAGACTGACCATAACCCCTGTTCCCCTGGGCCTCTCACGGGGAGGAGGTGGAAGAGGGTGGATGGGGGGGAAGGTGCTTTTGGTTTCTTTCCTTTGTTTCTCACTTCTCTAGCTTGTTAGTAATAAGCAATAAATCTTACTATCTCCCTACTCTGAGTCTGTTTTGCCAGTCACGATAATTACTGTGCAATCTCCTCATCCTTATCTCAACCCTTGAGCCCTTATCGTATTTTCTCCCTGTTCCTCTTTGAGGAGGGGGGAGTGAGAGAGCCGTTGTGGTGAAGCTCGGCCGCCTACCTGAGTAAAACCACCACACAGGCCTAAGGCCTTCTCTTTTTCCCCATCTATTCCACCACAGAGGAGGCTGATGTTAGGCAAGAGGTCGGGAGGTGATGCATGATGGCTGACTCAAACTCACCAAAGAGACATTCCGTGCCATGCATGCAAAAAAAAAGAAAAAAAAAAAAAGAAAAAAGAAAAAGTGATCCTTTTATAGTAATGCGATATGGATATAAAGTGACCACGTGTCATCAGCATTGAATGTCTCTTCCCTCTCCATGAAATACTGATCTCTACTTGTCAGGTGTTGACCGTATTTGGGTGGGGACTAGTAGCTTATATAAAGATGATGATGATGAGATGATGATGATGATGACAATGATGATAATAATAATAAATGAAAATACCCATGTAGAAAGAGCAAATGCTCTTAAGCATTAAATCAGGGATTCATAGAAGGTAGAAGATCAAACTAGAATCATAGTGTTGAAGAGTTATTAACACACTCATTTTGTTGCTTAGATGAATAATTCTCTGCTACTTTTATTATTAAACTATTAAACTTGATTTTTTTTTTTTTTTGGTATATAAGGAATTCCTTTGTGAAATGGTTTTTACTTGTCTTTTCACTGAAGGGCTAATCAGAAAGCTACAATTCACAAAGAAAATTTTGAAGCAATATGTCCAAACAGTGTAGCTCACTGTTTGGAACAGTGGCAGAGAGTTTTTATATGAATCTAAGAAGGTAAGACGTAAGGTAGGCATAGTTCAATAGCACTGAATAAACAACCCCACATAATTATCTAACTTCCCTTAACTTTCAAAGGAGACGGATCTATACTTTAGCCTGAAGTAAAATAACTTGAATAATCATCATTGGAAACCCTGTTGATTATAGAAGAGAACAGTCTGGACAACTTAATTTAGACAACTATAATTAAACAAGATGAATCTCACCTTGGATAAGAAAGGGAAGCCACATGGGATCACTGAGTGAGGGCAAAAGGGTTCTTTCTTCCTTTAGTTTCTTTCTGCCAGGACTCAGAGTCCTGGCGATGCAAATAACCTGTTCATAATGAGGCCTGTTTCCCTGATATAAAAAGAAGAAAAGAGCACCTTAAGGCTTTTGCACTTTGCACAAATGTACAATATTCTCCATGTCATCACTCCCTGAATTTAGAAGTTCCCTCAAATATAGTGCAACAGCAGTTGTAACTGAACATATATAATGCTCCCTTTCATTCAGATCTTTTTCCGCTGCAGCAGGTGCCAAGAGAATACAACTGCTGAAGGGAAACAAGGTCAGGGCAGCTGGAAAAGAAGAAGCAAGAGAAATTAGTGGAGAAGCCATTTACCTGTAGTTTTGCAGTGACACATGAAAGAAAGCTTTACACAAGAAGAAGGGCTTCCCATGACATATGTAAAGACATTTTGGTGTTGGTGGAAGATTGCATTTTTACATCTGTCATAATTCTTGTGGTATTAGACATTAAAGAAAAATACATCTTTGTTTCCATGTAGTGATTATTGCTATTATTCTTATGCCTCATCTGTCAAGAATTATATTTTCATTGCTCAGCTTATTCTCCTCCTTTTGGTTTCCCTTTGTCCCATCTATATAATGTTTTCCACTGTGCAATGTCTCGTAATTTTTTCCAGTTGCTCAAATGTGGTGTCCTGGTTTCAGTTAGGACTTCGTTAGGACTTCAGTTAGGATTTCGAACGGTGCCCTGAGCAACGACAAGCCTTGAGCAAATTAAGCAGGAAATAGTTCATGCAGTAGCCCTTGGGCCAGTCCGAACAGGACCAGATGTAAAATGTGCTCTACGCTGCAGCCGGGGAGAATGGCGCCACCTGGAGCCTCTGGCAGAAAGAACCTGGGGAAACTCGAGGTCGACCCCTAGGGTTTTGGAGTCGGGGATACAGAGGATCTGAGGCCTGCCACACTCCAGTCGAAAAGGAGATATTGGCAGCATATGAAGGAGTTCGATCTGCTTCGGAAGTGGTTGGTACTGAAGCGCAGCTTCTCCTGGCACCCCGACTGCCAGTACTAGGCTGGATGTTCAAAGGAAGGGTCTCCTCTACACATCATGCAACTGATGCTACATGGAGCAAGTGGGTTGCACTGATTACTCAGCGGGCTCGAATAGGAAACCCCAGTCACCCAGGAATCTTGGAAGTGATTATGGACTGGCCTGAAGGCAAATACTTTGGGATATCATCAGCAGAGGAGGTGGTCCGTGCTGAAGAAGCCCCACTGTACAACAAGCTACCAGAAAATGAGAAGAAATATGCCCTGTTCACTGATGGGTCCTGTCATATTATGGGAAAGCATCGGAGATGGAAAGCTGCTGTATGGAGTCCTACACGACGAGTTGCAGAAGCTGCTGAGGGAGAAGGTGAATCGAGTCAGTTTGCAGAAGTGAAAGCCGTTCAGCTGGCCTTAGATATTGCTGAACGAGAAAAGTGGCCAGTTCTCTATCTCTATACTGATTCATGGATGGTAGCAAATGCCCTGTGGGGGCGGTTACAGCAATGGAAGCAGAACAACTGGCAGCGCAGGGGCAAACCCATCTGGGCTGCTGCATTGTGGCAAGATATTGCTGCCCGGGTAGAGAACCTGGTTGTAAAGGTACGCCATGTAGATGCTCATGTGCCCAAGAATCGGGCTACTGAAGAACATCAAAACAACCAGGCTGCTAAGATTGAAGTGGCTCAGGTGGACCTGGACTGGCAACATAAAGGTGAATTATTTATAGCCCGATGGGCCCATGACACCTCAGGCCATCAAGGTAGAGATGCAACATACAGATGGGCTCGTGATCGAGGGGTGGACCTGACCATGGACACTATAGCACAGGTTATTCATGATTGTGAAACATGTGCTGCAATCAAGCAAGCCAAACGGTCAAAGCCTTTTTGGTATGGAGGACAATGGTTGAAATATAAATATGGAGAGGCCTGGCAGATCGATTACATCACGCTCCCTCAAACCCGCAACGGCAAGCGCCACGTACTTACAATGGTGGAAGCAATCACCGGATGGCTGGAAACATATCCTGTGCCCCATGCCACCGCCCAGAACACTATCCTGGGCCTTGAAAATCAAGTCCTATGGCGACATGGCACCCCAGAAAGAATTGAGTCAGACAATGGGACTCATTTCCAAAACAACCTTATAGACACTTGGGCCAAAGAACATGGTATTCAGTGGGTGTATCACATCCCCTGTCATGCACCAGCCTCCGGGAAAGTTGAACGATACAGTGGACTGTTAAAGACTACACTGAAAGCAATGGGTGCTGGGACATTCAAAAATTGGGATACACATTTGGCAAAGGCCACCTGGTTAGTCAATACTAGAGGATCTGCCAACCGAGCTGGACCTGCCCAATCAAACCTGTTACACACTGTAGAAGGGGATAAAATTCCTGTAGTGCACATAAGAAACATGTTGGGTAAAACAGTCTGGGCTACTCCTGCCTCAGGAAAAGGCAAACCCATTTGTGGGATTGCTTTTGCCCAGGGACCTGGATGCACTTGGTGGGTAATGCAAAAGAATGGGGAGGTCCGGTGTGTACCTCGAGGGGATTTAATACTGGGTGAGAATAGCTCATGAGTTGAATTGTAGTATGTTAATTATTATATAATACTGTATGTCATCAATACCATGATTGCTATATACCATAGATGAAAATGGTGATTAATTAGAAGGTATTGGAAAGAGTGTAACCTGGGCATGACATAAATGGTATGGAATAAGGGGTGGATATATGTGACGTATTCAGAAGCGAGCAATATAAATCTTCCCTCCTTTCCTTTCAGTTGTTTTGCTCCCTTTCCTTCGAGGAATTATTATTTAATTTAATTAGTTTCTTAGTTCCTCAGTGAAATAGAGATCACCTAGATCTTCTAGTTAAACATTACACTCTTAAAAAGAAAGGACATTTTGAATCTGTACATCTCAATGTTTCTACAGTCAAGGTTAGTAACCTCCTCATTTAGCCTAGAGAAATTGAAACATGGGGAAGAATGTCTTTACCAAAAACCAAATTGCATAGTCAAGCTACCAAAGCTGGGAAAAATCAGCTCATTCCAAATGGCTTCCTTTCAATGTTTTCACATAGTAATTCATTTAGTCCTGTTTTTAAAAGGTTGAAAAAATAGATGCTCATTTTCAAGATGAGCAGTATTACTGATACCTGTACTAAGCTGCAAGTCTCCATTCCCAGCATCTTATTTCATTTAATTGTAAGATGACAGAACAGTTTGACCAGGGTCAAATTTATACAATACAAGTAAAATCATCAGGTGTAATTTGGCTAAGGGACTTTGATACAAAAACTGATGTAGTCAACATGATGAAGTTAACCACTCCAACGGAAATAGAAGTCAGGCTGCGAAATCAGCCAAAAAATTGTGGGCATTTACCATCAGTGAAGTGTTAAATTTTGATTATACAGGGGCATAAAAAGACATGGGTTTACATAGATGTATGCTTAGAAGGCTTTAATAGCAGCACTGGTATTCTTCTTGAGATTCAGAATGCCATTATGCCAGTGCAGAGCTGCTAAGTGACACAAGATGATCATTTTTCATCTCACCATGTAGACCAAAGGAATTGAAGTTAAACAGGTGTCCTTATAAAGCAAAAATGAAGTTAAGAGTTAAACCAAAATACATCTTTCTTACTAATCTTATTTCAAAGAAAAGTTTTAGTTTTCAAAGCAAGTTTTTCATGTGTTTTTTTTTTTTTGAGAGTTCTAATTTACAGATAGTTCTGATTTACAGTTTTCTGAGAGTTCTGATTTACACATATCTAAATGTCCAAATAAAGATTATTCAAGATGTTTTGCAGACATTTAGAAATCATAACATGAGTAAATAAATGCTTACATTTGCATTTTGCTAGCTGTGGAAATAAAACTGATCATTTTTTGCAATGAAAAAGTCCTCTTAAATCTCTATCTTCTTTTTCCTGATCATACATCCTGTATTTAACATCTTGATAACCACTATTTAAAGTAAATGGATTAACCATAGGATGAGTTACTAATTGTTATGAATAAGAATGGAAAAACTGAGTCCATTGAAAGTATTGTAGTTTTAATACCTTCATTCTACGCTCTTATTATGATTATTATTTTAAATCTACAAATAAAAGAACTATGAAGTAAAAGATGTAAGCAGTCTGGTAAGTGTGTGACAATTAATAAAGAAGTACTGAACATTTCATTCATTTTTCCATATTTCTAAGTAGCACTATCAATCAGAAAAAGCTTTTATGCAAGGCTGATGTCAAATCCACATATAACAACAGATTTGACAAGCTTATTTATTTTTCTTTTCTTTTTTTTTTCATACACTGATACATCTTTGTAATGCACACTCTGGTTTTCAAAGTCATTATTGGCAGGTTCTATTAGTTATCTACTTTTTTTGGTCCATGAACCACAGCAAAGGACTAAATTTTCCATTCAATCCAGTTTTCAAATACGCACCCCAGATTCTGATACTGTTATTGTTTGGTTCATTTACAACTGCAATACATAACTGGCCTTAAATTCATAGGCATTTTTCTATTTCTTTTCTTTTTTCTTTCTTTCTTTCTCTTTCTTTCTTTCTTTCTTTCTTTCTTTCTTTCTTTCTTTCTTTCTTTCTTTTTTCTTTCTTTCTCTTTCTTTCTTTCTTTTTCTTTCTTTTTCTTTCCTTCCTTCCTTCCTTCCCTCCTTCCTTCCTTCCTTCCTTCCTTCCTTCCCTACTTCCTTCCTTCCTTCCTTCTTTCCTTCTTTCCTTCTTTCCTTCTTTCTTAAAAGAAAGTAACTAAAAAAGAGAGAGAGCAACTAAGCATGTTATATTGTTTCATGTGAGGGTTCTGCATTGAAAGCAGCTCCTGTAGAACGAATGACAAAGCTGCAGTGTTGCACCCTAGCTGTGATGTGTATACACATGCTGTTGTCATGTACCCAGACACACAGTCCCTCCGTATCGTGAACTGGCACATGAGTTCTCCTATAGCAGAATTTTAGAAGGTTGAGATTCTTGCTAAAGTATCAAGCTGATTGTACCTCTTCTTGCAGGCCACCCCTCCATGAGTTCAGGAAGGGAAGAAACAGACGAGTAAGTTGGAAAGGAGCTAGTAGTCCAGTTGGTTCTAGGGCTCAGCTTTATTCAGCTAATTATTTTTTTTTAAGTTATAAAATACCATAAAGAGACATATGGACACACTTTTTATTCGTAGAAAACTTCTTATGTTAGTTAGATAAAACAGATAAAAAATGTGAAACACTGTCCTGGTTTCAGTTAGGACAGAGTTAATTTTCCTCCTAGTAGCGGGTAGGGTGCTATGTTTTGGATTAGGATGAGAAGAGTGCTGATAACATGCTGATGTTTTAATTGTTGCAGAGCAGTGCTTACACCAAGCCAAGGACTTTCCAGCTTCTCGCTCTGTCCTGCCAGCGAGCAGGCTAGGGGTGCAGCAGGAGCTGGGAGGGGACAGACCCAGGACAGCTGACCCAAACTGGCCAAAGGGGTATTCCATACCATCTGACGTCATGCTGAACAAAAGATAGAGGTGGCTAGCCGGGGGGGGGGGGGGGCCGGCTGCTCGGGGATAGGCTGGGCATCGGTCAGCGGGTGGTGAGCAATTGCATTGTGCATCACTTGTTTCGTACACGTTATTAGTAGTAGTACTATTACCATTATTATTATTATTATTATTATTATTATTATTATTATTTTCCTGTCTTAATAAACTGTCCTTATCTCAACTCACAGGCTTCACTTTCCCATTTCTCTCCCCCATCCCAGAGAGGGAGGGGGGAGGGTGAGCGAATGGCTGTGTGGTGTTTAGCTGCCAGCCGGGTTAAACCACAACATGTGGTCAACCCCTTTCTCTGCATCTCTGGGAGTTTGAATATTCATGTATTCATTTGTAAACATTTCTAGATTTGTATCATGCTTTCACACAAGAGGCATTAAAGCTATATTAGGAAGTGCTGTCTATGATGATGCTTGTGCTCATTTGAAATGGTTATGGCTGCACTCTCTCTTCACATACATATTTTAACTCTCTCTAAATAAAATACCATATGTCATCAAGGGCTTCTCAGAGAAGAGATGCTGTTTGACTGCTACCTGTTTCAAAGCTCAGTAACCCTGTAATAGAGGCCTGACATATTATGTCTTTCAATTATAATATAATAATACCTAAGAGAAGTAAAGTTGAAGGTAGATAATGTATATTGGATTCCACGAGCTAAAGCATCTAAGAAAAAAAAATAAAAAAAGAAAAAAGAAAAACCTTCAGCTTTCCAGTAGAGATGTTCTTTAGATTACAGTTCATATAATCATACATTTACATAGATGCATAGGAACAGAGATATCTGTCCTCACCAAGAAAATGATACAACTTAGTATCTTTAGACTTTCTCCACTGCAGAATATGGCTTCACTGGTAGTTCAGAACAACCACATACCAAAATTTCATCTAACCTTCCTCTCATATGTACTTGTTCTAAGAGTTGCCCTGTAGCACTGTTTCCCAGCTTATTTTTTCTTCTCTTAGTTGGAATTACCTGGAGGCATAAAGACTCCACAATAATTATCATAAGGCTTACATCCATCAGCGATCTTCGTAATGCAGAACTGGTATATTAAAGCAGTGAGGAAACTACACAATTTGCTCAGCTTTTATGACAACTGCTAGAAGAAGTATCTCAGCAAGTACCTCAAAATCTTGACTGATAAATATATACTGGTTTTAGGAATCCCATCCATTTCCTGGCTTAGGCTGTGTCACCACCTGAAGGTGTCTATCAGCTTCTGGCAGGTTTGAAGCTTTTCTGAAGTAATATATTTGAACTGCAGCTTCATCCGCCCCTAAGATACTAGGGAAGTGAAATAAATACCAAAGGAGAAAATTGTGGTTTAGCACTATAAGTTACTCCCTTTAAAATGCATTGGCTCTCCTTTGTCTTTGAATATATTAAAATTGTTCATTTGGACTGCTCCTACCCTTTCTGGCTGAATACACCCCATTCTCTGTGATCAGCTAGCTAACATGTTAATGGAATGTAATTTGAGTTGCACATAAATATCTGGATGGGAAACTACCACGCTTGTGTACTCTAACGGATAGCTGGATTATGTAGCTTTATTATTCAAAGTGAATGGGAACATGAGTTACATGCTGTGTAACAGAAATGTGTAGTACCCATAGATTCAGTCTGATGCTTATTAAAGTGGCTTGCCATGGTTAATTCACATGTTAAGTATGATCTATAATGGAAACATTTATAGTGGGAACAGCAACTTACCCCTAACTACCAGTAGCTATGAAAATATTATCATATGACAGCAACTTAAAACAGAAAACAGGCTCAGCAGTATATGTTATATACAGATTCATTGATATGAAAGATATTTAATAGGTAGTTCATGAATTTTAATAGTATTTCCTGACATGGGAAATCTAATAACATATCCTAACTTTTGCTGGTGTGTATAATTTGTATATATTTTCACAGAATTAAAAAGTTCTTTTGTACGTAATCAATGAAGGATTTTCTTAATATCAACAATCTCAAAATGAACAGCAGTTTCAGATAATATTTGTTTTCCTTTGATAATTTCATTAGATGACATGCTGATGATATCTGTCTTTATTTAGTAGCCACAGATACTCACATAATAAAAGAAAGTGGTGTGGTTCTGGAGGAAGATACAAAGGTGGAAAAGTAGGCACGAAGGGAAGTTTGGGGATCCTTGCAACTTTGATCGTTCTTGATTTCTTCAAGCCTACGTTTTGATTTGTTCTTTTAATGTTTCCCTGTCTTTTCAGAGTCAGACCCCAGATCTGCATCTTTAATAAAAGTAACTAGCAATATAAAATAACCACAAGTATAGCAAGTTCCATTTCTGAAATTCTATGTTGTATCATACCGGGAAAAACACTTCCAGACTGGGCCTGTGATTTAGTCAGTGCTGAAAGTCCCATGAAATCTGAAGGGAAAATGCATCCCATTTGGCACTGTATGGAGAGGGATGTATTTGTGGGTAGGGAGTTCATTTTAGATCTCCATACTACATTCATACAGCAACGTTGCTTCTGATCAAATCCATTAAGGTGGTATTAACCCTTCAAAAAACCTTTATGAGGGCCTTGACACTGTAATGAGACATAAGCACAGCTCCAACAGTAGCAACTTAGTATCTGTGTTGTGCAGATGGCAAAGCATGAAAGTAGAGTTACAGTACAGGCATATTTTAATTGTGATAAGGTTTCACATGTGAACATGGTCATATCATGTATGTAGCCCATCACGTAGCTGAAAGACATGCATAATGTCTCCAGATATTTCATACATATATATATACATTAAACAGTTTAAGGATTTCATTTCGGTCTGAAATTCAAGCCATCTACAATCTTCTCTGTTTGGAAATTGTGGGAGTAGAAGGACTTCAAAAGAGAAAAAAAAATACAATGGACTTCTGTGGCAATTAAGCAGTTCAGAATTTTACATCATTTTGTCAGCATTTACGACCAACATAATACACATGAAGGACATGAGAAATACATAGGAGATAAAGTGAAAAAAATATCAAATGGGTGTATTATGAGGGAGGGGGCCGTGAGCAGGAGGGGGGAGAGATGGGGAGGGAATAGAGAAGAAGGTGTTTTTAATTTTGTGGTTGTTCTCACCATCCAAATCCATGTATTTACGTAGAACCATGAGGTTTTCCATCATATTTTCTTCCCCTGTCCTTTTGAAGGAGAGTGAGAGAGCAGCTGAGTGCGCATGTGGCGGCAGGGTAAGGTCAACCCACCACACAGAGGCGAAACAAACTTTTCAGGAGAGAAGAATGAAAAGAAGAAAATCAAAACCGGAAGTGACAGAAAGGCAGAGAAGGTCTTGAAAATGGATTAAATAAGAATAAAAAAGTAAAGTAGGGAAAAGATGTTGAAAAAAGTGGGAAAAACAAAGGCAGGAAAACACAAGCGTGAAAAAGCAGTAGGAGAGAAAAAAATGAAATGGATTCATAATTCTTTTCCTTTTAATTAAAATATTTTGTATTATAATTTTGAAATAAAAAGATAAAATGTGAAGAAAACATATTATACCAATATTGTATTCTACAATCCAAAGTAAAATACATTTTTGTCTGGCAGGGGGGAGACAGAAGATAACTTATACATTGCTAGAATGCACTAAAATCCTCAGAAATGGATACCAAACAACACTCAGACACTTGCCTCATATGAAAGTACGGTCCTTGATTTTCTTTTTAAATGCTAATAGACATTTAGAACCCTTAAAATAAACAGCAGGGTTCCACTTTCTGCTTAAGTTGATGGCAGTGGTTATGCCAAAATGTGTAGGAAACAAATATTTTCATGACTTTCACCCCAGTTGTTAAAAATCTGTCTGCTAAGTATTGATAGAATCTCAAACAGGTAGTGAGTTAAACAAATGTTTTGTAGACTCACTGTATAATTAAAATCTTGTTTCTAGAGATCATAGAATCATAGAAATATAGAACCATAGATTTAACAATATAAAAAGGAGTGGGCTTGTAGTTGGCCAACATCAATCTAGCAATATGTTTATACAATGATTATAGCTATTAGTTGATAAGAAAATTGTTATTTTTCTATTTGTTCAAAGAGATAAAGGAAAAAATTCCCCTCTTTTTGCATAGTGTACAAGCATCTGTACTGTAAACAATGACTTTGCATATACAGGATTAAACATTGAGAAATATATTGAAACTGCAAATGCTTTTGTTAATTATGGAAGATGTCAACCTCGGAAGTTTGTTATAAATGAATGTAATGACATTTTTGGAGCGTTCATTATTACTGCTAATATTGAGAAGCTAGTATATGAATTCGTCATATAATAGCTGACTTTCTCACAAATAGAGTGTTGAATGTTGAATTTGTATCAGTGTCTTCCAGGCAGGAATTGTGCCATAATAGCATTACAGAATATATAAGCTAACCTGGAAGAGAACAAATTAAATGTATTTTGTATTTTGTTAAGAAATAAAATAACCAATTGTTTATTTTTTTAAAATGTGATTATAATTCACATTTTTATGTTTTGTTACAAGTATTCTTTCTGTTTGGTGTTTAACAGGTATAGATATTCACTTTTGCCAACTATTGTAAGGAGTATATACTTCAGAGCAAAGCATGTTTTCTTGTTAACTGTTCATATTTTTACACAGAGAAGTTGCAGGTGTTTATATAGGCCATTTAATATAATTAGATTGATGAATAAGCAATTCCTACAGTTATTTATACATCTAGTCTCAACCACTTAAATTGTGTACGTGTGTATGTGTGTGTGCTTGTGCCTGAAACAGGAGCGAGAGAGAGAAGGAAATATATTACACTACGCTTTCATAAAAGAAAAGATGCCTGGTTTCTTTAGTTGAGGTATAGCTCCAGTAATTTCTCTACAGTTAGTGGAGCTATCTATGATATATATGATATAAACCCTGATGTTTTTGCTTTAGAGTGTGCCCCCATGTTACTACTGAAGTTTTGGGTAGAGGTAGACAAAATCTAACTGTGCCAACTAGGTTATGAGATAAGACCAAGGTGATACAAAGTGCAATAGATATAATTACATAAGACACGTTGAATCCTTAGTTTATAGCTGAAATCTTGCCTCTATTGAAGTCTGCATTTTGTAATTTACTCTGTTCAGATTAGCAATTAATTTCATCCCTATTGTCTGTGCTACCCCAGCAGCACAATTCTTCTAGCCCTGTGCTGGCGTACTGAGACAATATTGACTCAAGAAGCAGCATGTCATTAGTTGCTTCTACAGTGTCTTTTGCAGCAGCTTCCTTGATTCTCTTCAGACACTCAGTATGTTATGTGAAATGGTGCTTTTGTTTTGTTTTGTTTTGTTTGTTTGTTTTCCCTAATGTTGAGCATACAAACCACTATTTCCCTAATGCTGAGCATACAAACCACTATTTCTGTTTCGAAGATACTAGATAGTATGCATCATTCAAAGATGTATATTGGTATCAGTTATATCAAAGATAAACATCTTCCAAAGTTTCAATAACCTTCAATTCCCTTTTTTCTGCAATGATGCATTGAAATTATCTCATATTTTAAAATTCTTTTAGAGGAAACAACTGTGAGGACACAAGTCCAATCTTTTGTGAAGTTCAAGTAATTTCAGTGGTATGTTTTAAATCTGCTGAAACCTCTTTAATCAAAAAGAATGCTTGAGTAGGACAAGATAGGGTTGCAAAGAGATCTTCTTTAAATGACTAAAACATGCTTTACCAACTTCCAAAATCAACAGAACTGAATTCTGGAATGTAAAGAGCAAGAAGCAATAAAACTTTTCTCAGAAGGAGTCCAGAGAGAAAAAAAGTTTAATATAGAATAGTTTAAATTGCAGTGCCAAAGCTACTTCTGCTGATTGCAATTACATGGAGAAGAACAACAATGTTGAATACTATCTCCTACATCTATAAAAATTTCAGTGAGAGTAAACATGCTGAGAAGATAGGGGATTTTTTTAATTTTTATTTTCATTTTTTTTGTCAAGAAACAGAGATGGTTTATTGAAAAAAAAAAGTTATATTTAAAATTAAATTTGATTTTTTAAGTCTTGTTATATCTCTTGTCTGTAAGGCTTTGATGACTGAAGAAAGTATTTTCTTGACCGATCAAACTGTAATTTGCAACTTGTGCCTAAATAGCAGCAAATTACTTTTAGTCAGTGTCTTAAGAGTGCCAACAGTCTTGGTAATCTTGAAAAAGAACCTTATGAAAATCATTTCAAGAGGTGAGTCAATTTAAATTCTATGAGGAAATGTTCATCTCAAAAGTATTTTTAGATAGAAACAACAACTGCTGTTTGCACGGTAATAAACAGAAATCACAACTGTTGTTAAATAATATGAGATGAAGGTTGTGCCCCTGGATCTGAAAGTAGATTAGACTCTCCATTCATTGATCCTCTTAGTCATGTTCTGTTTAGAGCCTTAGCAATATAAAATAACGACTAAGATATCCTTTGAAGTTATGAGTAAAATGCTTTGTCCTTTTTTAATATCATAAAGATTTTCTACAAATATGCAGAGTAGATTAGAGCTGTACCACATGTTCCTGTAGCCTCCAATAGCAGCAGGACCTACTGCTATAATTACAGCTACAGGAAAGAATGTTTTACAGCAGCTCTAGTTTGATATTCAAGGTTCCACCACACTTTTTGGAGACACAAGAAGCAGAACCATTCACAGGAATTCAAGATCCAGTACATTCTACATCTTTTCAGTAGTATAATGACATTACTGGTCACATTCACAACAACTTTACTATTTGATTTGCTTTCCCAATTCCTGTGGAGCCAGCATTTTTATATAATTAACTAGTATGATTCCAATATTGCTTTTCTGAATAGCAATATCCATTGTAGCACATTTATTTAAAATCAGGATGTTTTTTGTAGACTAGGTTTTATCGATTGGGTTAGGTTGGATTAGGTTGGTTGTTTTTTTCTGTTTGTTTTTTTTTTTTTTTTTTGGTCTGTGTGCAGCACTACATTTCTCTGTCCTAAATATTATCTGTCATTTTATCAACTACTCACTATGTATCATAAATTCCACCTTCACACATGGTCTTCATTTTATCGCTTTGATTCTTTAGTACTGTCGTAAAATACCACACCTTCAGTAAGAGTTGAATCTTGAGTGTAAAAAGAGCTTTTTGTCTATTACCACAATGAGAACAAAACCTGCAATTTTTGCTCATTTTTCTCCTTTCTTCTCTTCCTCCTTATTGTCAGTGACAACAAGCTGCATGGAACTATTTATGTCACATATGGAGTGCATGGAGAAGTTCTTCCATTGTTTTGCATGGGGCAAAGATACAGATTAAATAGTTTTCTAAGTACCTTGTGGTTTTTGTTTGTTTGTTTGTTTGTTTGTTTTCTCATTAGATACAAAGCTGTGCCTTTCCTGTCTGCATTGGTTCATGAAGCAGTTCCTTTCCTCTGATATCACAGACCCAGAGCTGCCTTGTAATGAAAAAGAATATGTCTAATTGGTGGTTTTGGAGAAAAAAAAATAATAAAAAAAAAAGAGCAGTTGCACTGATAGAGTGACTGTCCTGTGAAGATGGGTGTGAAGAAGACTAAATGATGTATGTCTCATTGGCATACAGGTGAATGTGAAAAAAATCTAGTCATTTGACGTGGAGGCCCACAGATTAAATTCTGTCCAGTGCAGCTGGACCTGCCCTGGGGCTGTTGGGTTGCAACACAATTGGAATGAGCTCACAAGAAGCATCTACGAGCATTAATGTAGCTGAATCCCAGCCCACCTATTCTTTCTAAATGTGAACAAATGGTGTTATCCCAAATTCTGTTGGGTCTGTTAAGCATTTTCAGTAGCAAAAGTAATGCTATTTTTTATTAGTACGTTTAAATATGGGAATTTTCTGTAACATAATAATTATTTTAATAGAGTAGGTAAATAAGATTATTTTCTTCTGCTGGTGAAACATAACATAAGGAACTATTCTGGGAAATACAGATTCAAATTAAATCCTATAGATCACTTTTCTTTAAATTGGGAAAAATAGCAATCTCAAAATTAACTGCCCAAGATTACTTCATCTTCCTTGTTACATTGCTAACATTGACATTTATTGCTATTAATGTCACCATTTCTTTTAGGAAAGGACAGCACTTATATATTGCAGGGTTTGTAATGCTTAAGTTATTAGCTCCCCTAGTTCTTGATCTCTGAAAATTTGCAAGGTTCCTGCTACGTAACACAATTATAGAACTGTGCCATATGCTTTATGCATATGGCAAACATTTTGGAGATGTTTTCAGTGTTGTGTTCTGTAGATCTGTGCAGAAAGTACTACTCTGAGATTTGTGCAAATTGTTACAGCTGGAAAAAAATCATTTAATTATAAAACAATAATGGAGCTGAGTTGGACTACTTAAGGGAAACCTGACAGAGATGCTTGTGTAATGGCACCCAGTTATTAATTTATAGAATTAGCCCTGCTCTGCAAGCTGCTCCAGGCACGTGAACCCCATTGACTTCAGCAGGGCTCTGCAAGGGCACAATGCCTTCCAGCCAGATGGACCACTTTGTGGGGTCAGAGATTAACTGTATCACTTGAGTTAGATAAAAAGTGACATGAACAGCTACTTCAGGCAAACAACCTTCAACGTAACCATCATATTATCTCACTTTTTCACTACTTATTGTTGTCATGTACAAACTGATGAACATGTCCATAATTTCATGGAGCTTTATTCAGGAGGTTTTGAGCTAAATTCTCATATAGTATTTTTTTCCATGTTGTAAAATAAAATGTAACTAACTTTCCAATTCTCACTGTCTGTAGGAAGGAATTGGAGTTTCTAACCTATATATCTCTGTTATGAAACCGTGGAAAAGCAGTTGGATTAGTCAGCCTAGTGTTTGCTAAGGATTTGTGTCTAAAACCAGATGACATCTTTTAGGAACTGCCTGGTTTTTTGCTGGGATAGAGTTAATTTTCCTCTTAGTAGTTGGTATGGTGCTGTGTTTTGGATTTAGGATGAGAATAATGCTGATAACACACTGATGTTTTAGTTGTTGCTGAGCCGTACTCACACAGAGTGAAGGACTTTTCAGCTTCTGATACTGCCAAGCCAACGAGGAAGCTGAGGGCACACAAGTTGCTGGGGGGACACAGAACCAAGAGAGCTGACCCTAGATGACCAAAGGAATATTCCATACCATAAGGCATCATGCTCAATAATTAATATGGGGTGGCTGGCCAGTGTAGGGAAGAACCACTGATCGGGGTCAGTCTGTGCATTGGTCAGCGGGTGGTGAGAAATTACATTGTGCTTTGCACATTCTGTTATTAATTATCATCAACATCATCATCATTATTTCCCTTCCTTTTCTGTCCTATTAAACTGTCTTTGTCTCAACCCACAAGTGTTTCCATTTTTATTCTTTTCCCAGGTCTCTCCCCCATTCCACTGGGGATTGCAGGGTTGGGGGGTGTGGGGGAGAGCAAACAGCTGTGTGGTGCTTAGCTGCCTGCAGGGTTAAACCACAAAAGGAACTATGAAGGAAGGTAGGGTAGACAGTCTTAAAATCTCTGAACTCTCAGAAATACACACTGCTGAATCAAGGGCCTCTTGTTTATTTCAAATGTCAGGTTAGCACTCCGTGTATGGTGCTGTATGGTGAAATCCCTTGATCACAATACAAGACAATATAAGAGAAGTTAGGTTTGAGTTCCAGGTGAGAGAGCAGCACAATATTACACCTATATGTGCATGTCTGTATTGCAGTAATTCTTCACTGGTAAGAACCTGTCAACAGGAAAACCACAGTGTCCAAATTGACAATTTTATTGCTAAAATTCATAGGAAACAGAAAACGCAAAGATCAGCTGTCTTAAAACAGGTATGTTTTCCTTAAGAACTTTACATAAAAGAAACTTAAAAAAAAAATAAAAATATAATACGAAGTTTAGAGAAAATAATTTTCATCCCTAAACTGCCTTGCTAATTCCTTCTCAGTTCTTCAGAAGATGTATCTGAGATACTTGATATCCAAAAACTTCAGAATCTCACAGTAGATGATGCTTACAGACTGTATATGAGATCTGTACTTACCTTTAAGCTAAACTGGCATTCCTCTATATTAAAAAGAATGGTCATATGAAAAGTTTGACATGCTTTTTTAAAAAATTATTTTAGAAAGGGTGGAAAAAAATGTGTTGTAAATCAATGACTCTTAAAACAATTGTGCAGAAGAGTGTATCAAATACATTTGCAAAAGTAAACTTTGTTCCTTGAACAAATAACACATAGATTTGTTTTGTTTTTTATAAAGAATTTGGTTCTTGTCCTTTGCAGCTGATTCTAACAGAACTTTTTATTATAGAATGGAGGAAACAACAACAACAAACAACAGTGCGCTATCATCCTTTTTGTATGTGAAATACTCTTGACTTTATATTAACATTTTGATTCTGTAAGGTAGGACCTAAAACAGTAGACAAAATAGACTTCTCAAACATGTTTCAAATAGATAAGGTGAAACAATTAAAGGTAAAACATTAGTTAACCATAGAGGAAGTATATTAGAAGTTTCTGTACATGTTATTATTCAGACACTGAATGATCATTGACCTATTTTAGTCAAAAGTACATTTCTAATTATGACATTTAGTTTACAAAACCTGATGATCTTAGTCTAATTCTTGAAGTCTTGATATCATCGAACTTCATTTTTATAATAATACCTAGTAAACAACCTCCTTCTCACACTGCAAAGCCTTAAAATATTCTTATATTTTCTTTGTCAAAGTTGAAATATTTTGTGGCAAGAAATTGGTCCACTCATTGCAGTAACACATATTTCACTCAGTACTAGAAGATTTTATATTTTGTACTACGCGTAATGTTTGCCTATTGCAATTTGATATGTGTAAAATTTCCCAGTTTCATTAGTTCTATTCCAGTATACTTGCTCGTTGTACTTGTATAAGTACTGGCAGTTTTCATGAGAAATCTTGATTGCATGTCAGATGATTCTTTTTGACTAAACATAATGGATAAGTTGCTAAGGAAATTGTCCAGTCTCAGACAGACAATGCCACTACATTTTTCTTTAGGTTAATATATGAATCCAATAGCTGTAGATATCTTTCCATTGAGATACTAATGATTCTGAGAAAGAACTGAGACATTTCTGTCAATATAGGCCTACTAAAATTTTGCTGAAGTAAGAAATCCAGAATGCAAAGCTGTAATTCTTAATTTGTAAAATCTATTTTTTTTAACTCTTACTCCATATAATTAACTTCCATAAGATTACTTTATAGGTAAAAGATACCTTGCAGACTTTAAGGATTCTTTTAGGTGACCAAAGTTTTCATGTGAACTTCCAGGATGCTTACACATTGCATAACACTTTAATCTGTGGAATGGGACAAGACATTAATAATTCACTGTTCCCAGTGAGGATCGTTATTATTATACAAAACAAGATTTTGGGGTACCTCAGCATTTTGTTGTGATTTTTACAGATATTTTTAATGGGTCTCTCTGGGATAGAGATAGTTTTCTTGGCACTATTTTAGAATTGTGACTATAACATTGATAATAGACAGATTTTTTTAGGTAGTGTTGTGTATTCTTTGCACAGCCTCAAGGCTTTCTGTTTTTCCCAGCCTGTCCCCACACAAGTAGGCTGTGGATGGTCAAGAAGGTTACAAGAGACACAACTTGCACAGCTGACCTAAACTGATCAAAGGGGTATTCCAACATCATGTTCAGCAGGAGAGCTCAATAAAAAACAAGGAAGGGGAATGTTTCTGTTTATGGTGTTTGTCTTCCCCAGTAGACATTAAACAAGACCGAAGCCCTGCTTTACAGGAAGTGATTGTTTGCCTGCCAGTGGGAAGTAGTGAATGAATTCCTTCTTTCCTTTGCTTTCCTGAGTGGCTTTGCTTCACCTGTTAATCTATCTTTTTCTCAACTCATAAGTCTTCATGCCTTCCTTTTATTTTCTCACTCTCCCAATATTCTGCTATGGAAGGAGTGAGCTATCAGCTCTATTTAGCTGCTGACAGTGTGGTCGCATATTTGAGGCAGGTAACCTTTGGGATGGAGGTGTGTTCTGATATTATAATGAGCAAAGTTCACCACAGTACAGCATTTTGTCAAAAACATGACAGGTCGTTGGCTCAGGGTAGCAAATGTGCAGTTTCAGTGTGCACAACTGTGAGAAATACCTCAATAATTTTCTCAGACAATGTCTTCTATGAAGCTATTTTACTCAATGTCTGCTTTCCTGCAAGCAGGAGCGCCCAGCAAAAGTATATCGTTACCTTATATTCCCTATTACATGATGCTTGATTCCTCCCGTGTTTCCTCATTGGCTGAGTGCTACAGGTTCACAAACTACTTGACACTTATTACTATACCATACATGTACAATTTTATTTGACCAACTGTTAATTTCTCCTTTTTTTTTTTTTCTTTCTTCTCTTGTGACTAGAGGGCCCATGATTTTTTGTTTTTACTGATTTTGCACTTCTCGTCCTGTTTTTCTTAGCTATCCTCCTTATTTGGGGACAGTGGGACCTTCCCCTTATCTGCTTAACATACTCCCCACTGCTATGCCACTGTCATGCCTGCGCAATCACTTTTGAATACGCAAGGTTAGTGGAATTTTCCACTGCAAAAAACACATTATACTGGAAAAACACACTTTTTTTTTTCTCTTTTTTTTTCTCACAACAAGAATAATCGAGTTTGCATCTTATCACAGAGCCTGGACGCGGTGTCTCCACTCTGCTCCACACTCTGTACCGCTCCTCTTAAAGTCAGCACACCAAGTTCCCCCAGTGTGATTAACACCTAACGTTGGAGACCTAGAGAACTTCTGTGTAGTGCAGCTACACTCTACCCTGGAAGCTTCTTCAATGCTGTACCTTTTCTTTAAAATGTGAATATCATTTTAATTTCCAAGTCACCTCAGGCAATTATTCCACAGCTTCGTGGTCTCAATGACCTTCCCAGAGTCAGCTGTTAGGTGACCCAGAAATTGACTCTAAATGACTCCACTTTCCCCCCTTCCTTCCCTTCTTCTCTCCATCATGGACAAAATGGATTAAGGGAAGGAATGAAAATAAATGAAGAGGTCTAGTGGGATTCATTCTTGGAGCACACAAGTGACTGGGATTGACATCTGATAAAAAAAAAATAAAATAAAATCTACAAGTCCAAAAAGTAGTGCAGATCCCTAAATATGGAAGGCAGACAAAGATGGACTCTAAGATTTTATTGTGGGTATCTACTGAGTGTAAGGGAAAGGGATGATGTTTTCTTACACTTCACATTAATGGTCTACATTAATTTGTATAAAAAAAAAAATGACTTATTTGTGCACACAAAAATATAAAAATCTGTATAAAATTATCCTTTCAGACTGTTTGATGTAAGAAACTTAGTAGGGTCTCTGATTTCTTTTATTTTTTTTTCTACTCTGTGACCTGTAAGAGCCTAAGAGACTAAGGCCACTTCTATGAAAGATAACCAAGATAAATCAATCTACTGTTTTTAGGATTAAAATCTATCAAAGAGAAATCTTCAAAGTGGACTAAAAGTATCCATTATTCTGCGTACTCCATACACTTCTGAGAGGAGTTATTTATAGTAACAGTGAGATGAATTTGGGGAAAGTTTATTTTTTAGTGGTTCAACATGCATTCAGACAGGAAAATGTTTCTTCTATATAGTCTAATGTTGGTAGAACATTGCCTATAAATCTTCTGAGGAGCTGAAAACAATTCCCACTGGAGTTCTGGAAAATGTGCCTCTTCATCACCACTGAAGTGTTGCTTTCTGGAAGGGCTGAGTAATTAAGAAAGCACTTGCCAGTTCAGCATGGTGTGGCAGCAGCTGTCTGTTCGCTCAGGTGAGAGAATTGAATTCTGGAGACCTCTTGATTCTCTTTCCCTGGCTTATTTTTAAAAGGGAAAGTCTATGCTTCATGAACTTCTTTTGGTTTTCCATTACTACCCAACACAAAGCTTAGCCCTAGAGAGTTCTGTTCATTTTTTTCCTTCTTCACTAGAGACATTAGGTCACTGTAATATTACAAGGTTATAGATAAAAGGAGTAAAAAGGGATCAGAGAAAGCCACTGGATATTTTCTGATCAACTCAGAGACAAAATGGGTATAGCCTCATTTTCTGGCCTTATTTTATTGAAGTAAACAAAATATCATCTTACTGCCCAATGATTAAGCAAGCAAAAGATAGAAAACATGGAAAGTGAGAGAAGTGTGGGGCATAAGTGTTTAGGAAAGAGAGTATATTCAGTTCACCAAAACATTTCAGTGTCAACTGTGCAGGAGGCTTTTAGCAGATGGAAAACATGAATTTAAAAGCAAGTTTCTGAACAAGGAGGAATTTTTATTTTTTATTTTTTAACCTGGATCATTGAAAACGTCATAAACATTAGAAGTAATAAAGAAAATAGAAAATAAAAAATCATGTTTCCGTGGAATTGCCTGCAGGAGCCTGAAGTCAAGTATATGTTTTCAGATCTTGATTTCTCTGTTTTGGGGTAGGTTTTTTTTTTTCTTTTTTTTTCTTTTTTTTTTTTTTTATCACTACTGTCTGATTCTATCTTTTATAGTTTTTTGTCCTTTCTCTTTTGCTTCTACTTTTGTCTGTAAAGCATATTTGCAATCATTTCATGACCCAGAAGCAAACTTGGCTTCTGTTTTTTAAAGCACAGCTTGATGCTCCATTTTCCAAGAAATCTCTTCCATTCCATTTTGATTTAAAATCATTTTCACTGAAGAAAATCAGTGTCATCATCAGAGGTGATCATACCTCAAAAAGAATTGAAAACAATTAGGAGGGAAAGGGAAGGGGAAGGGAAGGGGAAGGGGAAGGGGAAGGGGAAGGGGAAGGGGAAGGGGAAGGGGAAGGGGAAGGGGAAGGGGAAGGGGAAGGGAAGGGAAGGGAAGGGAAGGGAAGGGAAGGGAAGGGAAGGGAAGGGAAGGGAAGGGAAGGGAAGGGAAGGGAAGGGAAGGGAAGGGAAGGGAAGGGAAGGGAAGGGAAGGGAAGGGAAGGGAAGGGAAGGGAAGGGAAGGGAAGGGAAGGGAAGGGAAGGGAAGGGAAGGGAAGGGAAGGGAAGGGAAGGGAAGGGAAGGGAAGGGAAAGGGAAGGGAAGGGAAGGGAAGGGAAGGGAAGGGAAGGGAAAGGAGAGGGAAGGAAGGGAAAGGAAAGGAGAGGGAAGGAAGGGAAAGGAAAGGAAAGGAAAGGAAAGGAAAGGAAAGGAAAGGAAAGGAAAGGAAAGGAAAGGAAAGGAAAGGAAAGGAAAGGAAAGGAAAGGAAAGGAAAGGAAAGGAAAGGAAAGGAAAGGAAAGGAAAGGAAAGGAAAGGAAAGGAAAGGAAAGGAAAGGAAAGGAAAGGAAAGGAAAGGAAAGGAAAGGAAAGGAAAGGAAAGGAAAGGAAAGGAAAGGAAAGGAAAGGAAAAGGGCGGGGAGGGGAGGGGAGGGGAGGGGAGGGGAGGGGGAGGGGGAGGGGGAGGGGGAGGGGGAGGGGGAGGGGGAGGGGGAGGGGAAGGGGAAGGGGAAGGGGGAGGGGAAGGGGAAGGGGAAGGGAAGCATGAGACCTCAGTTCTGAAGCAATACCTGCTCTTTGTTCTAATATAAAATGTATGTTTATATAGCGCATTTGTATCTTCTATGTTTACATCCAAACCAGTGTTTCATGAATTAAATAGATGATGAAGCATTGTTTAAAGCCTTTTTGTGTGCGTGTATCCAACCTTTTTTCCCCTGTTTATGCACTAAACCATACATATCTTCAATACCAGTCTGGAATCTTTTTTTTTTTTTTTTTTCTATATCCACTGTGTGACCACAGACCAAAAGGAATTCCAGTCAACACAAGAAAGGTGATGGAAGAACCAATATTTTTTTCTTTTTCTATTTGAATCTGCCATCAGCCTCTATTTGTTGTATTCTTCAATTTTGGTGCCTTGGTGAGGAACTACTTCTTTATCAATATACCATAAAGTTTGAATTGTTGTTTAGAAATGGTCAGATATGGGGTTATAGTTCACATAATATTTATCCTTGAGTACTGTAGAGGTTGACTGCTTGTGTTTTCATTATTGACTGCTGTCAATAATTTCATTATTTACCTGCTATCCTTTCCTTTTCCTTGATGTTGATGTTAAGTGAAATTGGCCTTTCCATAATAGTCTGCTAAATATTATTGATCTTAATGTTGGCCGTGATCATTTAGTGAAAGAGTAGCTAATTATTTGGTCTCGGCAACTCTTCAATTTGATTTTAATGTTGTGTTTTGATCAGAAGACTATTTAATTGTCTTATTTTAGGTCACAAAAGAGTTAACTATGTTGACTTTAAAAATCATTCCCAAAGCATCATTGTCTACAAATTGATGAGTTTGTGCTTAAAGGTTGCTCGAGAAAATCTCTTTCTATATCTTATCATTCTTGCATTGTTTACACAAATAAGCATGTAATGACAGAATACAATCTCTTGTTAAATATATGTATATATGTATAGAAATTTTCCTCTTCCATCTGTTTCCTTCCTTGTTATATCTCCATTCTTATATTTCTGCCTTTACTCTCTGCTATTTTCATATTTTCACTCCCATTATCTATTCCTTCTCTCTCCTACTGTAAAATAGAAAGAAAAGGACAGAGAGGAATGAAGTTTTCAGAAGTAAATGGATTCTGTGAAATAGTTGTTTTACAGGTCAGCTAAGTTAAACAGAGACAGACTGTGTTGTACAGGAAATTTCAAGAACATCATTAATCTGAAATAGCTGCTTTTGACTGAAGTGTATTGTACAATAATGTTTGGTACCTAAAATCCATTTGGTCTCATACTTTTTCGTGCTACTTTCATCCCTCTAGTATAATCATACTTCTCAGTTATGACAACTTTTTTTTCCATTGAAAACCCTGTTCATTGTTCAGAGACATCCAGCTAAGGGTCAAGAAATTTTTTGAAAATGTCCTGAAAGAGTTAGTTCAAAAAAAAGCTCTTGAAACAAAAGAGCAGAAACTACGGTGGTAACAAAGTATAGAACACTTAAGAAAATCTTCTTCTCCCTGTGAGTGAATCTTGCACTGCGCATTTTTATAAGCATATAAAGTGAAAAAAAAAATATATATATATATATATATATCATTTCATGCATGTCAGCGTGGTATACAGGGTATCTGATTACTTAATTGTCTATGTAGCCCTTTTCTACTCAGAAGAACTGTGGCTATCTGTTGGTCTTTTGATGATTAATGATAACATAATATTAAAAACAACTATTTTTAAAATGTTTGCTACACTGTTGTTGACAGAAACAACAACAATAAACAAACAAACAAACAAACTGATATACTTAGCTTGAAAGACCACATGTACATAAACAAACATACAGGATTAAGTCTGTAAAATAGAAATGCCTGAAGCTGGATAAAGGGTGTTGAAGGAAGTAAATGGCACCAAGTTTTTAACATCTCAACACTGCTGGAATTCACTTTCTGCATTCCTGTCTCACTTCCTATCCACTGTCACAGGGAGCAGTAGCCCCTCCAAGCAAGATTAGGAAGTGTTGATCTCACTAAGGAAAAAAGTGCTTTTTCAAAGGCACACCTTTGACTAAACCTCCCTGTCTCCTTGCCCTCAGGCATGTGGAGATGAAGTAAAATACCTATTTCCATGCAGGCCTCACAGCCAGAAAGCCAGACATGGTAGACCAAACACTATGTGTCAGTCAAATCAGTCTTGCTCAGGAAAGGGAATAAGGCAGGCAGGAAGGCAGGAAGGCAGGAAGGGAGGAAGGGAGGAAGAGAGGGAGGGAGGGAGGGAGGAAGGCAGGCAGGAAGGCAGGAAGGCAGGAAGGAAGGGGAAATATTTTTGGAAAAAAAAAAAAAAGGTATTAATGAGAATTGATAAGTAGATTAATAAAGTGGAGTTCAAAGCATTTTGATGGCAGAAGTGTAGATTATTTCAGAGTAAAAAGAAAAAAAAATATGGAATTTAAGAAACTATGTCTTCATGATATGTTCTTAATAAAATATATCATTATAACAAATAATGTAATTTTAATTATTAGTACCTGAATGAATTCCCTCAACAACAAGGAAAACACGTACAAAATTTGGAAATTATAATACCAGGTTTATGACCAAGACCAAATACAGAAAATTATCACAAATCTATAGCGACAAAAATCAGTATACTCAAAGCATAAAGAATGATTCAAGTGGAAAGAAATATAAAACATACCATGTACAAAGCATTCCATTCAATCTTACCTAAAATTAGCTGTCAGAGATGAAAATATCTAAACAGAGCTAGTTGACAATGCTTTAGAAAGAGCACCTCCAGAAAACAACTACCTATTTTTCTTATGAAGAGATAATTATCCTTTGCTACTGGCTGCAGAGGATATCCAGATGACCAAAATCTGTAAATTAGACTTTTATGTTTTAAATATCCTAGATATTTAAAGATAACCTCACCTTAAGCTAGGTCTTACTAAGATGTAACTACTTAACTAAAATATATTTACAAAAGGAAGACAAAAGGCTTATTCTCCCATTTGGTGAAGGATATTGGTTATCCCAAGGAGACAGAACTGCTTAAACCCTTTTTGCTTCAGGGTTTATTATTATCAGATACTTAAAACAATATATTGCAATGATAAAGAGTAATGTTTTTCTTTCCATAGGAATAGAAAATATTAAAGAGTACATTACAGTCTAAGAATTTTCTGCAGTAATCTCAGAACCATTTGCACTTGTCTTTGAGAGTTTCTAGAAAACAGGGAAATCCAGAAGATTTGGGCTGCAGTGACCACGCGCTGGTTGAGTTTGTGATCTCAAGGAACATGGGCCTGGTGAAGAGCTAAGTCAGGACCCTGAGCTTCCAAAGAGCAAAATGCCAGCTGTTTAAAGATCTAGTGGATGAGATCCACTGGAACACTGTCCTTAGGGACAAAGGAGCTGAACAGAGCTGGCAACTTTTTAAGGATATTTTTCTTAGAGCTCAGGAGCTCGCCATCCCCCTTTGTAAAAAAGTGATAAGGGATGGCAGAAAACCTGGATGGCTGAGCAAAGACCTGTTGGTCAAACTGAGGTGCAAGAAGGAAATGCACAGGCAGTGGAAGCAGGATCATGTGGCCTGGGAAGACTATAGGGATGCTGTCTGGATGTGCGGGCGTGGAATCAGGAAAGCCAAGGCACAAATGGAACTAAGCTTGGCAAAGGATGCAAAAAATAACAAGCAGGGATTCTATAGGTGCATTATCCATAAAAGAAAGGTCAAGGAGAGCCTACCTCTTCTGACAAAAGAGAAGGGAGAACAACAGACATGGAGAAAGCTGAGGTACTCAACAACTTCTTTGCCTCAGTCCTCAGTGTCGGTCAGGCTTCCCTAAACCAGTAGATGAGGCCTGAGGGAGCAAAGTTTCTCTCACTGTAAGTGAAAACCAGGCTTCAGACCACCTGATTTAAACTAAACAAGTAAAAGTCTTTGGGGCCTGATGATGTGCATCCCAGGGTCCTGAGGGAACTGGCTGATGGAGTTGCTAAGCCACTCTCCATCATAGTTGAAAAGTCATGGCAGTTAGGTGAAGCCACTGGTGACTGGGAAAAGGGAAACATCACTCCCATTTTAAAAAGGGGTCAAAAGGAGGACCCGGGGAACTACAAACAGGTGAGCCTCACCTCTGTGCCTGGCAAGATCACGGAACAGATCCTCCTGGAAGCAATGTCAAGGCACATGCAGGGCAAAGAGGTAATCCAATACAGCCCAGTGTGGCTTCACCAAGAGCAAGTTGTGCCTGACCGATCTGGTGGCCTTCTATGATGGAGTGACTGCATCAGTTGACAAGGGAAAACAGACCAATGTCATCAACCTGGATTTCTGTAAGGCTTTTGACATGGTCCCACGTGAACAGGTTGCCCAGAAAGGTCGTGGATGCCCCATCACTGGAGGTGTTCAAGACCAGGTTGAACAAGGCCCTTGGCAACATGATCTAGTGGGCTGCATCTCTGCCCATGACAGGGGGGGATGGAACTAGATGATCTTTAAGGTCCTTTCCAACCCAAGCCATTCTGTGATTCTAAGATTCTATAACACAGAGATCAATGCAGACTGGTATGGATTTATCATGATCTAGGCTTATGAAGATAAGCCTAGATTTCTTCTACAACTGGGAAACTGACCTCAGTGATTGGGGAGAATTCGTGAATACTTTTGGCATTACTAAAACTTCTAACATTGTCTCAGGTGAGGTGCTAAAGAAACCTGGACAAGACAGAATGTCTGTTGAATGCATAACTGAATGGAAAATGTTTATAAAAGAGTAATTATTTTTCCCTGTCAAATGCAAATCTGTTTAAAAGTGGTTCTAAAGTCTGGTTCTAGATTTTAACATTTCACAATTTTGATAAAAATGAAGAGTGAGAAAGGAATGTGATCATGAAATTTGCAATTGATAGCAGACTGGGAGTATTTACAAGCATGCCAGAGGCCAGGTTTAGAATTTGAAATGATCATAGCCAATTGAAGACACAATTTGGAGACCAAAAAAACACTTCAATAAGGATAAATGACAAGCTATGCACTCAGCAGAAATAATAAACTGCCATAAATACAAGATGAGAAACAAATGATTAGACACCATCACCGTTGAAAAGAGCCCAGGCATTTAATGGATCACAAACTGAACATGAATCAACAATGTCACTTAATTACCATAAAGGGAAACACATGCTGGAATATGTAAAGTGGGTTATTGTCCATGAGACTTGTGACATGCTGTTTTATTCTGCTTAGCGCTAGCATGACCTCTGCCAAGCAGAATTTGCCACAGTTCAAGAAGGACGCAAGTCAGGTGGACAATGTTGACAGAAGGATTATGATAATTATTAGAAGTGTAGAAATCTGACTTAAAAACACAAGTTAAAGAGAACACAGATAAATCATACAATAATAACCAAATGTATAATAAGAGTGTCATAAAAAGACAGGAGAAAGAAAATCTTCCTGTGGCAAATAGATTCTTACACAACTTTGATTTAACAGCAATGTTAGATTTATTAATATTTGTATGGTAAACACAAGATTAGATTACATGATTTTTAACAACACCTAATCCTCAGTCAATTTACCACAACAGTTTGAACAGAATTTGCTACAATAGAAACAGCGACTTAGTTAAAAATTAAAAATTGGCAAGATTCACACGACACTTACTGCAGGGCTTGGGGGTTATCTAAATTTAGTCGTGTGCTTACAAACTTCCCCCCTTTTTGGTGAATTAAATTTACTTAGTGTGCATTTGAGTCCTGCATCCAGATCATCTATAAAATCATGAAGAGATTCCATGGGGGCCCTAAAACAGAGCCCCATGGAACCCCACTCGTGACAGGTCAGCAGACTGATGTAACCCCCTTTGCTACAACCCTTTGAGCCCAACCTGTCAGCCAGTAGTTGTTCATCCATCATATTATGTAGTTGACTAGCTGTGTGGTGGACATTTTGTCCAGAAAGATGCTGTGAGAAAGAGTATTGAAAGCTTTGCTGGAGTACAAAAAAAAAAAAAAAAAAAAAAAAAAACACACAAACCAAAACAAAACAAAAAACTACATCAGCTGGCTTCCCTTGGTCAACTAGGTGGGTGATCTTGTCATAAAACGAAATTTAGTTAGTTAAACAGGACTTTTCCCTCATGAACCTGTGTTGGCTAAGACCAATGTCTGTGTTGTTTATCAAGTGTTTTTTCAGTAACTCCCAGAATAATCTTCTCCATAGTTTTACCAGACACTGAAGTGAGACCAACGGGTGCGTGTTTACCAGGTCTTGGGCATGGGCTTGGGGAGCCTGCTCTAGGTGGCCTTGCTTGAGCAGGGGGGTTGGACTAGGTGACCTCAAGAGGTCCCTTCCAACCTCAACCAGTCTGTTGTTCTGTATTTCTGGAAAATGCTTCCCAATTCTGTGGCAGCAGTGCACATAGCACCCTGTGCTGATGTGCCCCCACAAAGTCCTGTGCAGACACTCAAGGACACTCAAGTGTTCGTTCACATGAGCAATTTATTGGCATCTGTGCACAGGTTGAAGCTCCCAGTGGAAATGGGCTCTCTCCAAGAATCTGGGTGGTCACTGTCTGGGTTCTAACAACTTCCCTTTGTCAATTTTTTTGATAGAACAGCCTCTACAGGCATCTCATTGAAAGCAATTTGGGTTACATTATCAGGACAAACTTTCCCGCAGTGTTGAAACACTCCGTAAAAAAATATTTCAATATAAATAAAACAAAACAAACAAACAAAAAAAGAGATATATATACAAATCATACATGGCTGAAACTGGTTTTAGGTGTTCTCTATCAGAAATTCCTAAGACTTATTAAAGACCTTCAGCTGTTCAATTGCAAAAAAGATGGCATAAAGCTGTTAGAAAACATCATTCTTTTTTACAAATAGGAAAATTTTGAAGAGGATAGCTCAGAGACAGAGATCAGCAGCAAGACAAGTATATAATTCTTTAAAGTTTCCTTTAAAATCATATGTTTATAATAACTGATTTTCCTATATGCATTTCACCTCCACTTGGATCACTTCATAATCTTGCAAGCTCACGTTCAGTCACTGAGCAAATGCTAATTGTAATCTGAAAGTACGTTATAAATATGCAACAGTCCTCTCTTTGGAGGACCAGGGATAAACAGTATGTTGTTGTTTCCACTGCAAATGAATATGATGTACTCTTATTATCTGATTTAGGAATGTATGGGCACATTTTAGTAGTGTATTCTAAAAAAAGTTTAGTTTTCCTCTGAGAACTCTGTATTTTCTATATACATATGAAGTTTCTCTATAATAGCTTTCAATTCAGCTTCCCGATGACAAGCAAAAATTGTTTGTATATTTAGCAAAGTGAAAAACATGTTGTGCCAGTAAACTAAAGCCAAAAAATCAGTTCTGAGTATGTTTGAATGGTAGGAAGTTTACCTAGAGGTACAATCAATTCATCTCCAACTTCCTCGGAGAACTCTGACCCCTCAAATCAGACTTGTCTTCTCCTCATGGGTAGTGCTGTACAGACATCACTTTTCACTGCCTAGTTCAGCTATTAAAGAAAACAATATACCACCTTGATGGGATTCCTTCCAAATGAAATCTCTGTAGACTGTATAACTGTGAGATGGACACATATCCCCACAGCTTCACATAATCTGAAATTACTGCAGTTAGTACAAGTAATGCCTGATGTCCTTTGGCTGCAGAAAATATTTTAAAGTATTTTAAAATCAAAGTTTGTGCCTACTGAGTGTCTTAGAAAAGAAACCTTCCATTTCAAGGAAGGGACAAACTGCTGTGTGTTCTCTACTGGCTAATCCTTGAAATGGGCTTCTGAAATTCTTTTGCATTTGAAATTAATGACAGTCATTCACCAGTTAGTTTAGTCTGAGTTTCACATCCAGAGAAGTGGATAAATGCCATTTGAATAAATCACTCCAAAAAGTTTCCATAAAGAGCTTCCAAGCATGTAAAAACACTCGTATTTTGGATCTTTAATAGAGCTTTGGTCTAAGACTTGAGGAGATATATAAAAAGATTAATTTTAAAATATCTAGGGCTTAAGTCCCTATTTGCAGAATATTAGTTTATACAGTGAGTCTGTCAAGCCAATTTTCAGAACCTGAGCTTCAGTACATATGTACCTCTTATTTTCTTAAAATGACTACAGCAGCCCAAATGTTTATGCACCCAGTAATTTCACACAAACGTTGTGGCATAGGTATGTTAACAAGCTGTAATGCCATCATCTATTTAAGTTTCCTTTCTACAAAATATATTTGAAAGAGAACCTATTTCTCTATTTGCATATAGAGTTATGAGATGGGTTGAAATCATATCTTGAATAGATAAAACTGCTTGAAATAAGTCTAGATTGGAATGGGTTGGATGGAAATAGTGTCCTACCATGACCAATGAAAAGGAAACAAAAACAATAATGAGCCAATTTCTGATCTGAATCATGACAAGGACGTTCAGAGTATCCAAGGAACACCAAAGAGATTATTACTAGCAATTAACATTATATCAATAATTCAAAGGGATTTTTAATATGAGATATTTCTAACAACTAAGTGAAAAACTGTAGAAAAGTCTTTGAAACAGATTTTGTTTCTGGCCAAATATTTCACTGCTCAAGTTACATTTTGCTAAAACATTTTATAGAATTTGTCATAATTATATGCATTCACCGATTACTAAGATGAAATTGTGTTGATAAAATTATGTAAGTGACCTCTAAAAAATTAAGCATTATAAAATATCATGATCATACAACATTCTGTTTTTAATATAACTGGTTATTTTGGCATAATAATTCATACAATAATGGTTCTGGGGCTGGGAATAGGGCAAGTTTTGAGAGCTAAAATTATATTTTTCCTGAAGCAGCAAGCAATATAATTTAAGTATTCTATCACTAGTAATTTGATTTGGTGTTCATTATAATAACAGTAATAATAACATATTCAATTGCTATTAATGGAAATGTCATATGCACTTTGATAGAGGTTTTATTGTAATTCAGTATTAATCAGTGTATCATTAAAATAAAGTGTTATCATCTAATTTGTATTTATTCAAGCATAAAGGCAAAAAAAAGTCTATTATCATTCAGTGTACTAGTATGCAATCAGTTCTTTTAATAAAACAACTTTGCTATACGGTTGCATCCTTTTCTTACATTATAGTGGAGCAATGGTATCAGAAAGTACTAATTCACATCATATACACCCAATGGTTTGTTGCAATAGCAAGGTTAAATTTGATCAGTGTTCTCCTACCAAAAACACCTCTGCAAAATATTCAAGGGTAAAGCATGTTGATATAGATTTCAGAACCATGGTGTGTCTCATACATAATAAAAGAGTATTTTTACTTAAATAGGTTAACTTTCTTAATACATATAGCTGACTAAACATAGGTTAATATAACAGATCTTAAACTGTATGAGGGGCAGATTTCTCTATTTCCATAATTAACAATAAAAGTTTAGGGTTTTACTCATGTTTTATATTCTCAGTTATGGCTATTTTGTAGAACAGACAAAAATGCATTAAAAAATTAATGTTACTTTGACTGACTTTTGCAATTTCTGTAAAGTACTCACTGGCTGAGTATGCTGAACCATTCCGGGGGGGAAAAAATATCCCCAAATATAATAAATTATATAATTTATTAATTAATGTATTTGTTCACTGAAGACTGAATTAAATCTCAACAATTATATCTACGAACGAACTCTAAAATGAGATATTTTAAAATTAAGGATTATATAGATCCTTGGATTATTCTGAATTCATGAGTTGTTTGCCTTCTGCAGCAGATCCAGAGATTGGGGCAAAACTATTCCCACCCATGTGAGGTCTAGGGACAGTTGGTTCTCTGAAATGTAATGGAGATAAACCAAAATGAACAAGCAGAGATCTAGAACTTGCAAGAGAAAATGGTAAAGAAATGGATAAAAGGACAACAAAAGAGTACACACATTTGTGCACTGACTGAGGTTATTACTTTAGACACATTTGAGTTTTTCAGGCCCTTGCCTCAGAAAAACTTTTCTTTAATACTCCTTTTTATTAAATGACTACTAATTTAAGATGCTATGGTCCAGGCCACATCCACCTGCTCCACTGGGGGCTCCTCCACAGGCTGCAGCGTGGAGATCTTCTCCGCTGTGGGACCCATGGGCTGCAGGGGGACAGCCTGCTCCACCACGGGCCTCCCCACAGGCCACAGGGGAACTTCTGCTCCATGCCTGAAGCACCTCCTGCCCTCCTTCTGCACTGACCTTGTTGTCTGCAGGGCTGTTTCTCACACATTTTCTCATTTCTCTCTCCCAACAACTGTGGCACAGCAGATTTTCCTTTTCTTAACTATGCTCTCATAGAGGCACAACCAGAATCACCTTCTGGCTCAGCAGTGGCCAGCAATAGGTCCCTTTCGGAGTCAGCTGAAGCTGGCTTTGATCTGACATTGGGCAGCTTCTGGGCTCTTCTCACAGAGGCCACCCCTGCAGCCCCCCTGCTAGTAAGCTCTTGCCATGTAAACCCAGTACAATGCAAAAGCATCTCTTAACAAAGATATGGGTCTCTTGTTTCCTCATAAACATTTTTTGTCCCGTGAAACCGATAAACTTTAATAATTACCTGAAAACTTACTCACTTTCAAACTGATTGATGAAATGTTGCTTCATACCATCCAGAAATCAGTATTCTTACTTCAACAGTGAAAAGCCTGGGCTTGAAACCCTTCAAACCATCTGTTTACATCCTTTCTTCCCAGTGAATAAATTGGGTACTGCTGGTAGTAAACAGTCATCTTACTATAGATTGGCATTAGGATAAATGTTTTTAAGAGTATTATTTTTTTCATGGCATAGTACTAAGTTACATAGCCTTCACCTTTAGTTCTACTGTTTCTTTATTGATTTAGATTCCAGATTTCAAACATATATATATATGTTTATATACAAGGATGTTTCTCAGCTGGTCAGCTGGTGTGCTGCTTCATTCCAGTCACTAATACCAAAGGGAGTTTTTGAATTAATGTAGACCATTAGTATATCCAAAAAAAAAAAAAGGCAATTCAATACAACACAGGAGGGAGAAGATGCAATTTCTACAACACTGGAAAAATATTTTAAGAAGGGCAGTTATTTGTTAAGAGCTAGGGAATTCAGAGAGACGATTTAACAAAATGGTCTAATAAAGATCAGAGTTGTGCTGAACAATAATAAAAAACAGAATTGAACAAAATCTCAGAAATATCTCTAAATTAAACGTATAAAGTGACTCACTCTCACAACCCAGGTAGTTGATTATAATGTTGGTCAAGAATAGATCTCAGAATTTTATGCTACTCGATGCCTTAAACCTCTAGGTGCACCCAATAAAGTACCTAAAGATTGTAGCATATAACACTTATGCAACTAACTTTGAGGTACATGCTATCAGAGCCACTGAAAAATCATTATGTACTACATGTGAAAATACACATTGAAATTGTATACAATTTTTTTAGCATGCTACAGATATTGTCAGCAAAATGTAGAAGAAATACTATAAAAGGAGGCAACTTTTTAATCCTATAATTTAAAAGTTGGATTGTAATAGTAACTTTTAAATATGAGTCAGGACTGAAGAGGATTTACTATATCCTTGGAACACACTGTCTTGAATTTCTTTCAGCACGAATATATATACACTTTTTTTTTTTCTTAACTTTTATCAAACACATGAGCAGAGTGTTTTCATGTTTTAAGTTCATGTGCAAAATGCCACTCAAACTTTCCACTCCTCACAGAAGAAACTGCCCTTAACAGGTCCCTCAATGACTTTTGCAGCTCTCAAGTCAGTCCTCGGTTCTTGCTTCCCTGGATCTTATATGCTGGCTGGATGTCAATGGATTATTTAACCTTAAAATTGTGCTTGCAGTCTCTTGAGAAGGTATGTAGCTTCATTCTGTACAAAGCAGAACTGCTTCATATTCAATCATCCTCATTCAGTAATTCAGTAATCAAAATAAGACATATCTGAAAATTATTGCTAGGTCCTAGGACAAACAGATGACAACATTGTTTTGAGTAATAAAAATAATGATAAAGGATTCAAAGGAGACCCTAGAAATCTCTTCCTGAGTAGAGCTAGACATATTCTTTGGAAGATGATGGCTACTTCATAAGTGTCCTGGTTTCAGTTAGGACAGAGTTAATTTTCCTCCTAGTAGCAGGTAGGGTGCTATGTTTTGGATTAGGATGAGAAGAGTGCTGATAACATGCTGATGTTTTAATTGTTGCAGAGCAGTGCTTACACCAAGCCAAGGACTTTCCAGCTTCTCGCTCTGTCCTGCCAGCGAGCAGGCTAGGGGTGCAGCAGGAGCTGGGAGGGGACAGACCCAGGACAGCGGACCCAAACTGGCCAAAGGGGTATTCCATACCATCTGACGTCATGCTGAACAATATATAGGGGTGGCTAGCCGGGGGGGGGGGGGGGGGCCGGCTGCTCGGGGATAGGCTGGGCATCGGTCAGCGGGTGGTGAGCAATTGCATTGTGCATCACTTGTTTCGTACACGTTATTAGTAGTAGTACTATTACCATTATTATTATTATCATTATTATTATTTTTATTATTATTTTCCTGTCTTAATAAACTGTCCTTATCTCAACTCACAGGCTTCACTTTCCCGTTTCTTTCCCCCGTCCCAGAGAGGGAGGGGGGAGGGTGAGCGAACGACTGTGGTGTTTAGCTGCCGACCGGGTTAAACCACAACAATAAGCAGTTTTTTGATGCCTGCTGGGGACTCCTGGCAGCAAATGGACTATACTTTTTTTAATGACAGATGAGTAAGTGAATGAGATTTACTTTTCAATGAGGCAACTCAACAGCTAATCCCATGGTATGCTACTATTTCTTTCACTGATGTCGTAGAGATATTGAAGAGAAACAGATATATTCTGTATCTCTTCAAGTCTCTGCTGTTCCTGACAGAAGCTTGGTTTTTGCTACTCTACCAGTTCCTCCAGTTTCCTTTCTCTCTCTCTCTCCCTTTTTTTTTTTTTTTTGAGAAAATAATCAGCATTATTTTAATATAAATTATTCTCTCCTAAACTGCTACCTTGCCATCAGACAAAATATAAAATCATTATCCATGGGACCTCACTTCCTGTTGTTTTTATTTTTCTATCACCTATCATTATCATCTCATGAGGGAAGAGATAGTAGGCAGATAAACTAACAGGTTTTTGGCATTTCTGTCAATTTCTACACAAAACCTTTTACCACCTGACCACCTAATTCATTTTAGCTGGAAATGCATTTTTGCTTCTCTGCCTGAGAACTTAGAAAATGTGTAAATGTGTTTTTGTTTCATATTCCTCTCACTACTTTAGTTCCAAACACTAAGAAGAGATGACTTTCTCTCAGGTCACCTAGGATATTTCTAATCTATCGGACACAAAAACAAGGGACAGACTTTTTCTTTCTTTCTTTCTTTCTTTCTCTTTCTTTCTTTCTTTCTTTCTTTCTTTCTTTCTTTCTTCTTTTTCTTTCTTTCTTTCTTTCCTTTGCTAAAAGGGAATTGATGCATTTTCTGTTAAAAAATCATGTATACATTTTTCTAAGTTCAGATCTGGCTAATGTAACCTGTTGATTTCATATGAGAGGAGGTGAGGGACAAAATACTACCTGTGGAGATGGTGTTAAGCTGAGGCAGGGGAAGTTTAGGCTGGACATCAGGAAGAGGTTCTTCACCGAGAAGGTGGTTGCACACTGGAACAGGCTCCTCAGGGAACTAGTCATTGCACCAAGCCTGTCGGAGTTTAAGAAGCGATTGGACTGTGCACTTAGTCACATGGTCTAAACTTTTGGGTGCCAGGAGTTGGACTCGATGATCCTTATGGGTCCCTTCCAACTCAGGATATTCTATGATTCTATGATTCTATGAAAGTCTGCACAAGTCTTTAACTTACTCTCAGTATCCATTATCCATTGCCATCATAGCAAAGGATACAGTATATCTTTCTCAAAAGAAACTACAGAAATCATGCAATAAACTTCTAAGCATGGTACTTATTATATCATATTAATTTAATTCAGCAGGCAGGAGAGTATACCTACTTCTCCAAGTCCATCCCAAGAATCAATTCTTCAGGTCTAGAGCCCACATTAATCAGGTAGTAAGTAATAGGTTAGTCTCCAACTTTAAATTAGGTTCCCCAAAACACAGTCTCTACTGACCAGAAAAATAAATGTTGGAAAACCAGTTGTTTAATTTGAATATCTAAATGAAGCATTCAGAAGCAAGCAATATGAATCTTCCCTCCTTTCCTTGCAGTCATTTTACTCCCTTTCCTTTGAGAGATTCTCACCTGTCAGGAAGAAAATTATCAGATAGTTCATTGGGAAAGAAGCCACTGTTCTGTTATCTATTTATTCTTCAGTGTAAAAATCCACAGTTTTGGTTTGAATCTTTAGGCACTACTGAAATAATAAACTCCAAAGGGATTTTAAATTTAGATTTAGGTGCTATAAATGTCATAATATGATGATTTTGTTTTCAGAAATGATCTGCTACAAGAAGATGCTTTCCTTCACTGAAGGAAGGTATAGATTTTCTGAGACAATTGATATATTCTATAAATGTATTTCAATTGTTTATCCCTTACAGACTTAATTCCCACATCTCCTGGTTTAACAAGATGCAAACAGTAGGCTTTTAGGATGTATTGCATAGAAAATGCAAAGAATGATTTAAAGAAAAAACTATTATTTGTGATTCCATTTTGTGCACACCAAATTATTTACCACCAATTATAGTCTGGCTTCTGCTAGATATTATGTTTAAATGATTAAGCCACATTTTAAGTAGGATTGGTTTCAGAACTCCTGATATATGTATTTTCTCTCTTCACAGTAGCATTAACAAGATCTCTACTAGGCAAAAACCTACCAGCATGACTTGCAGATCACTGCTACGTTAATTGCTGTTATTTAGCAATATAGAGGCTTTAAAGTGAAGATGTGAAGCCATCCTTACTTGAAGTTATAGCAATACTTCTACTTTTTTTCACCCTCTCAGACTGTGCTAGACTTAAGAGTACTCCATAACAGAAATACAGCACAAACAGCAAAGTATCTTTTTTGTTTGTTTGTTTAGGGACTTTACACTGTTTTTCATGAGAGAACTGAGAATTCAAAAGACCATATTAAAAATGTTTTCGGGTCTCATCTCTCTTATAAGTGCTTTAGGTTCCCGTTCATATCTTCATTTAAATACCTTATGTTATATAAAGAACACAAAATAAAGTAGACTCTGTTTACATTCTGTGGATCACTAGATACTTGATTTCACAGACTCCCCCTTTTTTTTTTCCTAAGGTCTCTTGCCTGTGTAATAAAGGTGAAAAGGAGCTGTTTGTTTAGGGCTTTTTTTTTAAAAAAAAAAAACGAAAATCAGTAACCAGAACACACATTCCTGTTAAATTCATACAAGTCACACATAAATGCTATGACAGGTTTTTAATTTATATTAGGTTTCCTGAAACAAAATCTGAACTGACCAGAAAAACAAATGCAAGAAAACTAGTTGTTTAATTTGAATGTTTATGTGACGTATTCAGAAGCGAGCAATATAAATCTTCCCTCCTTTCCTTTCAGTTGTTTTGCTCCCTTTCCTTCGAGGAATTATTATTTAATTTAATTAATTTCTTAGTTCCTCAGTGAAATAGAGATCACCTAGATCTTCTAGTTAAACATTACACTCTTAAAAAGAAAGGACATTTTGAATCTGTACATCTCAATGTTTCTACAGTCAAGGTTAGTAACCTCCTCATTTAGCCTAGAGAAATTGAAACATGGGGAAGAATGTCTTTACCAAAAACCAAATTGCATAGTCAAGCTACCAAAGCTGGGAAAAATCAGCTCATTCCAAATGGCTTCCTTTCAATGTTTTCACATAGTAATTCATTTAGTCCTGTTTTTAAAAGGTTGAAAAAATAGATGCTCATTTTCAAGATGAGCAGTATTACTGATACCTGTACTAAGCTGCAAGTCTCCATTCCCAGCATCTTATTTCATTTAATTGTAAGATGACAGAACAGTTTGACCAGGGTCAAATTTATACAATACAAGTAAAATCATCAGGTGTAATTTGGCTAAGGGACTTTGATACAAAAACTGATGTAGTCAACATGATGAAGTTAACCACTCCAACGGAAATAGAAGTCAGGCTGCGAAATCAGCCAAAAAATTGTGGGCATTTACCATCAGTGAAGTGTTAAATTTTGATTATACAGGGGCATAAAAAGACATGGGTTTACATAGATGTATGCTTAGAAGGCTTTAATAGCAGCACTGGTATTCTTCTTGAGATTCAGAATGCCATTATGCCAGTGCAGAGCTGCTAAGTGACACAAGATGATCATTTTTCATCTCACCATGTAGACCAAAGGAATTGAAGTTAAACAGGTGTCCTTATAAAGCAAAAATGAAGTTAAGAGTTAAACCAAAATACATCTTTCTTACTAATCTTATTTCAAAGAAAAGTTTTAGTTTTCAAAGCAAGTTTTTCATGTGTTTTTTTTTTTTGAGAGTTCTAATTTACAGATAGTTCTGATTTACAGTTTTCTGAGAGTTCTGATTTACACATATCTAAATGTCCAAATAAAGATTATTCAAGATGTTTTGCAGACATTTAGAAATCATAACATGAGTAAATAAATGCTTACATTTGCATTTTGCTAGCTGTGGAAATAAAACTGATCATTTTTTGCAATGAAAAAGTCCTCTTAAATCTCTATCTTCTTTTTCCTGATCATACATCCTGTATTTAACATCTTGATAACCACTATTTAAAGTAAATGGATTAACCATAGGATGAGTTACTAATTGTTATGAATAAGAATGGAAAAACTGAGTCCATTGAAAGTATTGTAGTTTTAATACCTTCATTCTACGCTCTTATTATGATTATTATTTTAAATCTACAAATAAAAGAACTATGAAGTAAAAGATGTAAGCAGTCTGGTAAGTGTGTGACAATTAATAAAGAAGTACTGAACATTTCATTCATTTTTCCATATTTCTAAGTAGCACTATCAATCAGAAAAAGCTTTTATGCAAGGCTGATGTCAAATCCACATATAACAACAGATTTGACAAGCTTATTTATTTTTCTTTTCTTTTTTTTTTCATACACTGATACATCTTTGTAATGCACACTCTGGTTTTCAAAGTCATTATTGGCAGGTTCTATTAGTTATCTACTTTTTTTGGTCCATGAACCACAGCAAAGGACTAAATTTTCCATTCAATCCAGTTTTCAAATACGCACCCCAGATTCTGATACTGTTATTGTTTGGTTCATTTACAACTGCAATACATAACTGGCCTTAAATTCATAGGCATTTTTCTATTTCTTTTCTTTTTTCTTTCTTTCTTTCTCTTTCTTTCTTTCTTTCTTTCTTTTTTCTTTCTTTTTTCTTTCTTTCTTTCTTTTTCTTTTTTCTTTCTTTCTCTTTCTTTCTTTTTCTTTCTTTTTCTTTCCTTCCTTCCTTCCTTCCCTCCTTCCTTCCTTCCTTCCTTCCTTCCTTCCCTACTTCCTTCCTTCCTTCCTTCTTTCCTTCTTTCCTTCTTTCCTTCTTTCTTAAAAGAAAGTAACTAAAAAAGAGAGAGAGCAACTAAGCATGTTATATTGTTTCATGTGAGGGTTCTGCATTGAAAGCAGCTCCTGTAGAACGAATGACAAAGCTGCAGTGTTGCACCCTAGCTGTGATGTGTATACACATGCTGTTGTCATGTACCCAGACACACAGTCCCTCCGTATCGTGAACTGGCACATGAGTTCTCCTATAGCAGAATTTTAGAAGGTTGAGATTCTTGCTAAAGTATCAAGCTGATTGTACCTCTTCTTGCAGGCCACCCCTCCATGAGTTCAGGAAGGGAAGAAACAGACGAGTAAGTTGGAAAGGAGCTAGTAGTCCAGTTGGTTCTAGGGCTCAGCTTTATTCAGCTAATTATTTTTTTTTAAGTTATAAAATACCATAAAGAGACATATGGACACACTTTTTATTCGTAGAAAACTTCTTATGTTAGTTAGATAAAACAGATAAAAAATGTGAAACACTGTCCTGGTTTCAGTTAGGACAGAGTTAATTTTCCTCCTAGTAGCGGGTAGGGTGCTATGTTTTGGATTAGGATGAGAAGAGTGCTGATAACATGCTGATGTTTTAATTGTTGCAGAGCAGTGCTTACACCAAGCCAAGGACTTTCCAGCTTCTCGCTCTGTCCTGCCAGCGAGCAGGCTAGGGGTGCAGCAGGAGCTGGGAGGGGACAGACCCAGGACAGCGGACCCAAACTGGCCAAAGGGGTATTCCATACCATCTGACGTCATGCTGAACAATATATAGGGGTGGCTAGCCGGGGTGGGGGGGGGGGGCCGGCTGCTCGGGGATAGGCTGGGCATCGGTCAGCGGGTGGTGAGCAATTGCATTGTGCATCACTTGTTTCGTACACGTTATTAGTAGTAGTACTATTACCATTATTATTATTATCATTATTATTATTATTATTATTTTCCTGTCTTAATAAACTGTCCTTATCTCAACTCACAGGCTTCACTTTCCCATTTCTCTCCCCCATCCTGGAGAGGGACGGGGGAGGGTGAGCGAACAGCTGTGTGGTGTTTAGCTGCCAGCCGGGTTAAACCACAACACACTCAAACAGGACTTCTCAACTGACAAATACATCAATAGCCATAAACAGTATCCAAAGTAAAAAATGTCATTGTGACATATTTTGGAAGCACTAATTTCAGTTTATTTGCTGATTTTGAGAGATGCTGCCAGAGCTGTAATCTCAAAGGAGGAAAATAATGGAATCACATGGTTATATACAGAGTTAAGCGAGAGTTTGACGCATTCAAGTTTGGAGAATCTTTAGTCACTAAGCAAATCTGAAAGTAAACATGTAGACCAGTGGAGAAGTTGTTCTAGCCCATGAGATCTGAAAACTTTTCTACAAAGAGAAGATCATTGGCGAACAGTCTGTCACAGGCAAGGAAAGACTGAGGATTGCTGAAACTGTGTGTGGTGAATGGTCAGGGGAAAGGAAAGAGGGAGTGCTGCACTGTGCCAGAAGCTTGCTCAGATGTCATGGAGAACAAAGGAACAAGAGGTGGTGAAGGCACGCAGTGCATTTCCAAATGTCTGAAACATCTTAATCAGGTTTACTTAAGAAGTTAGACCCTACAGTGCTTATCTGAGCTGAACAGAGTTGCTGAACTTTCTCTCCTGAGGCTTTAGCTAAACTGTGAGGCTTTGAAAACCACAAGCAAGTTTCCTCAGTGCAGAATCTGAATGAAGGAAAAGACACATCAGGGAAAAGATACTGATTTTTTCTTCGGAATTTAAAAATTTTATTCCCTTTGTGGAAAACACTCTAGGCTAAGTATGTGACATAATACTTGCTTTAGCTCACAAGCTGTCTCCACATGGCTTTTCTTGCAATAATGAACTCTGAATTATTACTCTTTTCAGTCACTCCTCCACTAAAATCCATTCACAGCTGAAGTTTATTAGTGTATGAGGGGAAAAAAAAAAAAAAAAAAAGAAAAAAACCACTTATTTTAGCAGGAGTAGGACTTCTACTTCTCTTACTACACCAAAACTCAGAGTCTCACAGCAACAGTTGATAACAGAAAAACTTGTAATTCTTTCACATCAAAACTGTGTGAATTTCCATCAAGGTAAAGTGTATACTGGTGTATGAACAGGAAAAAGCTGAAACAAGTATGATACTGTTACTGGGTCAGTCACTGAGAGAGCAGAGGCAATATGTATTCTGTATTCTGTGTTTGTCAGCAACTAAAGGGAACACAGCTTCACTCTGGAAGCCTCGAAGCATCAGTCATGGTCATTGTTTTTAATTTCAAATATGCCACTTCACATCGGGGTCTGCTGCCTTAAATACAGCAGTGCCCTAACGTGGCTATAATCCTTATTCAGCATTCAAAGTAGGGTTATCTAAATGGCTGTATGTTGATACCTCATCTGAGGTGAAAATACTCTTACATAAAAGTACCAGTCATGTGGTGAATTACTTATATTTATTTGTTTAGTTTAACTCTAAAAAATTTGGTATTAGAAACTGCAGGTCATTAGTTTATTCATTCTTGCTACGTTCCTAAGCAGGCAAAAGCCTCCACTGAATTTCAACAACTCTGGTTTCCCTGAATCAGTCCTGTTTTCACAGAATCATTATATGTACCATACCCATTAGATAAATACCAGAAATAATTCTAGGAACAAACAACTCAAGGAAAGAACAGAAGCTATCATACATCTTGTCTCTAAACCTTAAATAGTTTAAGAACAAAACTGAAGACACAAATCACTCTTCAGCTCATTCATTCATTATCTAGATCTTTGGTCTAGATTCCAGTATACCTGGCTGCCTTTGGCCACAGCAGTCATCCTTTTCTCCACCTTTCCACCACCACAGTCATTGTCTGTTCATTAAACCATTGTCCTTGAGCACTGCGGAGCAAAGCAGAGCCAGGAAACCTTGTTTTCTTCTCTCTGGTTTTGGGTGGGTGCTCTAGTCCCCTAGACTTCTAGGCAAAAGCAAGGTTCAGAAACAGGGTCCAGTTCTGAACACCACTTTGATATATGAGCCCAGCTACAGCTCTAGTTAGGTGCCTGAGACCAGGCAGTATTGCCTTTCTCTTCCTTGCTGGTTTGCTGGCTCTTGCCCTCTATGTTGACATGGTATATCACACTCTTGGGCATATGACCTCCTTTTCTAACTTTATATACAGTGGAAGTACCTAGACCATCACTGGGAATTTACCTCTGGGCATGTACGCTTTCTTTTGGCTGTGCTATGTTAAATGTAAAAGTGTTTAAGCATATTTTAGTTCTGACCTCCGTACACCAAGGAATAATACCCAGTATCTCCCTGAATTCAGCATGCATTCTGGGTATCCACATCCAAACTGGACTACATTTTTTTTAACCGTTTAGTTAAAAAAAGAATAGGTTGTAAACAAGCCATTTTTTTCTTGTTTCTACGGATGCACTATAACTTTTACTATAGATTTTTATTTGCAAGCCCTTGAACTGAATTTGCTTATCAGAACTTACATTGTCTATATCTTGTTCTGTATTCACACCAACCCCCTGAAGCTACAGAAGTAAATATCACTCATGTGTGACAGGTTTCACTTATGATTCCTGTCTGCTGATATAATACCATTATATTTGGTCTCACAATACTGCAAAGTAAAGGTTAAATTAAGACAAAATAAACAAAGCCTGGTTCATTGACCTTTAAAACCAGTCACAAGCAAACATCTTGTCCATCCAAATCCTGCAGGGCTTACTGCATCTCTAAGACAGAACCTCGAATTTTACATAATGCAGAGTTTTTCCTAGGAAAAAGTAGCCAAAGCAGAAGCCTGTTGCAGCCATAAAGTAGGAAACCAATTAAGGTATAATAAACATGTTTGTCTTGAACCCAGACATGAGCACACTAAAGCAGGGTGATCTGCAACTGTATACAATAATTTTATAACACTGTTAGAATGCTAACAGAATTTTGTAACACAGCTAAACATAAATATATAAGCAATGAATAGTCACAAAGTGGTAAACAGATATAATTGCACAACCAAGGTGCAGAAAAATATGTGTAAGTAGTAATATCTGCAAAGAGATAAGGATTTACAGCAAGAAAGAATGTCTGGTGAAACCAAAATAGTTTTGCATAATGAGCAGGAGAGATATCTGATGGAACCAGAATGATCCTGTAGAATAAGCGGGAAACATGCCTAGCAAAACTAGAACAAGCCCTGCTCCCAGAAATAAGATGCACTATGGCAAGAGCATATGAAAACATTCTCTTGTCTTCCCCTGTGAAGGAGATAAAGAGCATAAAGCATCAACGAGAAAGGAAAGATAAGGAAGAAAGTTGACAATCCATTGGCATAAGTGATCTCCAATTTCCTAACTGATACAAAGATGTCTGCATACATAATATACATATGGATATTATAGAATCATAGAACCATAGAATCATAGAATCATAGAATGGCTTGAGTTGGAAGGGGCCTTAAAGATCATTCAGTTCCAACCCCCCTGCCATGGGCAGGGACACTTTCCCCTAGGTCAGGTTGCTCAAAGCCCCATCCAGTTTGGCCTTGAACACTGTCAGGAATGGGGTATCCAAAACTTCTCTCAGCAACTTGTTCCAGTGCCTCACAACCCTCTGAGTGAAGAATTTCCTCCTAATGTCTAATCTAACTCTCCCCTTGTTTAGTTTAAAACAATTTCTGCTTGTACTATCACTATCTGACCATGTAAAAAATCATTTTCTGTCTTTTTCATAAGCCCCCTTTAAGTACTGAAAAACCTCAATGAGGTCTCCACGGAGCCTTCTCTTCTCCAGGCTGAACATCCCCAACTCTCACAGACTGTCGTCATAACAGAGGTGCTCCAGCCCCTCATCATCTTCACGGCCCTCCTCTGGACCCACTCTAATAGGTCATTGTCTTTCTTGTGCTGGGGGCCCCAGATCTGGATGCCGGGGGGACAGTCATCACCTGCTAGTCATCAATCTGCTAGTCATACCTCTGTTGACGCAACACATCAAGTAGTTGGCCTTCTAGGCTTTAAGTGCAGACTCCTGGCTCATGTCAAGCTTTTTGTCTACCAGAACCCCCAAGTCCTTCTCTGCAGGGCTGCTCTCTTCTCCCAGTCTGTACTCATGTCTGATATTGCCCTGACACAGGTGCAGCACCTTGCACTTGGTCTTGTTGAACCTCATTTGGTTCATGTGGGCCCACTTCTCAAGCTTGTCCAGTTCACTTTGAATAGCATCCCTCCTTTTTGCTGTCTCAATGGCACCACTCAGGTTGGTGTCATCTATGGACTTGCTGAGGGGGTGTACTTGATCCCACTGTCTATGTCACTGATAAAGACATTAAACAGCATATATATAATACTCATGAAAGCATATGTATAATGTTTATAAATCTGTATATATATACATACATATATATATATATACAGATTTATAAACATTATATATATTATATATATATATATATATACAAAGAGGTATACTCAGTAACAACAAAAGCATCTGGAAATACGACCTCTCAAATACCCTTTTCAGGTTATCTCATACATCTCTATATAATTTCATTCTGGCTTCCAAACTACACCATATTAAAGACAGAGGGAGAGAGCTCCCTGATGTCAGAATTAAGAGCATCTCTGATTGACCTGCTTGTAAGAAATAGTTTGGCTCCTCCAAACAGGAAGGAGTTACCTGACAGCTACTGAGGAACTTAATATACTTCACTTGGTTGTGTGGCACTTTAAAGGACTCTGCTTTCTCCTGGCACTGCACTTCAGCCAGCAGGATGCATCTCTGCTTACAATATTCACCTTGAATATATTCTTCACTTCAGATCACAAGGTCTCAGTTCTAACTTTTAGCACATATGGAGACAGCAACCTGACAACCAGCATACAGCAGCTCAAGGTCTATGCCCTACAAAATTATCTGCAAACTATATAAATCTGCTGGTGACTTCCAGGGGCTGTTGTCATGTCTGTTTTACACAAAACAAAGGATTTCAACAGAGCAATTGCAATATGCAGTACTTTCTAAACTTTCAAAAGCAAACCCATGGGATATGTAATCACACATTATGCAGGACCTAATACAGAGATTCCAAAGTAATATTCACTGAGTTAAGAATTGTGCAGAACTGTAGCTGTGTGAAGCAGTGTATTGCTACCTGGACTCCCACTTGCAAAACATCTGCAGTAAGTAGTAACAAGAGTCTCTGAACACTGACAGATTTTTATCATGGCAAAAGGATAAATTCTGCACGCCATATGAAAGTGGTTTGGAGATGAGTATACTCTTATCCTACCACAGAATGCACTAATTTTATATTAGATGTTATTTATTTTGGTATTTTCTTAGACTTAGAGTAATTAAATGAAATCATGACCACAGTAGGACTGGATCTTTTTTTTTTTCTTTTTTTTTTTTCCCAAATTAATCAATATTGTAATAGCTTATCTTTATTTCTGAAGTTCCCATCATAATATAAGCATGTCTTTGCTTTGTTTCCTGGTATTCCTGACTATATTGTACTTACAGGCTGACCATATAAGATACAACCTTTTAAACTCACTCCAGACAAAATTTAAATCTGAGAAAATCTCTTATCTTGCTCTTTATGGGTTATTTTAAGTATAGCATCAATTTGAACACAGCTAAATTCAGTTTAAAAACAATAAAATGTCCTTAATTTTTGGAATGGTATGTCAAGTAGTATTTTCATTGCAATGCTTCACAAGGAAAGTAACTTGCAAATCTTAAATTTCTAATGTATTCCATTGAGTCAGCAGAGTTCTCAATGATTGATAATGGCAAAAAATGTCTTTAAGATGAAGAAGTCCTTATCACAATGACAGAATACAATAGCATAGATTATTTGTATTGCTTCCTGGACAATCAAGGAATACTTGAAAATATGCTTGCTAAAGTTAATCAGCCTGATTAAATATACAGAAATAGAGAGTCAAAGCCACTGAGATAACAAACCGAATGCAAGTTGCAGATTCTAGCCCATTCACTAGATTCTCTAAGGTAAAATATCTGTAGGCTTGAGTCCTATCTTGTTGGAAGGAGCCTGAAATAAAGAAAAGAACTGAGGTAAAAACTGTGTCCCTTTAAAAAATATATATATTTTTTTAAAAAATATGTAAAATATTAGAAAAGCAATTTGGAGTCCAACTTTTTTTTTTCTTTTTTTTTTTTTTCACAGACTCACACAAATACTACAGCAAGTTCCTTCTACCCATGGTCAGCATATAGTATCTTCATTTATACCTGTAAAAAAATCACCAAAAATCAATATATGGATTTTATTGTTTTGTACACATAATACAAAAGAGATTTCTGCTCTCCTTTTTTCTACCCCTGTGAGAAAATAAACATTGTATCTAACCTGAAAGACAAACTGAGCAATATTGATAACTTCCTTATAGGTTTCCCCCAAAATTCAAGTTGTGTACTAGAAAAAAAAATGCACATTGGAGAGGAGACATGACTGCTTCAGCCGGTGTTTCTCAAGTAAAGTCTGTTTTTTTTTATGGAAGGTCAATAAATCTAGATGAGGCAATTCAAAAAACTTTTTTATTGCATCAGGCATTACTCAAGAGAAAACTGATGATTAAACTTGGAGTTGAAAAAGCCCTGCTCAGGTGTATCTGGGCAGATTTCCAGGATACACCAGTCTCTACATATTAGTTAACATGCAAAGATGTGCAGATGGATTGAGAAGCAGTTTTAGGCTTCAATGACATCCCAGTCAAACAAGTGAGGGAAAAGACTACATCACTTTCCATGAGCTATGTTTGCCTCACAGTGTAGGCATTGCACTTGAATTCATGAGATGGGAAGACATCACCCTTGGCTGGGTGACTATGTGGGCCTGGAGACCAGAGGGCAAGAAGAATTGCTTTAAAAGTTTATCTTATCTTGCATCCTTCTTTCTCCCAATTGTCATGTCTTTGTTTCAGATCTCCTTACCAATTAAGCTGAACAGGTGTAATAGAAAAAGAGTTTCAGAAGAGACCATGGGGCCAGGATGAAAAGAGAGATTTCACAGATATTGAATATATTATATGAGCACCTTGTTATTTTAGTATGCTGTATTTTGCAGCTTTATAGCAACTTTCAGTTGTTTTATGCTGTAGGCAAGAGAGAATATGGCTTTCCTTTGTGCCAGTTACAGTTAACCTGATAGACTGCAATTTCTTTTACAGGAAGGGCTAGTAAATGTTATAATTTATATGTAACTGAATTAGGGCTGAGGCTTCACCTCATGCTTAACTGTCCTATAAGAAGGAAAGAAAGAAGGAAGAAGGAAACAAATATCGAATACAAACTGAGATAGGGAATTAGAGAGACATGAAGATGCTTTTGTTCTAGTCTTTTTAACTTTACATATACAGAACAGCAAGGAGATTGTTTAAATAACAATAATAAAATAAAATAAAATAAAAAAAGCATGATGTTACAAAATTTCTGTCAATTAAAATAAGAAAAAAAAAGTGAAGAAAAATTGTTGCAGCGAGTAGAAGAAAAGCTTCCTCTTAGATGTGTTCTAGTCTTTGTGCTTAATTTCTCTTTATCAGACATTTTAGAGTATTATTGCCAGTGTCATTTAGACCTTTGTTCATAGGGCTGAATAAAACCTCAGGGAACAGAGGATGGTCTTTTGAAGATTACAGAAAAGAGAATAAATCCCTACCAACTCTAAAACATATGTTAAAATATAAAAAATACCTTTTTGAAAAAAAATATGCAGTATATACTACATGATTTTTCTCTTTAGGATAAGAAAAGTATTCAATATCAAGTTTACTTTTTTTTCTATTTTAGTGTCAGAAGCTACTGCTGTTTATTTTTGTTGTTGTTTGTTTGTTTTTACAAAGGTGACTACGCAATTATTATTATTATAATTTAATGGCAGTTAAAAGGCTAAAGACATCAAAGGTTAGTGTCAACTATTTGACTTCCAGATGCCAAATTGTCAAATAAGCCGAATAAGCCAAAGAGGAATGAAAATCCCACACATGTATGAGATTTCACTAATAATGACAATTAAAAGCCTGTAAAATAGATGTATAATGAACTATATATGAGACTATGTAAAAAATGTATAAGTGAACAAATGTCGATTTGGACCAAAGCCAAGAAGAGAAATTGAAAGTTCATTATATGGGGAAACTGAGTGGAATATGGTGGTTAAATTTACTAAGAAAATCACAAACTGTAACAAAAGTAGAGTGCAATTCCAAAAGCAAAATCAGCCATGAATAAAGAGTCTGGAACCTGGTATAGAAATACTATGCTTGTCCCTGAAGTTAAAACTTGCAGAAAAAAATAAATAAATATATATATATACACAATTAATATATATATATAGTTAATCTCTGCTCTACAGCATTTACCATTCAGTTCAGTTAAGATACATCTACAGCTTCATCTTTTTCAAAGCATAATTTCATCAAGTTCATTTTAGGTAGGATGCTAAATTTACCACTGGATCTACTGCTTTGAACATTCTCAATTTTATTAGCCATTCCAATCGTGATACAGTTATTTAATTTCATTTCCTGTCACCTTCAAAAATAATTATCATATTCCTTTCATGTCTTGCCTTTTTTTGACTGTTTCATTTTATAATACGGTCTTGCAAATCTATGTAACTAAAAAGTTGCATTTCCTTATCTTAAATTTTCCATGTCTTAATCTCTTTTTCTTGGCTATCAGTACTATTTCACACTGTCATCTGCACAGCATCACCAAAAGCTGCTTCCTATAGTAGCAAAACTGTAATTTAAATTTGATCTACATGATATGTTGGAGCAGATGTTGTGCAGCTCCTTGGCCTGAATCTGAATGAATCACTGAGTCATGCAACCACTGGCATGTTTGCAGTAATTGCTTGTTGATTTTCTTTTGGCCATTTGAGGCTGAAAGCACTTTTGATTTCTTTATTATACATTGGAGGAAGGTCACTGATTTGATTTGTGATACTGTTCAATTCTTCTGTTAATGCTTGTGTCAAATGTAGTGTAAATGTCTGTTTTATTATGTCTACAATACTCGTTGTAATTGACATTTAAATTGTAATCAGTGCATTTATCTCAAATTGAAGGTTCTCAAAATGAAATAGTTATATCCAGGGAAACAGAGAATTATTTATAAAATCTGATAGTTTGAATCCTCTTTTTAACAGTTTTTAAAATAAAGAGGACGAAGTACACTTCACAAAGATAACATTGCATTATTTTGGCTGAAAATATTTATATGCAATATCCATTAATTTTTGGAAGATGCACAAAAAGTCTATATTGACTGCTTAGGAGACACATCAAAAATACATAATCTGAGAGCTATAAATCAGCTCTTTTATTCTCTGCTGTGGGACAATACAGCTCAAATCCTGATTTGCCACACAGTCCTGCTGCAATTCCCCACATAAAAACACAAGTCAATTCTTAAGAGGTCCATGTCACACAGATGTTGAATGCCTGTGGCAATTTCCATCCTGTCAGAGGCAAATTCTACTATAAGATTTTCTTTCTAAGTCACTGCTACTTGATGTAGCAACAAAAGGATAATGAACATTCTGATGTTATGGTACTGCTTCATAATATGGTCTCTGGGTTTGCCCATGTTCAGTTTCGCAACAAATTAAAATAGCATGCATATTAATGTATTACTGATGAAAATTTCCTGTTTCCTTACCTGCTGGCTGCCCAGCAGCTCAACATCTTTTTCTCTGAGTACCACTGTGCCTACCATTTCCTAGAGTACTGACCACTCTGAGACATTAGTACAGCTGCCTCAGTATTGCCTGTTCATTTGGAGAAGCAATATTATTTTATTGACATTGCCTTTACAAATGTGTTCTCCAGTGCAGGGCAGCTGCACCAGTTTGACAAATGTGATGGGCATTGATTCAGATGGGTATGGATTCTGATTTTTCTTTGTTAGTGTCTCAAGCATTTCACAGCAGGAGTACTGCTAGATGATGAGGCAAAAATCAACAAGCTGTGGACTACCTCCACGATATGCACCTGATTTCAACCTAGATTCATTGGAACCTTAAAGCTTAATCACACAGGATGAAAAAGGACCTTAGTCTTTCTTATACCATTTATTATCTGGCTTTATCTTAGACCTTAGACGAGCTATGTGGTCATCTTCTAGTACATTAGCATACCACAACATCCATTGATGAAACTGTGAACCTCGTTTTGAATATGGCACTTCCAACAAATGTCAATGACAGTAAGTGCAGTTGGACTGCATAATCCAAAGATCTTTTTCTAAGATAAATGTCTATTGAACTCCCCCCAAAACACTCCTTCTCCTGTTTTTATAAAAGTATTTTTCTCTCTAATGCATTTCACAGGCAGTTCTTTCTGTCTGGAAAGAAGAAGGAGAGAGGAGAGAGGAGAGGAGAGGAGAGGAGAGGAGAGGAGAGGAGAGGAGAGGAGAGGAGAGGAGAGGAGAGGAGAGGAGAGGAGAGGAGAGGAGAGGAGAGGAGAGGAGAGGAGAGGAGAGGAGGGGAGGGGAGAGGAGAGGAGAGGAGAGGAGAGGAGAGGAGAGGAGAGGAGAGGAGAGGAGAGGAGAGGAGAGGAGAGGAGAGGAGAGGAGAGGAGAGGAGAGGAGAGGAGAGGAGAGGAGAGGAGAGGAGAGGAGAGGAGAGGAGAGGAGAGGAGAGGAGAGGAGGGGAGGGGAGGGGAGGGGAGAGGAGAGGAGGGGAGGGGAGAGGAGGGGAGAGGAGGGGAGAGGAGGGGAGAGGAGAGGAGAGGAGAGGAGAGGAGAGGAGAGGAGAGGAGAGGAGAGGAGAGGAGAGGAGAGGAGAGGAGAGGAGAGGAGAGGAGAGGAGAGGAGAGGAGAGAAGAGAAGAGAAGAGAAGAGAAGAGAAGAGAAGAGAAGAGAAGAGAAGAGAAGAGAAGAGAAGAGAAGAGAAGAGAAGAGAAGAGAAGAGAAGAGAAGAGAAGAGAAGAGAAGAGAAGAGAAGCAAAAAAAGCGAAGGAAAGCGAAGGAAGGAAGGAAGGAAGGAAGGAAGGAAGGAAGGAAGGAAGGAAGGAAGGAAGGAAGGAAGGAAGGAAGCTCAACAACTCTTTGAGAAACATAGTCGATTCCATAGATGCATGTGTGCAGTTCTGTACATGTACCTTGTGGTTGTAGAAATTATTAACTCCAGGTGTCCTCAGCTGCTTGTCTGTATTAGCTTAGCATAAACAGAAGATCTCTTGTAGTTACTGATTTAAACTAAAATGGATAAAGGAGTGCTCATACAGTTTAGGAAGAAAATGAGCAGCGAGCTGACAACAGTTATGTTCTTGCTTGTTTAGTACACCTGTTGCCAGAGGGTGCAAGCCCTCATGCCTAGTTATGAAGTCATTTCTGTGTCTCGGTAGTTCAAAAGAGTCCCTGATGTGAAGTCAAATATTCATGGCCAGAAAGGTCAAAATCATCTATATGAACATAAGGCAAAACAAGAGGGGCCTTTTGACAGTCATTGTTCCCTAGGATAAAGATCTTGTTCTCTAAGTCCTTTTTATTATTTTTATATAACTTTGATTTTCTTCCCCAAATCAATGCACAAACTGTAAATTGGGCATGTGACTCATGCACACCACAGCATGTCTTTTCATGAATACAATTACAATCATAATCTGTTGTCATATATATAATGGAAACATTCAGGAGAGGGCTTCCTGGGAGTGGGGTATACCATTAGTTTATATGATGAACAATAGACTAAAGTAGAGCAAAAAGCAATCTGTGCATGAGGTTGTTTTCCTGATAGCTAAATTAAGAATGAGATGAGGGCTAATGCTAGAAATCATGTATTTTATTGTGCATTATTTCTGCCAAACACTTCTGCTACTGTTTCAGCTACCAAGGCAAGCATTGTTTCCATCATATCCCATTGGCCTGGCACAAGCATGGCAACAGGACTTGTCAAAACTTGTTTTTTGTGGTTGAAGGACACATGCTAATCTTACACTTACAAAACCTTTTCTGAAAATAAAATCAAAACAAAACAAAACAAACAACAAAAAATCCCACCTGTCATCTCCATGACTAAAGAGAGTATCTAATTTCTTCCATCATGATTTTTTAAGAAGAAAACTTAAAAAGGAATGAAAACGTAATTAAAGACAAGGTGACATTTTCACTGAGGCAAGCAAATAGAAAATAACAAAAATAACCCCCTTTATGTGATTACCTTTGTCTCATTGAATTGCAAGAAGGTACTTCACTGAGATCACTTACAGCTAAAGACTAAAAAAGTGAGATTGAGCTGTCATAATGCTCTTCTCTCTTCCCACTCAAAGTACTCCCACATTAAATAATCAGTTCATTTAAACATTCTGACAAGACAATTTTCAATGTGTTGACTGATTACAGTGATAAGAAAGTGATTATGTAAATCTCTGTGTGACTAGTAACCTGGCCATTTCCTAAGTGAGCATTGTTATGTGAAAAGAAACGTAAATTATAGCACCACAGATATACACATTCCTCATAGTTCTGGCATATTGATTATTTTTGAGAATCAGAATTTTAAAATAAATCTATAAATTGTGTTGCTAAGAAAATTAGTGATGAAGCAGAGTGTGCCAGGATGACTTCTTTAACAGCTTACACAGATTTACTTCTTATTTAAGACAGAATTGCTGTCACTGAACCCAAGATAATTAACAGATATACAACTGGTTTAAACCACTCAACTAAGTACCCATATAATTGATGGAGAGGAAAAGGAGAGAGTTGTCTTTGTCTAAGACAAGTGTCCAAGACAATTTGGATTAATTGGCTTCAAGAAAAGCCTGATCCTCTGCTGACTACAGAGACAAACTATGTTGCTAACTTTGAAAAGACCATATTCAAAAAGCCAATGTTAAGCCACCTTTGATAGTTAATGGATTTTAAGGAATGGCAGGTGAAACACCCCTGTATTTCTGCCTGACAAGTAAATGACCTGTGTTACGGAGATGTGGCATAGTCTGGTATTGATTGAAGAGGCAAGAAATCTTGGAGAATCAGTTTCATGCTTACTGTTAGTTCCTAAAAGTAAGCTGAATGAGAAAGAAATTGATATGAGGATAGGTATGAAATAGATATGAGGACAGAGGATATGAAATAGATATGAGGATAGGTATAGAAATTAATATGAGGATAGCTCTAGGACCAACTGCCACCAATCCTTTAGGGAAATGGAGGCTACTACAATGTGGCACTGTCCAATCAAAAACAAAAACAAAACAAAACAACAACAACAACAACAAAAAATTGAAGCTGTCCTGCCATGTGCCTGTACATAGGGCAGGACAAGCAGTGTCTAGGAGCAAAGAAGGATAGGTCTGTGCTTTCTCAGTACAGTAATGCACGGCAGTTTTATCCTAGGAAAGCCATTTAGATGAATGCAGTCAGAGAAAAGGAATAAATTGTTATCATAATCATTTTTTCAGAGGTAGTGAAGAAAAAACATATTATGCAGAGTGAATATTTCTAATGATTTATTTCCAAAGTCTAGAGTGCAAGCATACACTTCTGTTTTCACTTGTTAAAATGTTACTAGGGCTAATTAACAAATGCATAATGTCAATAAAGTTGGAAAATCATGACATACTTTGCACAAGTTTACTACACAGAAGCAGAATTTTCATGCTATAAAAACTGATATAATCACTAATCATTTATGCTTCATTTTACAAAATTCTTCAACTGCTCATTTTTAAGGTAGTGGTGAATATGCCAGTGCTTTGCAACACTTGACTGAAAAGAAAAAAAATCTAGCTTGACTCAAATATTTGAGTTTCTATTTCAGCTTTGCCAATGTCAGTGATGTTAGGGTTCTCTTCTCTCCCCATTGCTAAATATCCCAATCACAATCTGCACTTGAAAATCACAAACTGTTTCTCACAATTTCCTTCATGCCAAAATCTCCATTTTCCCATTCAACCAGCTGCAGAAGTATCTACTGTATCAAAATAAATGTGTTTTGATGTCAAAAATGCTGATGAATAGAGCTGAACAGAGGATATTTGCAATGCTGAGTACAATTCGGTCCTGCAGTAATTCACAGAGATCACTGGAAGAGCACTAGAAAAGAGTCAAGCCTGCTGCAGCATAGTGATATCCTTTTCCTTTGTAATAACTTCACTGCTTATAGAAATAACATGGTTTGTGTTGACACAAGTCTTGACACATTAACTAGGAGATGTTACAGTCTTGTATATGCCTCGTGTGACTTGACATAACATTTGAACAGTGCTGTTAGGAATTTTTCTGTCATCCTGGGGTACACCAATTTTGTGTGATTGCACTGAAGTATTTCTGACCTTTTGAAATTCCTGGGTTTATAACATTGTCTGGCACTTTATACATATACACATATGCACATATATATGTCTATGTCTGCAAAGAGTTCTGATAGATGCTTGAAATGTAAACTATACTATTTAAAAAGACTTTGAATATAAGCAACATTCCTGATTCTAGCTCTGCCAAATTCAGTTGATTTTGACATGGGAAAAGGAACTGTAAGGAAAATAAAATAAAAATAATAATAATAATAATAATAATTCATGGTAATTATCCGTTCACTTTTTTTTTTCTTTTTTTTTTCTTTTTTTTTTTTCCCCACTAAAATAATTAATAAATACGTGGCTGAACTCTTTGGTGCCCAGACAAAAACATATACAATAAGCCAAGACATTGTCAGCAAACAGGAATGAAGTTCAGTTATTAGTGAAATTAGATGGACTTACATTACATTATAAAAAATTTTACATCCAGTATCCTATCCCAGGATGAACACTGTATCTGAATGTTCAACCACACTGACATTCAAATACCCTAATTTTGTTAGACAAAAAATTTACCTGGGGCAGGACCATGACTTAAGCAAGGCTTAAAATATAAAACAGCTTGTGTTAGATAATCTTAGATACAACACCTAATCCATCTTCTGAACCCACTTAGTGTTACTGCGTCTTTTCTTCAATGATCAATAATTTGACAAGTAATTTTTAAACAAGCTCTGCTCAAATATTGGAGAAAACCCTGGCCATCCTAGTGAAATCTGTACTGTACTTACGTGTCATGGTAAATTCATTTGAGATGAATTCTTTGCCTAAATCCTTCCATGTGACTACTTATCATCCTTAGTGTAAAAATCTTTAAGGAAAAATCACAAGCTAGAATTAAATAGTCCCTAAACTGTATTAAGGAGCAAATTGTAGCAGATTTGTTTCACAAATACTGAGAAGCACGGAGAAGTCATTTCAGAAAAAGTGTTCATTCACTTTTATGAACTTAGGTTCTTATCAACACTTCATGGATTTCAGGAATTAATTTTTATGGTCAGATGCATGAGTAAATTCCAAATGGAACACTGATAACAGCTGTAAAAGCCATAAATACATTCAAAGCATGTAAGCTGACCTGACACCTAGGGAGAGCACACCAGGACAGAAGGGTTTGGATAATAGCATCAGATAACAGTATGGTATTTATATGTTGATCGTTCCATTCTCTTCCTACTATGCAGAGAGAGATTGTTCTCCTGTGGCTTCACTGATAGACTAACAGTGGCTCTGCAATCAAGTGCTTTTATTTAAACACTCCCCTCTCCTAAGCTTTGCTGAATATGTTTAAATTTCACCTTGCTGTACAACACTTGTCTATCAACTGCTAACACACCTCTGGAAGACCTTTGGCATACCAGAGTCTTCAATAAGTCCTACATGTATCTGTATAAAGATTTAATTTAAGTTCAAAGGAGAAGATGAGCCAAAAAAAAAAAAAGTATCTGCCCAGTAAAACTCCAAAAATTTAGGTCTTCAGGCAAAGCACATGCTTGAATATGTTTTTGTTTGAGCAATTATAATCAATGTTACTTATGCTCCTAACATGTTGCATAATTATTATCCTAATGCAGTGCTCTGCTTCCCACATAAAGCCTACTGGTGATCAACAAAATAAAATGACTGAAAATGACAAAAAAAGAGAAAATTGCTGTTATTTGTCCCACTAGTAATGTTTTATTGGCTATTTTGATGTGGTTTCCATTTAAGTGGATTGACAACTCCAACTGTTTCCTTAATGGACTGAATTATACAAGTTTGTTTTAAGTGTCAGGTCACCACACTCATGTTGGAAGCTGCACCAACACTATACAGGGAAAAATGCCTTAAGGTCTTTCAAGACCTGATGAGTTGACCATGTAGCAAACACATCCAGTTGTGGTAGTCTGCAAAGCTTTGTATCCTACCAAGTAAAACTGCCCAAGCTGCCTTGAATCAGTCTGAGGTGGTCCTGAAGATTATTTGTGCATGCTTCTCTCATGCTTGTCCATCAGCTGATGGGTTGATGTGGATAAAGACATCAGTAGAACAGTCAGGCTGAAAATAATAAATACATAAATACAATAAAATGCAATAAATACAATATTAATAAACAATAGAAATAAATTAATAAATTAATAATGAGTAATAAAGTACAAGAGGAAAAATAAATACAATTAAATTGAGAACTACAAGGAATATTAAAGCAAAAATAATCTGTATATATACATATATATCAAATATAAATTGAAATATGACAAAATATTACCCCAAAAATCTATTGTCAGTTTTTAAAACACATTCAACATAATGGCTAGGAGTGTGTTTTACATCATCTCTTACTATCCCATCCTTAAGCAGTACAGATGCAACTGACATAGACAACATGATAAATTCCGAAACTGTGAGAAAAGCTGTGACTGTTGTTAGTTGTGGATTGTATATATTTGAAGAGAGTATCACTTGATTTATCTTGTGATCACTTTCCCTAACTTCCTCATTGAACAATGAGGACATTATCAATGTCTCTTTTCTATATATAGCTGTAATCATTTAAGAAATTAACATCCCCAGCAACTTATTACTTCTCTTAGTTAGACATTTCTGCCACCATAACTGAAATGTAGTAAAGTTAGTGCAAAATGAGTCACATCTGTTTAAACTGAAACAAATAGAGCTACTGATTTTTATTTTTTTTTTTGTCTTTTTTCTGGGCATACCCCTCTGCAGCTAAATACCAGAGATTCGTTAAAAATGTTCTTGTTTGTACAGCTTCAGCTACTTATTTTCAAAATCAACCATTAATAGAAACTATTCTGAAACCAAAAACTCAGCAGCTGCAAAACCAAAGGAGGAAAAATAAAACACAGTATTCTTACTTGACAAGTAGCAGCTCAGTGTAGAAAGGTATTTAAAGTTCTTCAAGACAGTAAAAAAAAAAAAAAAAAAAAAAAAAAAAGAAGTGTACAAGAAGGGATATGATTCTCAGTATTATTCCTGTTGTTTTTTCTTTATTTTACATTAACTTTTCATCAAAAGAAACACTTCAACATCACTCAGAACCCCCATAGCTCAGTGCTGCTTTTTGCAATAAAGTTCCTTTTCCGTTCTTTCTTTGTCCCCCTCTGTTACAAATATTTCCAGAAGTCCAACCACAACACACACACACACATATACCCCTACAAAATGTAAACAGGGATTGAGGTTCTTTCTGGGAGAACAGACTGAAACACATCATCCTCAGTCAGTGCTGAGCAACACTAAAAGGAAAAAGGAAAATTACTCTGCCCTATGTAGTCCTTCAGTTGTAATCATCATCATCATCTTCATCATAATATAGTATTAATATTGCACATTTTTAACAATGCTGACTTGTCATTGTGTAATAAAGTGGCTATTAGAAATAGATGGACTCTTACAGTTATCACACAGATTTTGAAAACTGGCAAATATGATTTTCAGTAAGCAATTGTCCTTTTTCTGCTCTCGCTCTTGTTCTGGGTTCTGCCTACCTACTTTCTAGGCAAGCCATTACTAGTTACTGTGCAGAGAGACAGTATTACCACCTTGTTTGAAAAGAAAGCAGCCCATGACTCAATTTATGTGGAAATGTATCCTTCTAGTGATGTGTCGTAAGACCATGCCCTGAGACTGCTGACCAGATCAGTTCTCGTAGTAGATGGTGACTGAAGAGTACTTGGTTTATGGATTCTGATTCAGAGATTTACAGCAAGTGTCTTAGCCCTGACAAGCCTGTCTAAGCCCTGGCGTAGCTTAGAACATACTAATAGCCCAATTTAGTTATTTCTGGAGCTCTGAACAAAAAGAGCCAAGGTCTCCATACAATCACATTGTGTATCTTCAAAATCAGGCAGCATATGGAGAAGAGCAGGATATTTCTTAAATCCCATATTAGATAAATAATATTTATTTTCCCACAGATATTTTTAATTTAATTTATTTATTTATTTATTTATTTATTTATTTATTTATTTTAAATTCCAAACAGCCAGGATGGTTATCCCTTGACACGGCTTCTGATAACGTAAAGCAAAAAACTGGAAAAAGAGAAAAAAAAAAATACTTGCTGCTTCTTGTGCTAAACCTAAAATGGAAGACTTTCCAGGATTTTTTTTTTCTTCAAGTGCTTATACATGGAAAAGAACACAGTATCTGAGGAAACAATTAATGTAAAAGGCTAACAAATCACAGTAGAACTTAAAAATTAAAGTAAAAAAGTACATTTTTATATTTTCAGTAAAATATTATGATGTTAGAAGCATCAGTTCTTATACAAAATGCATTTTCTGATTTACTTTTCTTGAAGTTTTGTTACCTGACATGTCAAATAAGCTTTGAAATACAGAAAGATAATGCTAAATATATACTTTCAAAAATCAATGTATTCAAATATCCTAAACAATTGTCAAAGAGCTGCAGAGACTACTAATGAGAGCTACATTCTGTGGATGATTCTGTAGAAATATCTTAAACACAGGAGGCAGAGCTGTACTATAATGCTACAGGATCAGATCCACAGCTTCCCTAAACTGGCACAGTGCCACCAATTCTAGCAAAGCTGAGCTTATTTATTTATACTTCCTAAGACTCCTGACAACTACTGCCTATACATTGATTTCCAGAGATAGGATTTTATTTCCTTGCCATTCCTGTGATGTTCTATGCTGAGATGCATACATGGGATGCCTAGAGTGTGATCTCTTATGAAGAGCATCTTTTCTCTAGCTTTATTAATCTTTCTCAGGAATGTACCTGGAGAGAAGAAATTTTTTTTTTTTAATTTGGTCAGAGATACATAAGTCTTTTAAATTTATCCTTTAGAGAAAACCCTTTTTGTATTGTACAAAGTCATACTGTGAGCAACAAAATAAAAGAATGCCACACAGCTCACAGATTATCTGTTTAACAATGACAATTCTGTTCTTCTTTCTAATTTAACGGATTTCAGTCTGTTAAGATTCTGCAATTTAATCATTCTTAACAATTGACTAAAATGATTCCCACTGAGACTTGAAAAGCAGGAGCAACCAGAACACAGACCTAAATCAATGTGTTCCCTGCAAGTGGGCTGAAAATTAGAAAAGGTTGGATTATTTTATTATGTAAAACAAAATTAAAAGTGGTAAGAAGTTTTGTAATTACATATGCATGTTTAAGTTGCTAACTTCCAAATGTTTTCTGGAAAATATTTACAAAATAAAGGGCTAACGAGTTGGTTCTATTGGCAGCAATGAGAGTCTAAGCATTTCATTGAGTTAGGTTATTCTTCATGGAAACTTTAAAATGCAAGAAATGAAAATATCCCCTTGGATTTATTTTAGCAAAGTAAATTGATCTTTTTTCTTTTTAGTGGTTTGGGTTTACTACATGATTCATTTATATGCTCATTAAGTTTATCAGTAAAATTAAACAATTGTATGTCCCCTTATCAAGCTATAAAATCTATTTTGAACTATGCTTTTACTTCTTTCTAACTAAAATATTCAACCAATGCTGATCGTTTATTTGAGCAATTTACCAAAGGAACTCTTTTAATAGCTCTAAACACTTTCCTGATTTCTACCCCTTTATTTCCATTGAAACTGCTCAGTGAAAGAACACCTGCTGGATGGCTGTGATCACTTGTTGTTGACGGATGAAACAGAGAAGTTTTAAAACAGTGAAGGAGCTATTGTCAATCATTCAGCAGCTCAAGAAAAGTAGAACCAAGTGCTTTGTAAGGAAGGAGGGAAATTTGTCAGTTCTCTTGCTTTCTTTAGTAGACTCATTTTGGACTTGCTTCCTGGAGCACCATTTATTCCTAGAGGGCCACTGCAGAATCTCTTCAGCTCTTGGATTCCATATCACAGAAGAAGCTGAGTGGCTATTTTTTTTGGCAAAAGACAAGCTACAGCATAATATAAAACAGACAAATGTTTGGGCAAAGGACAACTCTACCTCCTGTTGTTACTGTTCCTGACTTGAGAGGGGAGATCCTGCCGCCCAGCACAAGAAATTCAATGAACTTGGCAAGTACCAACTTCAAAGGTTCAGAGGCATGAGCCTGGTTGCCCTGAACACTCATAAATGTCCTCCAAAGGAAGGACTGGATGTTTTAGAATAGAGGTTTTATGGGTTTTGTTTGTTTTTGGAGGCCAGTGTTGTCTTTGAAAGTAAGAGAACAATGACAAAGAGATGGAAATTTGAAAACTGAGGCAGAGAAGAATGCTACCTTGAAAAACACCACTGGAGACGTGTTACAGATCTGGAGCAATTTCTGTATGAAGAAGACTTTTACTTGAAATGTCATCAGTGAAATTTCACTTTAAATTTTTATATGTTTTCTGATTTATAGTATTTTTCAATATTATTGTGTCATGATCTCACAATCACAGGATGACAAACTTCATTGCTTTCAGAGTGCCAGATTCTTTCATTATTAAAAAAGGACAAGAAGCTTTGAGAATCTGAGATGTTTAAATGAGTACTAAATGATATATTGCTTTCATTTTAATACAGAAATAAAATATAATGTTTAATCTAACCTATTATTTCATATTATAATATACTCTTAATGACTCATGTCATTACATATGTATAAAATACTGGGAATAAGGCAAGAAAAGCAACAAAATAAAATATTCTTTTTATGTGGTATGAAAGAAATGCTCAGTTCCATATGTCTACCTTATTTTTATTTGAGATCATGAGGATATAGAACAGCAGAAGAGAAAAAAGGGAGAATTCAATGAGGAATGGAGCAATCTACATTCTTAATAGCTCTAACTTGAACTCCTGTAACTATACAAAGTACTAAAATCACAATATTGCTGTAACTGTTTCTCTAGAATATTGTGCAAGACAATATATGCCTTGAGACGCTGAAACCTATTTAACCATAAAGTACAATAAACCTGAGTTTCTCTTGTTGTTTTCAGTTGGAAATCTGTGAATTTTATTTACAAAAGAATGATTTGATAGTGTTCTATAGCAGATTTTATCATTCATGAAAGAAACAGAAGCTTTTTTTTGGCCTTAATATGATTTGCATGAGGATTTAAACAGAGGTGATTTGCCGATGGGATGTATAGACAAGAGTATAAGCATTCTGTTCTGCTCTCTAACATGTCCAGTTTAGGTATGCACTTCAAAGAAGATGCGGGCCAACTAGAGAAAGACCAAGTAAATGTAATCAGAAACATCAGAGATTTGTAAAATATGACTGATAAAGAAAAAATGAATGCAGATTGATTAGTCTAATTAAAGAGGAAGTGAAGAGGGAGAAAACCTTCATATATATAAAAGGCTGTTGCAAAGAGGACAAGAATAATTTATTCTCCATATTCATGACAAATAGAACCATAAAATTATGTAGGATCTGCAAAGTTAGACTTAGGGCAGTTTTTCAAATAGTAAGGCCAGTGAGTCCATAGAGTACACGGCTGAAGGTCATTATGGGCTTTCAATCAGCCAAGGCCCTTTGAGGACAACAGATGTCCAGAATAAGACAGTTATAGAGAATGCTTTCCTTTGTTCTCTTTCCTGTCCTAAGTTGAAATGGGGATATGATATGCACATTGAAAATAGTGAGGATGATTTTGCTCTGCAATAAACATGAGCAAACATAAAAATCTATTAAATTCTTTAAAGTGTTTGACTAAATAGAACAGGATACAGAAAAAAAAAAAAAAACAGGGATTTTAATTCCCACTTGTTAAATACATAAAGGGAAAGATCTCACATAATATATTACTCAGAACAATAGAACACAGAACAATACAAACCTGCAGAAGGGCTGTGGAGTAAAAGGACTCTTCATTATTATCACCATAATGAATGACTTGGAGCTGAGCTAAGATATCCTTGTTCATTTAGGTAAATATATTAAACTGTTGCATTTTGTTCTACTTTATTTTCCGAATAAACACCTTTGCAACATACAAATATAAGAAATAGGCTGGAAACCAATAAAAATTGTTCTAACATACTTAACACCATTTAAATACGAAATAGATTTTTGCTGATTTTTTTTTTTGTAATTAAATTGATATTGATTACATATAGGTGATTTAATCTCATTATCTTTGCAGAACTGTATGGTTGCATTTACAGATCACAGGGATTATGAATGCAAATTTGAGAGAGAGGGAAAGCAGTGGGTAGGTAACTGGTAACAGTTCATTTCTGCTGACATGAGGGTTAGTAAAGCATCAATTGTAGGTAAATTGTACTTGGTATTATTGATGAAACAGGAGATAAGACAGATTCCAATATTTCTTTCTTTTATTTAATAGATTCATGGACTTTTCAGGCAAAAGGGAGACCATTATGATTACATGCTCTGACCTCTTCTGTTATATAAGCATACAACTTCCTTGAATTAACTTCTGTGGCTGAACTGGAATACAAATTGTTCTCATATTTTAAAATGACAATTATTTCGAATCTGAACATGCCTATCTAGAACTTCCAGATACTATAATTCATTATGCAATTACTTGCTAGATTCAAGAATCCTCTCAACAAGTTTTTATTCCTTATGTTTAATGGTTTCTCACTGAGAGCCAACTAAGTTCCACCACACTGCTCTCTTACTCCCCCTCCCCAAATGAAGATAGGGGGAGAAAATACGATGGAAAAAAAAAAAAAAAAAAAAAAAGGCTCATGAGTATCATAAGCATAATGTAATTAAAGATAAAAGAAAGAGGGAAAAAAAAAAAAAAAAAAAGCAAAGACCATGTGGAAGCAAAGAGAGAAAAAGCAATTATTCTCTATTTCCCATCAGAAAGCAATGTTTGGACACATCCTGGGAATCAGGACCTCAGTATGAGGTTGTTCAGGAGGTCAGACTTTTTCATGAGAGCCTCATCTTCTCCTTTGCCTTCCCCACCTTTTATTGCTGAGTGTGTGACACCACATGCTGTGGAATATCCCTTTGGTCAGTTTAGGCCAGCTGCCCTGGTGATGCCCCTCCCCACCTCTTGCCTATCCTCAGCCTACTGGCTCTGGGGGAGATTGGAGCAAGGCTTGGTGCTGTGCCTGCACTGCTCAGCAATAGACAAAACTTTGTTGTGATATCAACCCTGTTCTATCTACATGTGCAGAGCACAATGTTATATGGGCTGCTGTGAGGGAAGTTAACTCCATCCCAGCCAGATGCAGTCCAATATGATTTCCTATAATTTCCAACCAAATCACTCTTAACAACGGGGAGAGTCAATGTGGAGTTCATGAATTCTGTTTGTAGCTGTGGAATCTGCATACATGTGTAGATTTCACAACAATTTCGAGCTTTTCTGCTTTTCTCCACTACCTTTATGCTTCTATGATGAGGAGAAATTCCAAGGGAAATGATGCAGACGTAAAACAAGCAAATTTGGAAGGTGTTATTTTAAAGTGGAAACATACTTAAAATTAGTTACTGGAGCAAAAACTAAGAGTAGTTTATCTATGCAAACTATCAAATTAACAATAGATCAACTAGTTTAAAATGTTGGTTGATCTTATACGTCAGTCTCTTTCAGGAAGTAACCCTCTATAATGCAGGTTTCTCATTGTGGAGATGTCCCATCCCCACATATGTCATCAGAAAGACAGTTTGCTTGACAATAACATGACTGACTGATAAAATTGTCTCAGTGTATACATGACATCAAGGAAAAGCCACCAAATATCTGCCTATGAGCAGGCAAGCATCTGCCTAAAAGCACGACCTGACAATTATCCAGATTTATCCTGATCAGCTGGAACAATACAGAGAACCACCACAAAGAAATGAGCAGGGAGGCCCTAGGAAGGATGAGCAGCAGCAGCAGCACACGAGAGCATTGATTTGGCTAGCACAGGGATCTCCTGTGGGAGATCTCCAAAGGGTCCCACAGGAAACCCACAGCTCCACTGGATTCCAGAGTAGCCCAGGGAAAAACAGTGGGCATTGATACAGAAGTGAGGAATCCCATCCCTGGGAGAGACAAATGTGTATGAGAGATTTTGTGTAGAACCACGTGCATCCGCCTCCAGGGCATGGCTATACAGCATGAGTAAACCCTTGCATTGCTCTGCAATCCTGCTGCACTTCCATTATCTTTATTTACTTTTTCTAGAGGGAATTAAGGGCTGTGTCCATCAAAATTTTAAAGGTATGTCCAGGGATTATATTCCTCTCCCTGCAGCACTACCAGTCACTGTAGAAATTGCAGCAGGCTTGTGCAAGAAGAGGTAGAAAGCTCTGCTGTATTAAAATAGAATGGAGTAAGCAGAAGGACACCACACAAAAACAAAAGACATGGACAACAAGACAGCACATTTTGGAAGAGATGGCCTATGTGCAAGAGACAGTCTAGGTACACCGGCCAATTTCCAGTGAACTCCGAGAAAGGCAAGGAAACAACAAAAAAAAATATTGATTTCTTATTTCGCCAAGAACTGCCATTCTGTATGGTATCTAAAGTAAAGCAATTCTGCCCCAAAACTCTGCAAGCCTGTTGGCAACATATTTCGGTTACTGCAAATGCATATAAATTACCCATGGGTTCCTGGGAAAGGTATACCACTGGTAGTGAGTGATGAACCTGGAGCCAAGGGCAGCTCAGCTCTGATGTGCCATGTCTGAAAAGGACACAAATTCTTGTACCAAGCATTTTAAAAAGAACAAAGAATTGGCAGGACATCCTTCCACAGAGCAAGGATAGCTTGTGAGCAGAAAGGTATGCTTTAATGGGCATCCAGCTGGGAGGAGATATGAGTGGTAGGTATAGAGACAGTTCTTAACCTTTCCTTTGTTAAATTTATAGCTTGAGCTCCCTGAGTTCCTCACAGTCCTTTAATAATTCTCCTGGCTTTCCTTTAATCCTCTCCAATTTATCAATGTCTTTTCTGAATTGTGTATTTCAGAACTGAAAGCCTCAGCCACACGAGGAGAAATGGAGAAAGAGCATAATTCATAATTCATTTCTCCCCAAGATTCTCACGTTTATATCTCACATTTGCTTTTTTTTAACTTTTTTTTTTTTTTTTTGCTGTGGAATTGTATTGAGTGTTCATGTTTAGTGTGACTTCTTGCACCTTTTTAAGAGCAGCTGCTTTTCAAAGCAGAATTTGTCACCATGGAAGTGTGGCTTCTGTTCGCATTTAACTAGACTGAAAAGTGACTTGGCTACATGGAATTGCAAATTGTGTATTTATACTATACTTACCAAACAACCCACATTTCCCTTCTGAATACTACTTCTTTGACATTTCTTTAAGCATGTGGGCATACATAAACTATAAATTCAATCAATAACAGTTTTGTTTTCCTCCGAGTCATTGATAACAATATTAAATAGCAAAAGGTCAAGAACTGATTCTTAAAGACCTCAAAGACATCAGTAAGAAAGCAGTGTTTAATCAATATGAACTGTTCTATTGATTTTCTATCATCTGGCTTCTTAATCAAAATATCTTGTAGCAAACCAAACAATTTGCAGAAATGAAAGTGGTAAATTGTATTATTGCTGTTATCAATGAAACTCATAAAGCCAGGTTGCCTAGTATTTTTCTCAATCAACTTTTCATTAATTTGATAATTACAAATTTATACTAAAAATGCCAAACCACCTAGCTGCTGAGCATTCAGGAGTTCACTGTACAAAACTCAGCATGGCAACAATGCTCAATCATCATTAGCACTTTCAGGCAAACAGCAGAAGACATAGACATCAGTCATCTGACAGTCATTCAGAAGTATTACACTTTCCCCTGTCAGTCTTAAGTCATGTAGTGACTAACACAAAGAATTATTAAACTGAACTTCAAGAAAAGGAAGATAATAAAGCTACTACAGTTAATCCAACCAATTTTTAGGTATTTGCTAGCTAAAATAAATAAATAAATAAATAAATAAATAAATGAAATAAAAGGAGACATATCTGGTCATTTCTTTCATCAATGATACTTATTGCACCCTAGGAAAATGCCATCACCCCCCGGATTATATACTGTTTAAATTTTGGACCATGACAACATAAATACTGAAGCAAAATGAAATATTGATTGACATAGTCTACCTACCCACACCAGAATTTCTTCAGAGTGTATTGCATTTTCTAGTGTAGGAAAATGCTATTTTGTGCTATAGCAACCTTTATAGCAACCAGATTATTTGTTCCCAGGTGTCCTCATCTATGTTCTCATTGAAGTAACTGCAAAAGTGTGAGGATACTCTTGACCTTCTGAATATTTTTATATTTGTATTATATATATTCATACATATTCGGGTGATAAAGGCCATATAAGGATTTGAGAGAGATACAGCCAAGGAAATAGACATTAAAATGCAAAAATACACTGTGAAAAAAAAAAAAAAAGACCTGTCTCACTGTAATGTGACATCATAGAGCCTATCAACTTTTAAATGACTGCACAATATGAGCACAGTGTGATTCTAATCTTTGTATTTGCAAAAAAAATTTGAAAATCAATTTCTGTACAAATTAGCGCTGCTGAAATTAGTGATTACAGTATAGAAAATAGAAAATATCAAGCAACAATGGTGTTATGGACCTAAACAAGATGAACGTCTACAAATAAATTTTCTTCTTAGAAATATGCTCATGTGTAACTGAAATTATCATTTAACTTTAGCAAAATTAAACAAAGCAAACCTAGTTTGATCTTCTAGAATGTTATATTCATTTTGTACACATAAAAATTTCTCCATATGGTGATAGATAAAAGAAATATGACTATCATTTCCTCATAACTGAAAACGATTTTTGTGTGCTACTGTGGTAACACTCATCCTAACTCAGTTTCTAAACGTGAACAAATTCTACTATCCACCCACAAGCCTAACCTAAAGCTGTGAATGGCCATTAAGAAAGCTTCAAGATTCATTTCTGTGCTTGTGGAAAAAGAGATAGAGAGAAACATGTAAGCTTCAGTCACAGCAGTTAATGAATTAACTGAAGTAACATGATGTTGGCTGCTCATAGATCAATCTTTTCATTTCTTTTAAGTAGAAATATATTCCTTACAGTGAGGCCTTACATTTCACAGAGCCACCCATCTCACAACTGACCTAGGGAGCAAAATTCCTCGAGGCTCTTCTGTAGTGTTCACTGTGATGAAACTGGGAAAATATGTACTGTAACAGGAATAAGATCACAAATGACCTAAAATAAATTGGCAATTCATTCTGTTTCAAAGCTAAGTATTGCAAGCTGTTTAAATTATGATACACATATCCAGAGGACTTGTTACTCACATTTCAATTCTTAAACTTTGTTTTTGTTTCAATGGGAAAATTCTAAAATTGTGTTTAGGATGAGCACTAACATTCAGCAGCTGCAAGTTGTTAACATATGATCCCTTCCTGCTGAAAAAGCAGTAATCCTACAGAAACACTTACAAAATGCATAGAGCAAATCATTTAAACAAAACATTCAAATATATTTCTCCAAACATTAGGGGAAAAATACATTTAGGTAAAATTACTTCTATATATATTTTATTGCTAAGTATATTCCCTAAAGCACTTCTGCAAATTGCTTACAAGCCATTCTTTGAAAATATCCATTCCTACTGGCATTGGTTAATTTTGATCAAATCTTTTCAGCTACACAGTGGGAGGATATGGAGAAGATGCCACCAGAATCTTCTTAGAAGCAAATAGCGGAAGGATGAAAGGCAGGGGACACAACTTGCAATGTGGAAAATTCTGATTAAACATGAGTAGTTAAAAAAAAAAAAAGTAGTTAAAACTGAGTAGTATTGAGTCAGTCATACAGTACACTGGGTAGTACTGTAAAATACTGCAAATACCCAGTCACATTAGCTAGGCACAGTGAAATAACTGGAAATGACAGAGATGATGAAGCAATGTTATTGTGGAATGAGAAAAACGGTAAGGGAAGAGAAGATACTTTGAATGATGGAGTTGCAGAAAGAATAAGAATCAGAGAAAAAAAAATCAAAGGAATGGAAACAAGACAAAGGTTAAAAGGAAACTTTGGACAGTTCCAACTCTTCATTTGCAAGTTGTTTTCAGTAAAGTTGTCTATAAGGTCCAAAAATCTTGCCTTACTATTTTCAGATGGGTTCTTGAAAATGTCCTATAATAATTAAAAGCAAAGTCCCTGCTCTGCAGAATGAGGTCTCTAACATTATTTCAAAAGATCCTTGCATTTGGGCAAATGTTGAGTCCTACATAGTTTGCATCAGTTACTGTGCAGACTTAGGTATGTTATAAAATTACACTGCACTTTGCTTGTTACGTGCTAAGCGATTTAGTGACAATACTACTCAAAGACCAGCAATAGTTCTTATGCTATAATATAGCTGTAAATAAAGCTAAATCAACATTTATATAGTTGAACTTTTTCATTTCTACATCTTTTTTCGCTCAGACACCATTCTAAGTATTTAAAATATCTAAAGACAAAATGTTTCTGGATTTTATTTATTTATTTATTTATTTTATAAATTCTAGATTCCATGTTTCTGACAAGGCATTTCTGTCATCACAAAATAAATGTATCTGTGGAAGACACCAAAAAAAAAATTTTGTAGCATGGGTTGTTTGAAATCCCAAGTACTGAAAGCAAATTTACTATTAGAAGATTGTTTGTTTACCTGAATCTCGTTTTGTTTGATTTTTTAAAAATATCTATTTTTTTCTATAAAAAGTTTATAAGAATTGAAATTGCAGCTGATTCAAGGTCCATTTCTGCTATTAAACAGGTCCTACTGTAGCTGTTGAGAGGTTCATCAATATAGCAGAGTTCAAATATTACCAATATGTTCTTATCATTGTAACCAATTGCGATCTATCAGATGATGAAGGAGAGCTCTTTCCCCTCCTTTCCTTCCCTGATTTTACTAGTATAAGGAACCAGACTTTCACCAAAAATACATTCTTCCTCTCATCTGGGTCTTACCTTAAATCAATAGCTGTTTAGCCTCTGCATTGACAGGGATAGGGCCCATAACTTCACTTTTCTGTTGTTGTATGAAAACTCTTTTTTTTTTTTTTTAGTGAATCAATCATCCTTTCTTAAAAGACTCTGTCCCCTGGACGGAAAAGATATTTTCATTTCAGCTATTCCAGAAGTTATTTGTTGAAGCATTCTCTCTCCTATTAAAATGTCTCTCTCTGTAGGACTTCTTTTTCTCTTGCTTAGATGCATATGTCCTTTTCTATCATGAAAGGCTACAAAGTTAAGTAGGCCTACTTAAACTCCCAGGAAGAAACATTTTATGACAAAACATATTTCATAAATCTAGGGTTTATGCTATGGCTGTAAAAACTAGTTCAGATCTTTAGTATTAGATCAATACAATCAGTGCTAACTTCATGTGAGCCAGCACTCATTTATTTTCTGTTCTTTCTTTTTCAAGGTAATACTGTGTTAAGGAATGTGAGAATGGGTAGTAGTAAGTCTGCTAAAATCCATTTCCCTGAGTCAAGACGTATCCAGTGCACCATGTTCTGAATGCCTTTCTTGGGTGCTCTTCTGATCTCTACCTGCCTGAAACAGGACAAGAAATGTGTCACGTGTGGCATGCTCTGATCTAAGTTTATGCAGTCTACCTATTATCACGGTGTCAATAAGGAAACCTATTACCCATTGGTAATGAGGTTTCACTTATAAGAATTTTTCTTTAACTCCAAAAATCATGTATGTCCAAAAGAGAGGGAAAGAGGAAATAAAAAGCACTATGCAGATACTGTGAGATCAGAGATAACTGTAAGAAGAAAAATTTCTGCCTTGTGTTTTAGTTGTCTTCACTAGAAAATGCATAAAAGTAGGCCTTATGTCATCAGGAGACAAAATCCAGTGAGCATGGATATAAAAATTATAACTAAAGGACAATGTACTATCTAGTACTAGAATACCATGAAAAGAAGAAGCACTGTCAAAAAGCTTCATAGCTGCTTGTAATTCCTTTATAACCTCTTGTGCCACTGTTTAAAGGGACAAGTTTTCTTATGATCTTTGCTTAGTATCTCACTAACACAAGTACTGCTAGATAAATTAGGTTCCAAGCTCAGTAGCTTCACAGATCCATTCCTGATTTCAAATAAACAAAAAGTCACAGCTGTCATCAATTAAGATAACAAAAAAAATTATCAAGAGGTTATTCTGCTATAATATCAAAGGGTATTACAAAAAAAAAAGAATAATAAAAATCCAATTCCAAATACACCAAATAGATATTTTTTCAAAGAGTACATTTCTTCTTTTTATTCTGACAGCTTTTCTTTGGATTTAAAATAATACAGAAATAAAGCTTTCTTGCAGTGCATAAATTCTCCCATCTCTGTGTGAAATTATCAAATCAAAAACCCTCAGGAAAACACATACCTAAAGATTTGTGTGTTTGCAGCTTTGGTAAACAGATCAAATGAGTCACTCTCTGTATGTTTCTTAAATCTCCTTTCCTACAGGAGAAGTCACAGCATTAACAGAACTCATTTTACCATGAACTAAAAAAAAAAAAAAAAGCTTCTCTAAACAACACTGCAACCAACAGACTCTATATACCGAAACACTCAGCTAAGTTGAATTGGACCAGTTTATATTTGTCTTTTGTTATTGACTTATTGTATTTTTTGTTCCTCTTTATTCACCTCAATGATTTTAAATCATCATTGATTGAGGCTTTGAGAACTTGAAGCTAATGAAACAAATTTAACACTCACCTGATAAAAATCCAGACAAAAATGCAATTGTTATTTACTCCTCGTTGGATCTTGTTGAAGAAAAGGTCCTGCTTTTTCAGAAAAGCAGTCTACTGTTACAGCAATCATAATCCCATAGAAACTTCTGGTCCAAGGACATTATTCAATATGCTTTAGGTCAAGCTGCAACTTCCTCTATTATTCATGCTTACTGCCTTGCTTTCTTAGGCTTGATTTGTGGCTATACTACAAGCACAGCAAAAGTGTCCAGGAAATGAGTATGAGAGGAGACAGTGTATGAAAGTATTAGGAGAATCTCTAGTTGATATAAGGCATACTCAAGGAGTAGAAATGCACTTTCAGCAGAAGAGTTCAATGAAAGTGGCGCCAGAATGTGAACAAACGTAGCTAGGACAGTCTCCAAGTAGCAGAGAAGCCAGACCATGAGGAGTCTTATTTCAGCAATGGGAAGAGGAAAGAAAAAACTGAAAATTCAGAAATTAAAGCAATGTCTTACTTTCAATTGAAAGAATGACTGTTTGTTTTGTATTAGACCTCCTGAGCTCTTTATTTGCAAATTTCACACATCTAAGTTCTATCGAAACCTGTTCTCAACTCTTTTTACTGCAAACATTTGTCTAGATTAGAGCAGATCAGCAGGTCTTTGAGACAATGAACACACTATGTATTTGAGCAGCAATTGGCAAAACAAGGTACTAGCCCAACATGTTAGTGATTATACCCTTCCCCTTCTTGACCCTAGCACGTCTGCATCTCAAAGCACATGTGGATAAAACACACAGTCTCTGTTCCAAAAGTCAAGACTTCTGTATTCCATTACTAACAAGAGTGACTGCAAGCTCCCCAAATGTGTTTCCCATCCAGATAGTAGCAGTGGATAATGTTTTATTATTTACTTCCTTGTTCATCTTACATGCAGAATTCTCCTGATTCTTTTATTTTGCTTTTCTTTCATTGCAGTACAGCAGATATGTAGTGATCAGACCAAGACAAACAGTGAAGAATTTTAGAGATTAATTATCTCAATGAAGGACATTATAAATTCCAAAACAAAGCCTCTCCTGCTACTCGCTTGTCTCCCTGAACAAACAAACAAACAAACAAATAAATAAGTCTTTTAATCACCTAAGCAGAGTGAAGCAAAGAGGAAAAGCTTTACTGAAAGCATCTAGATAACATCTATTATTGTATGTGTAATAAGACTTGTGAAATAGGTGCCAGATATTTATATCTGAAGTACTCATCTTAATAGAAAGTAGGTCATAGCTAATGTAACAATGAATGACTCAGAATAATCAAGTCTAAGTGTGAAAGTCTAAGAAATTAATATATATCAATTCTGAACAGTCATAAAATTCCACTTGTAACAAAATGTATTCCAATATGCATCTTGTTCCTAATATTTTATTCAAAATTTAGCATACTCAATATCTACCATAATTTAGTTTATAAAGCATAAAACAGAACTGCATGCAGAACAGTTTGTGGGGGAAGGAGGGTGTTTGTTTTTCCTGGATGTCAACAGATGAGCATGCATCTTATTGTTGTGAATAGACAAGAGGAGTGCTCTTTTCATTTCTACTTTCAAAAGCTTTTCTAAATCTATGTTGTTTTATGAAAGACTACAAAATGAATATGAACAGAAGTATCTTCAGAAATATCATTTTTGAAGATGGGATTTGCTGGTTTAAAACCTGAGGGTACCACCCCACTGAGCAGAGAGAAAAATGAAATAAACCTCTTACAAAAATAAGTCAGTCAAGTCTCTTTGGTCTTTTCTTCTAAATCTTAACTTGTATCAGGTAACATTTGTAATAATGATAAAGTAATAGTTTTATTTTGTTATTGAGCAGTGCTGAAATTATCAAGATTCTGAGATAATATATATATTTTTAATCTCCAAATAACACACCAACAATGTAATGTATTGTACATTTTTAATTTAGATATCCTGTTTCCATATGTCCAGGAAAATCCTATTAGCTTAAACACATATCAGTGAAAGAACTGACTGCAATGACTATTGAAGACAAACAAGCCAAGGCTTGCCCTACATTCACAAAAATTCAAAAGTGCATGAATACTCTGTCAAAATTACATCTGCTGTGCCTTATTAATGAGCACTTGTAGACTCTGGATTTTACACTTTTCACATAAAAATATCAAATTCACAAACCTTTATTGGCATTTACAAACTACACTCAGAAAATTTGCCGTACCCTCTTTCAGCCATGACTGGGATATAATTCACAAATATCTTGTTGACAAGGTTACAATTCATTTCATACATCACTGTTCATTAAAATAACATGAACCTGTGCTCTGGTTTTGTCTCACTTCAAAGCTCAACTACCAAAAAATTCATGATTAATTAGTTTAAATGGATGAATAACAGTTGGAAAACTATACAGGTTTCCCACCTTTTCGTGTCTTGTGCTTAGGTGAAATTAGAACCTCATAAATCAATTGTGACTAGCAAATTAGTTGTAGTTCTTTATTTCTTTTATTTAGTGTGAAAAAAGATATGTTATTTTCTTTTAACTTGGATGTGAAAAAAATCTCTCAAATAATTAATTTCTTTCTGTGGGCTGGTAAATGTTGAAGAAACTCAAAGTTAAATCTCTTAATGAGATTTCAAGATGGTACAAATTACCCTCTGGGACTTACAGAAGCAAAGAACTAAGATTCTTTACTGTATAAAGCCTATACTCATACGGCTGATCTCCCATGTTCACACTGTTGGCCTTTCCATTCATGGGTGGCTATTTCTTCTAGTCAAAAACATAAATGATTTTAAGATCAAGAAAAACTTTTAATTTCTTATTCCTTAAAGATGTTTTCTTCTAAAATATTAACCAGAAAAATAATCTTATATGACACTCATCTTCACACTTGTGTCTTCTGGCTTACTTGAATGTTTCATGCAGACCAAGTGTAATGGGTTTTGGTATGCAAAGATAGAGATAACATTAATTTGCCTCATACTTCAGAACAAACTTATTTCTGCAATTGTGAATGAGTGCACATAAAAACAAAAACTGTACTAAGGGGGGACCTTGGCATCTGAGACATATGTTGGATGACAGATACATACAAACACTGATCATTTAAGTGAATCTTAAGTCACAAAGGGCAACTGATGATCCAGAAAGTAAACAACCTGGCTAACAAAACAACCTAAGCCAAACTCATTCTTTCTTCTAAACTCAATAGTTTATTTTCTCAAAGGAATATTTGGCCAGGATTAAATGTGTATCTTAAAAAAGTACACCATTATCATCTGTGAGCTTGCTTACATTGTGAGGCTTTTGGTAGTTCCTACTGAAAAAATTGTAGTTTCTGGAATAAACTTCAGTGACGCTCCAGCTAAGGAGTAAGAAGGTCAAACAAGAGGGCTCCATCTTTACTCAAGACAAAAATAGCAAGTGAGTTTTCTTCTCCTTTAAGCCCTGCCCTTCACAACCCACATTTTTTTGTTCTTCTAAAATAAATCAGTCTTCAATAAATCTTATTTTTTTCAAGATAGGTACATTCAGATATGGAAACTAGGCTTAGTTGTTGGGTTGCTAACACAAAATAATGCATATATGAAAAAAAAAAAAAAAAAAAAAGAACAACAATAGCAAAACAACATGGGTTGAATGTCAAATGTGCCAAAGTAGTTTTGACAGGGCTCCACAGATGATGGTCTCCCTTTAGTGGTAAATATTCCGTAATTCCTATTTGTTTCTACCTTTGTTGTATCAGACCAGGCTCCTGAAGGGATTTCAGTGTTCTCTGTAAACTACCATTACCTATGTACAGAAATCATTACAATCCCAGATTCCTTAAAGACCTTGTCCATTAATTTTTCAACAAATGTCTTGAACAAAACAGTGGAGATGAGCCATGTCTTAAAAAAAAAGGCTTTTTTTTTTTTTTTTTTTTTTTAGGGCAAAAATACTGCCTCAGAAACTTTCATTGGAATTGTGTTTGGAGTTAGTTCAAAATTAAATTGCTTGATATTATACCAAAGCATAGCTTGGGCAATTTGATCATCTGCTGTTCAAGAGTAATTTTTCACAGCATCATAGAATGCTTTGGATTGGAAAGGACCTTAAAGATCTTCTAATTCCACTCCCCACTCCCGACATGGGCAGGGACACCTTCCACTAGTTCAGGTTGCCCCATCCAGTCTGGCCTTGGACATTTCCAGGGATGACGTATCCACAACGTCTCTGGGCAACCTGTTCCAGTACCTCACCACCCTCTGAGTAAAGGACATTTTCCAAATATCTAATCTAAATCTACCCCTCTTTTACATTAAAACCATTACTCCTTGTCCTGTCACTACATTCTCTGACAAAGGGTCCCTCCTCAGCTTTCTTTTCAGTCCTTTAGGTACTGGAATTCTGCTATAAGGTCCACCCAGAGCCTTCTCTTCTGATGGTCCTCCTCTGGACTTGTCCTAATACATTTCTAATACATTCATGTCCTTCTTGGGCTGGGGGCCCCAGAGCTGGATGCAGTACTCCAGGTTTCATGAGAGCAGAGTAGAGGGATTCTCTACTCGGAGAATCACCTCCCTCCTACTCTGAGGAACACCTCCTTCAACCTGCTGGTCATGATTATTTTAATGCAACCCAGGATATAGTTGGCTTTCTGGGCTGCAAGTACACAGATTTCCTATGATTAATACAATATTCAAAGACATCCTGCTATACCATGTAATTTAGCGAAGAAGAGAACAAACTGTCACCTTATAAAACAAGTAATTTGGCTATATAGCTTGGACCCTCAACTGTTATCCCATGAATATTTTCCATGAATCATGGTATACAGGATGCTAACTGAAGCTGAACCATTATTGAACTGAAAGATGTTTATGTATTCCTCTAACCAGAAAGGACTGTAGAAAAAAAAAAAAAAAAGTTTCATTTTCCTCATACAGATATCATGGAAGCAACATTTCTTTCATGGAAAAATGATGTAATTTAGGGGCTACTGGAGTCTGAGTAAAGATTGCAGAGCTTGAATCAGGCTGAAGAAATTATAGTGTTAAGAAAACAGATTTATTTTTTTTTTAATTTTTAAACAAGACACTTCAGAAGAGTCACAACAAGATTAAAGAAATAACAGGATTCAAAATGTAAAGTTTAATCGTGGGAATGCTAGTTACTTATTAGACTTTTAAGCAATTGTATGATACAATTACTTGTGTACACATTTAAAAAGACATGAATTTAAAGTAATAATTTAGAGTAATATCACTTTATTTACCATTAACTGTGCTTGCAGACTCACAAGGACAATTTTGGGATGAGTGCACATGCTCCCAAAACTGGGATTTTCGGAAAATGTGACTCAAAGCTTTTTGAAGGAAAATATGAAATGGCATACAGAGACATACTTGTTTCCACTGTCTTAGCTGTGTGCTACCATAGGATTCTAACAGTTGTATATAACGAAGAGATAAGCAAAAACAAAACTTAAACTTTAGATATCCAGGAATAGTTGCCTAACTTAAAATAATGTCCAGATGTTTCTTCTTTGATTACTGTAATGGGTTTATGTGGCAAGGTTTTGGTAGCAGGGGGCCATAGGGGTGGCTTCTGTGAGAAGGATCTAGAAGCTGCCCCATGTTTGGTAAGGGCCCCACTGCTGACCAGAGCTGAGACAATAAGTGATGTTCTCTGCGCCTCTGTGAGAGCATATTTAAGACGGGGAAAAAAAAACGCTGCACCACACAGCAGCTGGGAGAGTGAGAGGAGTGAGGAACAGCCTTGCAGGCACCAAGGTCAGTGCAGAAGGAGGGGGAGAGGTGCTCCAGGCGCCGGAGCAGAAATCCCCTGTGGCCTGTGGTGAGGACCATGGTGAATCAGGCTGTCCCCCTGCTGCCCATGGAGTACCACGGTGGAGCAGGGTCTCCACGCTGCAGCCCGTGGAGGAGACCACGGTGGAGCAGGTGGACCTGCACCGATGGAGGCTGCGAACTGTGGAAGACCCCTGCCGGAGCAGATTCTGGGCCGGACCTGTAGCCTGTGGAGAGGAGACCACGCAGGAGCAGGTGACCTGGCAGGAGCTGCTGCCTGTGGGGGACCCAGGTTGGAGCAGTTCGCTCCTGAGGGATGGACCCCGTGGTACGGACCCAGTATCTGGAGCAGTTCTTGAAGAGCTGCTGCCTGTGGGAAGTCCACACCGGATCAGTTCAGCAAGGACTGCATCCCGTGGGAGGGACCCCACAGCACAGGGGATGAGAGTGATTGAGAAGGAGCAGCAGAGAAGAAGCGCTATAGACTGACCATAACCCCCGTTCCCCTGCGCCGCTCGTGGGGAGGAGGTGGAAGAGGGTGGATGGGGGGGAAGGTGCTTTTGGTTTCTTTCCTTTGCTTCTCACTTCTCTAGCTTGTTAGTAATAAGCAATAAATCTTACTATCTCCCTATGCTGAGTCTGTTTTGCCCGTCACGATATTTACTGTGTGATCTCCTTGTCCTTATCTCAACCCTTGAGCCCTTTTCATCGTATTTTCTCCCCGTTCCTCTTTGAGGAGGGGGGAGTGAGATAGCAGTTGTGGTGGAGCTCGGCTGCCCACCCAAGTAAAACCACCACAATTACCTCTGAAAGTAGTCAGCTGTTCTTCAGCCAAATGTCTTTGTGATCACAGCCAATCATTAGTACAAATTACAAATAGCCATTATTTTCATAGCCCTTGACCTGCATATCAACAAAAGCTAAAAGAACTTTAAAAAATGCATGGCTTTTAGGTTGCATCTAATTCAGAAACAGAATGAGTAATAGCCACAGAATGTCTTCCTAATAAAAATAAGAATAATAAAAAAAAATTAAAAATCCAAACCCCTGAAGCAACAGTGTAATGGGAAATGTTCGTACAATAGCACAAGTTTCTGTGGGAAGTAAGTAAAGCTTTTTAAATGTTTTAGTGTGATTCCTCAAGGGAATATCTCATACCTCCATGTTCCCCAGGGCACAGCACAAACCATGAGGAAAAAAAATAAATAATTGAAAAGGCTGATTTATCAGTGCCAAAAAGCAGATGATGGGCGTTTCTGTACCTCGCCCAAAGAGACTTTTAATCTTGTTTAGGGTATCTTACAACTTAAATAGGAATTTAAAGCTTAAATATAAACTGAAAAGATTTGATTCACTCTTGCTCTGGTGCCCTCAGGAAAAAAAAAAAAAAAAAAAAAAAAAAAAAACAAAGCTGAATTCTTCCATGCCCACAGACGCTGCTGTGTCCCCATTAGAATACTCTGCCAGGTATGACTACATCATTTCAGGTGCTGCCCTGTCACATAGATTATGCTAAGAAAATACATCTTTGGCAACGGTCAAGACCTAACATGGGTAAGATATTCAGATCACTTGACTGACAGCACCTCTCACAGCATCTGCATGTTACAGAAAGTGGTGGTGTCCTGCAGGGAGTCTCACAGCTGCTGATGCATTTTGTACTCCTCAGTGTTGTTTCTCACCCACCCAAATACAGTTCTCACTGCATCCTCTTCTAGTTCTTCACTTCCTGCTGAGCCCCACAGTTCTGCCATGAAAGGTGATGGATAATTTCCTATCTCACATCCCCTATGAGGAGATTCACTTGTGTCATTTGAGGAGAGATGGCAACTGACACAGCTATGTCATGAAGAGAAAGCATGGTGAAAGGTGTGCTTTACTGAATCAACATCCAAAGAGCAAGATAACCGGACTTCTGGAGACATCCAACACTATAGGGCACTAGGCTGGGAATTCTAATCCCATGCATTATAATAGAAGTAAATACAATTTCTGTCCTTACAGAAAGTCAGGTTTTGGCTCAACACTGCACAAGAACCATTATGAATCATTAAGGCACAGTGACTGCAATCCAGCAAATATGATTGTGTGTCCCTATGAAGACTGTGGTAGGGAAATAATGTCATTCCCAACGTCATTATTTGTTACATCTGTGTGTTTTGTTTAGTTCCTGTGAATGTGAGTCACCAACAGGCGTTTCAAGTTTTATGAAGACAAGTATAACTGTTTCCTGAGATATACTGTTTGGGAAATATTTTAAATGCAGTTAGTTATCTGCTCTAGAGAGACTGGGCAGCAATGTACACAATTAAAGTGGAGAGACTCAGCCAGCCCCAGAGAATGAGAGAAAATCTCTCACTCCCCATATATGCTTATATTTGTGTTAAATGAACCAGAATTCTGAAGACTAAAAAGCAAATCTGAGCTTTGAAATGTCTTTCTCTTTTCTACTTTTCTATTTTCATATAAATCTGACAATGAGTACTCTATAAGTCTGTCCTAAAGGCCAGTATTTCTTTTCATGTTCTCCTTGCAAATAAACCTGACATACAATATATTATAATTTTTTTTTCTCATAAAAAGATGGAATGGCCCCACAAAAAAAAAAAAAAAAAAAAAAAAGCTGTGCTGCTATATTCACCAGGTATCTCAAGCATAAAGCAGAGTCTACAGGCAGAGAAGTGGCAGACTCTCAGATTTTGCTCCCTCAGGAGGATATCTATGAGATGCTCAACGTGGGTGTGGGGGCAGCAACAATTATAGATTCTCTACCAACATCTGGTGATAGAGATAAGCTTCAGGATATCACTGACAATACATTTTATTGGTTTTTGTATTTCAGTTTACAAAATGCTTAATCAAATATTTACTCTGAGAGAATGAACTGAACTTACCCTTTGCTTTAAAAGCCATATAACAATTAGTCTGGTCCCTAAGTGATTTGAGAAAGACTAGCAATGAAGTTTCTACAAAAGGAATGATGATGAGTCCTATAATGGCTAAAACAAGGATTTACGAATCAGAGTTGGAGTACATGCTGTCAACCAAGCTGCAAGAACTGGCTTAAATACAGATAATACACCACCGGAGAATGAATGAATGGATGAATGAATGAATGAATGCATGAATGAATGAATGAATAAATAAATAATCTCTTTTGCCAGTTACAAGCTCCTTGGCAAGCATCACAAAAGGTGGGAAGACAGTTTGTTACTTGGAATTTTCATGCAAATTACAGAAACCTATTTAGATTTTTTGAGCAAAATGGGATTCCTTACTCTTCAGAAGAGGATGATGAGAGGAGACAAACAATATTCAAATACTATAAAAGTGATTAAAAGAAAAAAAAAAGAAAAATTTCCAAGCTGACAGGACCAAATCCATCCGTTACAAGTGCAAGGTAGACTCATTGCTGCTGGGCACACGTGCAGTTTATCATGCCATGATAAATATTGTATAATCCTAAAATTTCATGGGCATTTTCTCTTAATATGCAGTATCGTTTTACTACTTGTTTACATTGTAAGCTGTAGAGTTTTTTTTTTCCAACAGTGTAAATTTTACAGAACAAAGTTGATCAAATAATATTATTATACTGGATTATTATATGAAGATGAAAAGTAGATGATATCACTTAATGATAAGCACTGTAAAAATCTGTAACTGATACACCATATTCAACAACTGCCCTAAGTCCAAAGATCTTACTATGTAATAATGAACTTAAAGCAAGTTTGCAATGAAAATGTAAGTAAATAGAAAGCAATTTTTTTTAATTAAATTCTACTGTGACACTCCCACAGAACTGTAATTAGTCTACATTACATTGCTTAAAAAAATGTACTAAACTTTTCCATACTGCTCATGAGTTTTTATGTACTTGAAAACAGCAAACACTGGTCAACAAACATCACTGAGCATTTATCTCAGGAATTTCAGGATTGAGACCTTAATGTCAGTTTTAAACCTTATACACCTTCTGCCAATGTTCATTTATGTATTGCCACTGTTATCAGTGGAACAATAATACAACATCAAAGCTCTTCAGTCAGAAGCATCCTCCTAACAACCAACAACATAAAACGCTGAAGCTTCCAAAGTAAGAAAATGTCCTCGCCAAGCATTATATTTACAAAAATATGTTTTGAAACTATTCCTCTAGTTGACCCCTTGAAGAATGTAATTTTTTTGAAAACCTATAACATCCTGTTTCAAAACAGTTACAAAAGTGCATTTAAAGGATATAAACTGGAATAAACTATGCTTATCATACCGCCTCAAACATACGTACGGGCAGAAATTTTTCAATATCATTGCTGGGGTGTTACAGCCATTGAACTACATTAATCTTTTTCTCCATTTTTTAACAGTTTATATCAGCAATTCTATATTTCTTTAATGGCTACCTAATCTTGAAGGGAAAAAAAAAAAACAACCAACCGAACAAAAAAAAAAAGTCATCTCATATCCTGCATTTTGGTCATTGTGTATCAGGAGAGATACAGAAATAACATATAAACCAGTAGAACTACTTGGGTGATTGTACTTAGGCTAAATTAATTTTAATTAACTGCATCACCTCTATCATGCCTAAGAATACATGTGAATGTTAGAAAAATTAGATCAAACATGTCTGTGAGAGTGGGCAAAGGGAATAACTTCCTCATTATCAGACTGCAGGAACTCGGTCCCAGCTGTGACTCCACAAAGGTGTACAGCAGGGGGGTAATGAAGCAGATCTAGAAACTAACTCTGTCAAGCATAGCAGGAGAAGTAGAAGGATACATAGCAGGATGTGGATACTAAATATATTTTAGATATTGATAGAATACTTTAGAATCATAGAATCATAGAATATCCTGAGTTGGAAGGGACCCGTAAGAATCATCAAGTCCAACTCCTGGCACCGCACAGGTCTGCCCAAAATTTTAGACCATGTGACTAAGTGCACAGTCCAATCGCTTCTTAAATTCAGACAGGCTTGGTGCAGTGACTACTTCACTGGGGAGCCTGTTCCAGTGTGCAACCACCCTCTCGGTGAAGAACCTCTTCCTGATGTCCAGCCTAAACTTCCCCTGCCTCAGCTTAACACCGTTCCCGCGGGCCCTATCACTGGTGATAACGGAGAATAGGTCACCTGCCTCTCCACTCCCCCTCGCGAGGAAGTTGTAGACTGCGATGAGGTCCCCCCTCAGCCTCCTCTTCTCTAGGCTGAACAGGTCAAGTGACCTCAGCCGCTCCTCACATGTCGTCCCCTCTAAGCCCTTCACCATCTTCGTTGCCCTCCTCTGGACACTCTCCAACAGTTTAACGTCCTTTTTCTACTGTGGTGCCCAGAACTGCACACAGGACTCGAGGTGAGGCCGGACCAGCGCAGAGTAGAGCGGGACAATCACTTCCCTCGACCGACTAGCAATGCCATGCTTGATGCATCCCAGGATGCGGTTGGCCCTCCTGGCTGCCAGGGCACACTGCTGGCTCATATTCAACTTGCTGTCAACCACAACCCCCAGATCCCTCTCTGCAGGGCTGCTCTCCAGCGTCTCGTCACCCAGTCTGTACGTATAGCCAGGGTTGCCCCGTCCCAGGTGCAGGACCCAGCACTTGCTTTTGTTAAACTTCATGTGGTTGGTGATTGCCCAGCTCTCCAATCTGTCCAGATCTCTCTGCATATATATCATCTGCATGATACTTTGTATCACTTCTTTCAATTCTTATTTATGCATAACTTTATTGCTTACAACCAATATTTCAAATTATCTGTGTATTTTAAAAAAAAAAAGTAAATTCTATATGAACAAATTTATCACAGCTACAATTTTTCTAGTACCTAATGAATGAGTGTTGTGGTTTAGCCCGGCTGGCAGCCAAACACCACACAGCCGTTCGCTCACCCTCCCCCCTCCCTCTCCGGGATGGGGGAGAGAAACGGGAAAGTGAAGCCTGTGAGTTGAGATAAGGACAGTTTATTAAGACAGGGAAAATAATAACAATAATAATAATAATAATAATAATAATAATAGTAATAATGTGTACAAAGTGATGCACAATGCAATTGCTCACCACCTGTTGACCGATGCCCAGCCTATCCCCGAGCAGCCGGCCCCCCCACCCCGGCTAGCCACCCCTATATATTGTTCAGCATGACGTCAGATGGTATGGAATACCCCTTTGGCCAGTTTGGGTCAGCTGTCCTGGGTCTGTCCCCTCCCAGCTCCTGCTGCACCCCCAGCCTGCTCGCTAGCAGGACAGAGCGAGAAGCTGAAAAGTCCTTGGCTTGGTGTAAGCATTGCTCTACAACAATTAAAACATCAGCATGTTATCAGCACTCTTCTCATCCTAATCCAAAACATAGCACCCTGCCAGCTACTAGGAGGAAAATTAACTCTGTCCTACCTGAAACCAGGACAGATATCCACCCCTTATTCCATACCATTTATGTCATGCTCAGGTTACACTCTTTCCAATACCTTCTAATTAGTCACCATTTTCATCTATGATATATAGCAACCATGGTAGTGATGACATACAGTGTTATATGATAATTAACATACTACAATTCAACTCATGGGCTATTCTCACCCAGTATTAGGTCCCCTTGAGGTACACACCGAACCTCCCCATTCTTTTGCATTACCCACCAAGTGCATCCAGGTCCCTGGGCAAAAGCAATCCCACGAATGGGCTTGCCTTTTCCTGAGGCAGGAGTAGCCCAGACTGTCTTACCCAGTATGTTTCTTACGTGCACTACAGGAATTTTATCCCCTTCTACAGTGCGTAACAGGTTTGATTGGGCAGGTCCAGCTCGGTTGGCAGATCCTCTAGTATTGACTAACCAGGTGGCCTTTGCCAAATGTGTTTCCCAATTTTTGAATGTCCCAGCACCCATCGCTTTCAGTGTAGTCTTTAACAGCCCATTGTATCGTTCAACTTTCCCGGAGGCTGGTGCATGATAAGGGATGTGATACACCCACTCAATACCATGTTCTTTGGCCCAAGTGTCTATAAGGTTGTTTCGGAAATGAGTCCCATTGTCTGACTCAATTCTTTCTGGGGTGCCATGTCGCCATAGGACTTGCTTTTCAAGGCCCAGGATAGTGTTCCGGGTGGTGGCATGGGGCACAGGATATGTTTCCAGCCATCCGGTGGTTGCTTCCACCATTGTAAGTACGTGGCGCTTGCCGTTGCGGGTTTGGGGGAGTGTGATGTAATCAATCTGCCAGGCCTCTCCATATTTGTATTTCAGCCATCGTCCTCCATACCAGAGAGGCTTTGACCGTTTGGCTTGTTTAATTGCAGCACATGTTTCACAATCATGAATAACCTGTGCTATAGTGTCCATGGTCAGGTCCACCCCTCGGTCACGAGCCCATCTGTATGTTGCATCTCTGCCTTGATGGCCTGAGGTGTCATGGGCCCATCGGGCTATAAATAATTCACCTTTATGTTGCCAGTCCAGGTCCACCTGAGCCACTTCAATCTTAGCAGCCTGATCCACCTGCTGGTTGTTTTGATGTTCTTCAGTAGCCCGATTCTTGGGCACATGAGCATCTACATGGCGTACCTTTACAACCAGGTTCTCTACCCGGGCAGCAATATCTTGCCACAATGCAGCAGCCCAGACGGGTTTGCCCCGGCGTTCCCAGTTGTTCTGCTTCCATTGCTGTAGCCACCCCCACAGGGCATTTGCTACCATCCATGAATCAGTATAGAGATAGAGAACTGGCCACTTTTCTCGTTCAGCAATATCTAAGGCCAGCTGAACAGCTTTCACTTCTGCAAACTGACTCGATTCACCTTCTCCCTCAGCAGCTTCTGCAACTCGTCGTGTAGGACTCCATACGGCAGCTTTCCATCTCCGATGCTTTCCCACCATACGACAGGACCCATCAGTGAACAGGGCGTATTTCTTCTCATTTTCTGGTAGCTTGTTGTACAGTGGGGCTTCTTCAGCACGGACCACCTCCTCCTCTGCTGATATCCCAAAGTACTTGCCTTCTGGCCAGTCCATAATCACTTCCAGGATTCCTGGGCGACTGGGGTTTCCTATTCGAGCCCGCTGAGTAATCAGTGCAACCCACTTGCTCCATGTAGCATCAGTTGCATGATGTGTAGAGGGGACCCTTCCTTTGAACATCCAACCCAGTACCGGCAGTCGGGGTGCCAGAAGGAGCTGCGCTTCAGTACCGATCACTTCCGAAGCAGATCGAACTCCCTCATATGCTGCCAATATCTCCTTTTCGGTTGGAGTATAGCGGGCCTCAGATCCTCTGTATCCCCGACTCCAAAACCCCAGGGGTCGACCTCGAGTTTCCCCAGGTTCTTTCTGCCAGAGGCTCCAGGTGGGACCATTCTCCCCGGCTGCGGTGTAGAGCACATTCTTTACGTCTGGTCCTGTTCGGACTGGCCCAAGGGCTACTGCATGGACTATTTCCTGCTTAATTTGTTCAAAGGCTTGTCGTTGCTCAGGGCCCCATTCAAAAGCATTCTTCTTACGAGTTACTTGGTAGAGCGGGTTTACAATCAGACTGTAATTTGGAATATGCATTCTCCAAAACCCCACGACACCTAGGAGAGTTTGTGTTTCCTTTTTGCTAGTTGGTGGAGACATAGCTGTTATTTTGTTGATCACATCCATTGGGATTTGACGACGTCCATCTTGCCATTTTATTCCTAAAAACTGGATCTCTCGTGCGGGTCCTTTGACTTTATTTTGTTTTATGGCAAAACCGGCCTTCAGAAGGATTTGGACTATTTTCTTCCCTTTCTCGAAAACTTCCTCTGCCGTGTCACCCCACACAATGATGTCATCGATGTACTGCAGGTGTTCAGGAGCCTCCCCCTGCTCCAGCGCAGACTGGATCAGTCCATGGCAAATGGTAGGGCTATGTTTCCACCCCTGGGGCAGCCGATTCCACGTATATTGGACTCCCCTCCAAGTGAAAGCAAACTGTGGCCTGCACTCTGCTGCTAGAGGGATGGAGAAAAATGCATTAGCAATATCAATTGTGGCATACCACTTGGCTGCCTTTGATTCCAGTTCGTACTGGAGTTCTAGCATGTCCGGCACTGCAGCACTCAGTGGTGGCGTGACTTCGTTCAGGCCACGATAGTCCACTGTTAGTCTCCACTCACCATTAGACTTTCGCACTGGCCATATGGGACTCTTAAAAGGTGAATGGGTCTTGCTGATCACTCCTTGGCTCTCCAGTTGACGAATTAGCTCGTGGATGGGAATCAGGGAGTCTCGGTTGGTGCGATATTGCCGCCGGTGCACAGTTGTGGTAGCGATTGGCACTTGCTGTTCTTCAACCCTCAGCAGCCCCACAACAGAAGGGTCCTCTGAGAGACCGGGCAAGGTAGACAACTGTTTAATGTCCTCTGTCTCTAAGGCTGCTATGCCAAAAGCCCAGCGGAACCCTTTTGGGTCCTTGAAATATCCTCTTCTAAGATAGTCTATGCCAAGGATGCACGGAGCATCCGGGCCAGTCACAATACGGTGCTTTTGCCACTCATTTCCGGTTAGACTCACTTCAGCTTCCAATACAGTTAACTGCTGGGATCCCCCTGTCACGCCATAAATACAGATGGGCTCTGGCCCTTTACAGCTTGATGGCATTAGAGTACATTGTGCACCGGTGTCTACTAAAGCCTTATACTTCTGTGCGTCAGACGTGCCAGGCCATCGAATCCACACAGTCCAATAAACTCGGTTGTCCCTTTCCTCCCCCTGGCTGGAGGCAGGGCCCCTCTAGTCCTGGTCAGAATCTTCGTTTCTGTGTTTAAAAAACTGCCTGCTAGAAGTTGGAGCAGCAAACTTTTCAGAGAACCCCTTTCTCCCGATTGTTTTCTTTTGTAACTCACGTACCCGTGCCTCTAGGGTCTCAGTAGATTTTCCATCCCATTTTCTCATGTCCTCTCCATGGTCATGTAGGTAGAACCACAGGGTGGCGCGGGGTGTGTACCCACCATATTGTCTTCTTTGCACGGATGCGCGTTTACCCCTAATAGCCGAGACGCTGGTTCGTACAGGTGGGGAAGAAAATACACTCTCTTTAAGTTGGTGGACCTCTTCAAAAAGTTTCTCCAAAGTATTCTCTTTTAGTTGGTGGCCACTGGTTCGTTCAGGTGGGGGGGAATATAAATTCTCTTTAAGTTGGTGGACCTCTTCAAAAAGTTTCTCCAAAGTATTCTCTTTTAGTTGGTGGCCACTGGTTTGTTCAGGTGGGGGGGAAGATAAATTCTCTTTAAGTTGGTGGAACTCTTCAGAGAGTTTCTCCACAGCCGAGACGCAGGCCTGTAGGGAAGAGGAGAGATTTCCTTCGTACTGCCGGAGTTGTTTAGCCATGTCACCCACTATGGGATCTTCACCGTCTTTCCAGGTTATTATTGTCAATGTGCTGGCCCATGTTGATGGTGCATTATGTACAAACTTCCGCCATATGGGTCGAGTACACTGGACGTCATCTGGATCTGTGGATGTTTGTGCGTCGTCTAGGTCCTTATAAATTACTTCCCGTACGGCTAATTCCCTCAGGTACTGGATTCCCTTCTCCATGGTGGTCCACTTGACTGGTAGACATACAAATTCTTCCTTGTAGGGATACCTTCCCTTCACAGCTAACAGGAGACGCCTCCAGAGGCTGTGAGATCGTGCTCCATCTCCAATTGCTTTGTCAATGCTTGCATCTCTAGCAAGGGATCCCAACCGCTTGGCTTCCCTGCCCTCTAATTCCACACCATTGGCTCCAGTGTCCCAGCACCGGAGCAGCCAGGTGACAAGCTGTTCACCTATACAGCGACCAAAATCTTTTCGCACATCTCGTAGCTCACGCTGGTATAGGGTTCGGGTAGTTACTGTTGATTTTTCAACATCCTCATCCTCATCTTCATCCTCCTGCACACTTGATGGCCCAGCCTCGTCTTCTCCACGCCCAGACTTAGCAGAAGACTTTCTGCGTTCTAAACGACCTGAGTCTCTATACCATTTTTTCACCTTTTCTACAGGGGCAACTTGCACTGCTACAGCTCGCCTCTCCGACCCAGCCACAGGGTCTGCCACAGGGGTTGGAATACCCTCTGCAGGGGCAACTTGCACTGCTACAGTTCGTTTCTCCGACCCAGCCACAGGGTCTGCCACAGGGGTTGGAGTACCCTCTGCAGGGGCAACTTGCACTGCTACAGTTCGTTTCTCTGACCCAGCCACAGGAGTGGGAACGGCTGCGGGAGCTGGAACGGCTGTGGGTGCCGGGACGGCTGCGGGAGCTGGAGCTGGAATGGCTACGGGAGCTGGAACGGCTGTGGGAGCTGGAACGGCTGCGGGAGCTGGAGCTGGAACGGCTGCGGGAGCTGGAGCTGGAATGGCTGCGGGAGCTGGAGCTGGAACGGCTGCGGGAGCTGGAACGGCTGCAGGAGCCGAAACCGGGACGGCTGCAGGGAGCTGGAGCTGGAACGGCTGCGGGAGCTGTCACTAGGTTGATAGTAGCATCGATTGCAGCTCGATAGGCACAGGCCAGACCCCAGCACGCCACAGTGATTTGTGTCACTTCAGAACTGCCGGAGTCATGACACCTTTTTTTCAAGCATTCTACCAGTTTTTTAGGATTTTGCAGTTGTTCAGGGGTGAACGTCCAAAACACTGGAGGTGCCCACTGCCCTAGAAACCTGCCCATATCCTCCCACACTCCCTGCCACTCGCAAATATCCCGCCTCAAGACAGATCTCCGGATGAGATTCCTAAGTAGTTGTTTAACCTTAAACAAAACCTGAAGCGCATTCAGGAGACATAACAACAAGAACATGCTGGTCTGAGTATCCCAAGGATATTCAACATCTTGGAGAGCTACCGTAACTAGCTCGGGGGATAAGAGGGTGGTGAAGGAGGAAGGGAGAGTGAACAGGTAGGAGAAAATATCTTCCCCTGTCCCCTCCACAGATTGACTCCCTGATGAAAAAAGGCAATAGGTGTAATTGCTAATAGTTTCTGAGATATGGTTTCCGAAGTATAGAGTCGACGACAGTGCTGAGTACAAATACCAGGTTAGAGTCATGACCAGATATTTCATCATTTCATAAGCCATCGTTACACCACACAGTACCATAACAATCTTGAACCAGGGCCCGGAAAGGATAAACAGCATGACAGGGAGCACATACAGAAAGTAACTTGCTATAAAACTCAATTTGAGAAACAGGTATAGCAGACTTGAGATGAAAGCAATCAACATTGTGACTAGCAACTATTAAGCAGGTCGAATACTTATACCAATTTTAGTTTAACACACTCGGGTCAAGTCTGTCGATATCTCAACCCTTCGTGCCCCACGTTGGGCGCCAAATTGACTGTTGTGGTTTAGCCCGGCTGGCAGCCAAACACCACACAGCCGTTCGCTCACCCTCCCCCCTCCCTCTCCGGGATGGGGGAGAGAAACGGGAAAGTGAAGCCTGTGAGTTGAGATAAGGACAGTTTATTAAGACAGGGAAAATAATAACAATAATAATAATAATAATAATAATAATAATAATAATAATAATAGTAATAATGTGTACAAAGTGATGCACAATGCAATTGCTCACCACCCGTTGACCGATGCCCAGCCTATCCCCGAGCAGCCGGCCCCCCCACCCCGGCTAGCCACCCCTATATATTGTTCAGCATGACGTCAGATGGTATGGAATACCCCTTTGGCCAGTTTGGGTCAGCTGTCCTGGGTCTGTCCCCTCCCAGCTCCTGCTGCACCCCCAGCCTGCTCGCTAGCAGGACAGAGCGAGAAGCTGAAAAGTCCTTGGCTTGGTGTAAGCATTGCTCTACAACAATTAAAACATCAGCATGTTATCAGCGCTCTTCTCATCCTAATCCAAAACATAGCACCCTGCCAGCTACTAGGAGGAAAATTAACTCTGTCCTACCTGAAACCAGGACAATGAGCTACGACATTTATTGTAGAAAAGCACAAAAGCCTGATTTAAAGACTAGAAGTGATAACCAAGTCCTTACATATTCGTCCAGTTGTTTTTTATCTTCACTGTTAATAATGTATAGTTTTTTTCCAGTCTTAATTTATACAGGTTTGAATTTCACTGACTTTGTACTTCTTGGGTCTAGTTAATTCAAGTGTCCAGTTGTATTAGAAATCTTCTCAATTACTGGTGACTGTACTAAATTACCTTTTAAACCATCTTTTGGATAAACTAAGAGAATGGTAAACATTAAGAATGAATGTAGATTGACTAGATGGTTTAAGGGAAATGTAACTCTATCTTCATGTCTCTCATTTGCTGTATTTTGTATAATGTAAATTTTCCTAATTACATGAAGTGGTCCAGAATTGTACAGTCCTCCCATTCAGACATTACCTGACATCATGCAGCTCAGAATAATTTAATATATCTAATGAATTTCATCTAAAATGCTGTATAATTTAAATAGTTTATTCAGCATCTCTGAAGTTCTGTTCTCTTCAAAAGATTTTGCATTTAAACCAACTTATAAAAAAAAAATTATCTCATTCAGTGTCATTTAATCTATCACGGTATCTGGCAATCATCTTTGCCTTGACTGATGACCAGTGGGCTACCACAGGAAGTCAAAGTAAAATCAGCAATACAATTATTGGAATGCACAGAGACTTTTTTTTTTTTTTAACAGTAGATTGTAATTCTGAGTTATGCTCTACCCTGCTTATGACAGTTTGATATCCAGACTCTTGTATAACCACTTCTTATAGAACAACTTTGCCTTATTTTGTGTTTTCTCTGACTGATTCAAGAGTTCAAGAGTTCTTTAGAAGAGTACTATGTTAGTAGATAATATTAAACAATAAACATTCTTGAACTGAGATAGGGAGATGCGTCAACCTTAAAAAAAAAAAAAAAAAAAAAAGGCAACAAATTGTCTATTTTTCACTCTCCACAGTCTCTTTATTTGGTTCTATTACACCTACAAGTTTTCTGAGAAACAAGCAAGATTTATCACCCACAGAGAAGCATCCAGGAAACCACATTCCAGAGGAAACCAGTTGCACTGGTAATTAATCATATGGCTGAAACACATCTGAATCATAGATAAACAGATTATATTTACAGTGTTGGGAGTCAATACAGGTGGAATGGTTAAAAAACATGTAGGTACTTTGGTCTTCAGATGAGCAGTTCTTAGAGTATATCACATAGATGCTGAGTACATGTATCTATATTTCAGCTTAATGGAAAAAGTAAAATCCATCTCTTAACTAGAAACATGATATGTATTTGTGTTTTATTTAAATGTGATTTTTCATGAAGTTTTTCTTAAGCATTTTATTATTTTAAAGATTGTTTTTACTCTATAATCCCTCTTTAGTGATATTTTATTAGAGGAGAGGACAGAGAAAGGCATGTATTATTTATTGTTATATGATTAATAGCAGCAATTAACTAGGGGGAAAAAAAGGTAGTGATTACCAGTTCCTAACCAAAAGCTAGCTGGTCTGTACTGGGCTCTTTTGAGAAGTTTTGTCAAGAGATACTGCAACATGAATTATTGATTTTATCAGCTCTATTAATTTTATCACAACAGTAATACATCCCTAGGGACTGAGACTCAATTCTCCTTCTGTCTACTAGCATCACAAGGAAATCTAACATAGAGACTGAAAATGGCCCTACCATTCATCACATTTTGTTTGGCACATTCAGAAGTTCACATTATTTATACATGAAGATTAAATATACACTTATTTATCATAGGCAAGGATAAAATGATTAATATGAGTTCTGAAAACTAAAAAGAGTTTACAAGGGAAAAAAACAATCCAGAATTCTAAAATCACAATCAACTCTTCAGTTATACAACAAAATGATAGAATAACAGGTAATTTTACTGCATAACTGAAGAGATGGTTGTGCTTTTGCATAACAGAGATACTTCTGGATGAAAGTGTGATAATGACTTAAGACAGTATATCAGATGAGAAGCCTCCAAGAAATATAACCACATAGGTGTTTCTACATCTTGCATTAGTAATGAAATACATCCCTTTTATCTACATGTAATTAAGAAAAGGGAAAAAATAAATAAAGGTATATTCATATTCAAGAGCACCTGCAGTTTGCAAGGGAGGAAGACACCTACTTTAGTGATCTGAAAAAAGTTAATGATATCATAACAATGATGAATCATCATTTATACAAAGTCCTGAAGGACTTACTAAAAATCCTTACTAAAATGGCTCTGGAGATCAGACAGTGTGGAATGAAAGAACATGGCATTGATGAGGCTGGAGGTGAGAAAGTTAAGTTTAAGTTAAGGCTAATCAGTTAAGGTGTGGATATTTTCAGGATTTGAACAAGAATATTCTATGACTCAGCTACTTTTCTGCTGAGCCATCCCTTATGGACAAATAGGCCAAGTTAATTTTTGGACACTCGAAGCAGCCACAGGCAACCTGTTGTAAAGAAGCAGTAAAACAATTAAGTATGAAGTTACCAGGACTGCAGCAGAGGGCAGAGCAACATGGGCAGAGGGATGACACGGTGTCAACTGCATCACACATTCTCCACCATGGATTTCATGCTCAGGTCACCAGTAACCACCTTGATCCCTTCACATGGAGCACAGTGGGTGATTACTGCTGCTTGCCCCACAACAGAGACAATCCCTTTTTGTGTCTGCTTGGGCAGGTATACCAGCTAAACAAAACAAATCACTGATAATTTAGGTCTATTTATGTTTTATATCAGTACTATTTCTCTACCCATTTAAAACATGTCTCCCTTCATGAGACAAATCTAGCAATGCAGACTCTAGGTAAAAGTTGGTATAGTAACAATATGGCTTAAAAATTATGAAATATTATTTTTGTGTAAGTATAAAAACATTGAACGTGTTGAAAAATTCAGTGTTACAAACCAATAGGGAAACATTGGGAATTCTCTCTTCTACAATTGTACACATACAAATACTGAAAACAATGAAGGACAATTATTAATAGAACATTTTCTGATTAATCACTCAATTACCCATCAAACACGTTTTTTCACAGAACTTTATGCCAACCCTCGCATTTAGTACATGAACATGAGCTTAAGAATATAAATTTAACACATTGATTTGATCACAAATATGTCCTGGAAAAGAGCCCTGTACTAGGTGCCCAGGTGCTGGCAGTGGGGTGCTGTGCGGCCGCTGCGTGAGGCGATGCCAGGGCTGCCCTGTGACGGCCCCAGCTGGCCCCAACAGCCCCACTGCAAGGCACAGCCGGCCCCCGCAGCCAAGATGGCGGTGCCTTGGGGGCAGCCTAGTGCTGCATGGCAGAGCAGATGTCCACTACCACCTGCAGAGGACCCCACGCTGGAGCATGTTTATCCTGAAGGACTGCAGCCCATGGGAAGGACTCTTTGCTGGAGTAGGGGAAAAGTGTGAGGAAGGAGGAGTGATAGGGAGGAGCTGTCATAGACAGACCACAGCCCCCATTCCCCATCATCCTGCACTGCTTGGGTGGGAAAAGGTTGAAGAATCAGAAATGAAGAAGTGAAGTAGAGCCTGGGAAAAGCAGGGAGGTAAGTTGTTGCTTTAGTGTTTGCCTTCTTGACTCCCATGGGTGGTGGGAGGATGAAGGGAGGGACTTGGTTAGTTTCAATGCCAACCAGGATTAACCCACCCAAGCATGCTGCTCTTTCCTTTGAACACAGAAAGTCAAACAGTTTTCTTTTTAAGAATGTGAAATACACCTGTGTTATGAAGAGCAGCTCACAATTAAGTTGAAAATATGACGAAGTACAGCATTATCTGCGTCAAAGTGCAGACAAAGATAAAAACGTTTGTTCCTCCGAGTTTCTCCTCATTGTTACATTGATATGTTACCTCAAATATCTTGTCTCCTTTTGCGGTCTTGGTTGAGACAAATGATTCTGCCTTACAGAATTGGATTGCCTGCTTTCTAATGTACCTGTACTTGACTAAGTACATACATATTTACATTTTAAAAAGGGCCTTAGATCTTATATAAATTTTGTCACTCAGTATCCCCATTGAAAGTACTCCTGATGCTAGTAATAAAGATGTTTTTTCATTATGTAGGTAGAAGCAGGGAAGGAAATAAATTTTGCTGCTGTCCTGCAGTGGTCACCCTCCCGAGCTATTGTCTGGACTGACCCTGGATACACCTCACATAACATGGAAGCAAGGCACGGGAGCACATTCAGGTGCACACTGAAACAACCTCGTATATAGGAGTTGTGATGATTTTCACCATGTCCCTAGCATCACTATTAGTTGTCCCTCACAGCATACTCTGCAGCCCTCTCCCCACCACCACACCCCCTCCCTGCTTGACCATGAGATGCGCAGAAGGCAATCTTTAAAGGAATGCACACATATGTTCCTGGAGAGCTGAACAGGCAATGGGAGGTACAGAGACAGGAAGGAAGAAAACAGCCAGAAAACCTCTGACAAGACACAAGCATTGACTGGGACTACACTTTGTGCAGCAAATTTATCATGAAGGACAGGTGAATGTCCTTCCCTTTGCTTATCCCAAAACACTGTCATGTGGGACTGAGGGAAATGGACTGTTCAGCCATTTCAACACTGGGGCCTCACATGCACCAAAAGGGAAATTTAGATGCTGAAACTTTATCAACTAAATTCAGGACTTCAGGAGAGTTATGAAAAATTGGTAATGCTAAGAATCCAAATTTGGAATTCAAACACATAGATTCTTCCCAAATTCTACCTAAGTCACAGGAGAGAATGATGGTAGTCAAGCAAAATGTAGAACTGGTGACAGGTTTTCCTCATTTGTATTAAGGAAGGATTTGCAATGTTTAATTTTCCTTATAAACTGTTGATTTCCCTAAGTTTAAATATCTTGTCCTCTTAGGTAGTATTCTTCCAAGTGGAAATCACTTAGAACAGATCTCTCTGAAGTCTCTCTGAGAATCTGAGTCACGGCTATCTTCTGTAAATTTGACACAATTGATCCTAGAGATAATGGCCAGAGTAAGCCAATGTTATGGAGTTTTTCTCCCAGCTTAGCTGTACTCCTGCACTCCTGCAGTGATAACAGGAAAGAGTGGAGGGAAAAGTATAATGAAGAATGCAGTGGGTTATCATCATGATACTACTTCTGCAGAAAAAAAAATCTCTCCTGCCTCTTAGGTCTTCAGGTATTTCTATCCCCAGTTAGATGAGCTATATAATTCAAAAATATGGCAGTACATACAGTTAATTCTCAAAACTGCTGAGAATTATAAGTGTAAAGAGCACAGAACCGTAGTCATAAAATCCAAGTAAAATGAAGCGTTTCCTAGATCTAGTAACTTATCTAAATATAATTCATTCAGTATAGTTCATCAACTTTAACTATATCTACTTATTCACATTGTGAAGGTCAAATACAAGAATGGATTTGAACTCCAGGCACTCTTATATTTCTCTCTACCAATCCCATATATCAATGCCTCATATAGTGAACAGAAATAAACACTTCACTAACTTGATAGTCTGTGAAAGAGACAGGTTGGAAAAGATGCAGATAATTAGTGACACACCATATAGGAGACACAAGGAAAAAGGTCAAGAAATAACACAATAAGAAAGACTCATACATCCATTTAACACAAGAGTTCTCTCTAGGTTATCATGGTTGCATTGTTTTATTAGTATTATGAAGTGGAGAAATATTATGACTTGCAAAAGCAAAGCATAGGGGTTTTCACTGTCTTTCTTTTCACTGTCTGAGATTTCTTTTCAAAGGCTTAAATCCAGAAGGGGATGGGGTTTTTTTTGTTTGCTTGTTTGTTTTTTATATTCTTCAAACATCAGGCATCTCAGCATAGCATCAACATATGGTGGAACAGAGGTCAGATATTTTAGGTGAACCCTGGGGGATGATCTTCATCATTTTTTTTTGTAATGGCAATTTTGGTAGAATAGTTGACAGAACAGTATTTTTAATGGTACTACTGGATTCTGAAATTATGCTCAGCAGGCTGGGTGATCCTGCAGAGATTTCAAACACACTATTGCAAATTGTGCAATAAAGCATGTTACTTTAAACCCTGCATTAGGAACAGACAGTCTTTTCAGATAAACTAAGAACCATTTCAGACTTTCTCCCAGCTAAATGTACAAGGTCATCCTAAGTCTGTTTTCTAGATTTATAAAAATTTGGCTTGGAAGCCATCAGCAAATATAACAGACACAATTCAAGCTCTCGCATAATGTGTTTGCGGTCCAAAAATAACTGAGGAAAAGGCTCATTCAGTAAGTTCTGACCTTGATCTTGATGTTTTTGTATGTACTTAAGTCAGGCATATGGATAAACGTCTGGACTACAATATCGTTATTAATAAAGTTAGAAAGTATTGAAATAAAGGGTTCAGTACCGCCTTTAGTAGGGATGGTTATTGATTATGTTATTTTGTGCACTGTTTATTAAAACTCTTAGAAATACGTTTTTTGAAATGTCAAAATATGAAACTTACTGAGATTTTCAGTTCCCTGATTAAAATTTTGTTGCTTCCTTATAACCATATTACTTGGCATAGGAGACCCATAAGCCCTTGAAAATAAGCATGTAAAGCTCTTGGAAATAATCAAGTAAATAAGCATAAGAATCAGCATGTTATTTTTTTACTAGTGACGTAATAAAAATATTTATCCTTGTAAGCCATTCATAAATTGGATTTGAAATGTTTGTAAAAGCAAATAATAGGGGGTTTGACTATCAGTTATTAGATATTTCATCATCAAGTTCAGTTGTTCTCGAAGTTAGGCTGTCCTCTTCATGATTTTGCCAAGTTAATAGATGATGTTTTAACTCTGTTGGTGATGTAATATAAAGTAGATAAAAGTGCAACTTTAAGTTAGCAAAATAATTTCTTTGAACAATATTGTGGAAATCTCTTTTTGGTATAGTTTACAAATGTGTATGCTGGATGTTTTAGGGCCAGAAATAACACATTGCAGGGTGTTTTTGCTTTGTTTTATTTTTTAAAGAAGAGCTGTTCCCCTCTGCACGAGGATTCTAACACCTGGAATTTATTTTTGTTCTTGCCAAGGCAAGGAAGTTGTAAAGATAGTGCTACTGCTGCCATTTGCTTTATAAGCATGAATGTTTAAACCACTTAACAAACGTGCTGTGTAACAAAAATTGTTATGCTTGTGTCTAATTTTTGCAGAGCAGTTATACACTATTCTTCATCATAGAATCACTGAGACTAATCTCAGTAAAAGATGGGAAATTCTGCACAATAAATTAAAAGAAGAAGAAGATGGAAGGTTGTGGTTTTTTTTTTTCATGCAAATGATTTTTTTTCCCACATATTTTATAATAATATAGAGTAATAACGGAATGGTATCATTACAGAAGATCTTTACAGAATGCTCCTGAGGAGTACAGGAGGTGCTGGGTCACAAAGTGCACCAGAGCTTATGCTATTTATACAGTCTTGTTATTTCTGCAGCCTTTTAAAAAATGACTAATGAGCTCTGATATAGTGGGGTTTTATAATTTCCACAGCACAAAGCAGCGCGCTGCACACTTTGGTGTCTCTCTTCATAGGCCTTCTAATGCAGGGCCAGCACAATGGCAGCCTGCAGAAGGAAAACAGTGCCTTACGGGTAACACTTTACAGGAGCTTTCTGACAAAACTGATTCTGTGAATGCATCTTAGGGATGATCAGCTTTCACCAAGGAATAGACACAGTGCTTATTTCCTGAGTGGCAACTGAAGATTTATGGCTTCCAGTGAGTCAAGGCTGGGACAATCAATGGAAACACTTTTTATTCTAGGTTTGCTTATGTGACTATGACTTTTTAAGAATTTAAGCTATATTCAAGATTTCAAAATCTACAGGCTTACAGTCATAAATATCAAAACATTGTACATGGGGGAATAATCAGAAGTGTCTATTTTAGGGCACCAATATTAAAGATTGATGGGGATTCTGATTTGTTTTCCTATTTTGTCCATAAACACCAGTAGCTGAGGAGGAATATCACCTCATTTTAAGAAGAAACATATAATATCTGCATCTTAGAGATTCATTTAGACTGCCTTTATAGTCAGTGGGAGGAAAACAGTCACTTCTGTAGTTCCATAAACTTCATCCTAAAACAGGTAACACAGGACAGATGAATTGTATGTAAAACATACCTCTCCACACTGACCATTCAAGAATCTAGGTGAACAATCTATAATGTCGTTGTGAACATTTAAAGAAAGATTAATTAAATCTCCATTTTATGTGCCAAATTTTCCAAGAAAAATAAATCTTGTCTTTTTTAATGAAAAGCATGGTTGGCCCATTCTCTTATGCATGAACTACATAAGCTGTATGTGCAAACCTACATTTTTTTAGTATTTCTTTTTATAACTTGGGTCTAAATATTTTTCCTTGAAACCTCCTATTTAATGGAAAGTTTTACTATTCAGTTTTTATTCTATTCAGTTCTGTACTTGTTGGAAGCTTGGAACATCTCATAAATGTCAAGAAAGAAAGAAATATGGGAATTACTTCAAAGGGAACACAGAGCATGATTCCATGCGTTCAGAGAATGCTTCATTTCTATGACAACAAAAATGAAAACCAAACAAGGGCATTCTAGATACTCATCAAACTCTACCCACAGCTGAGTTCATATGAGTTGAGCTAAGTTTTTAGCTTAATTTTGTGAATCTCATCGGAGATTACACTGAAACTACTTCCTGTTCCAGGAAGTTCTAATGTTGCCAGACCTCTTCCAGTCTATCCTAGCTGGTCTACCATCTCACAGCAAAACAGTTGCAGAGTGAGCCATAACTGCAGCTGAAAAAAACAGAGAAGGCTGTCCATATAAATATGGAAGAAGAGGTGCCCCAGCCTAGCACAGTTATGAGCATAGCCCCTTATTCATGTTGTTAGAGAGGAAAATGAACTGTCTATACTTAGATAAAAGTGAATAACAAAAAACAGCGAAGCATGAGATCATTCATAGGAAAGAACTAAATAGGATTCAGTTAAATAAAATTCAAAATAAGGATAGAAAATAAAAAATAAGGTAGGATATATTAATAAGTGATTAATAAAACAAAATAGGTCTCAGTATAAATATGTAGAATAACAAACTTCATAGTCTGCAGCTGTTAGAGAAATTAGACCAGGACAAAATGACAGTACGACCAGATGAAAATTCTTGTCTCTGTAGTTACTTGCCTACACAAATAATGTCAAAGTTTTCACTTGTGGCCTTCCATCAGTTTCATGGAATACCTTTATTTGAAGACTATACTTTTGGAAATGACATAGCATGTAACTCTAGGATTTTGCTGACACCAAGATGTCAGTCTTGGAAATAAACACTTTTTCAAGGTTCTGCTTCCAGAGTGAGACAGTGACAGAGCACTCCTTGAGATTTCAAGAGTTAATACACATGGGTTAAGAGAATGTTTAGCACATAGGAAGTGACATTAAATCATCTTAATACTATTCTCACTTAGTGCAGTTTTAGCATAGTAACAACTTACAAATAACTCTTGTACACATACATCATTAATTCAGAGTTCAAGAACTACATGAAATGAGTTTTGTGACCTCGATGCAATTGCCAGAAGCCAAGTGTCCACATCAATAAAACCATGGCCTATTTATCACACTATCAGACAATATCAGCAGAGTTGCCAGGTACTGAATGGGCAAAGAGACAGACCTATTCTCACTCTCTTCAGAAACATGTATCTGAACCAGGTGTATTACTGGGATAAGAAATTTTTACAGCCGTTCCTCATGCTGAACCTAGTTTTTGGACTAAGCAGAAGAATGAAGTCTTTGGGGATATATATCAAGCATTTTTTCTGGGAAATGAGATCTTTACAAATAATTAAGCATATCACTTACTGAGTCCAATTTTAAATGGGGTTATTATCACAATAAGCAGAATAGCATATTTTTGCTTCAGAATTCCCACATCACTTTCAGAAGGAAAGATCTGCTTCTTGCATATTAATTTTGTTTTTCTTAATACAAATCTAAATTATCCTCTTTCTTTCAAATTTTATTCAACTTATATGTAAACTATGCCAACATAAATACAGTAGATTGTGGCACTTAATGACACCTTTGGCCACACTGTTTGCTTATGAAATCATAAACATTTCCTGGTCCAAATTAGCAATAGCAAAAACCTTTTCAAGAACACACTTAACAATATTGAATAATTCAAAAAAAAAAAAAGCATTAGGATGTAACATCTTATCCGTAAATGTACTTATTATTTGCTCCTTTACAGCACCCTGAAAAAGGGTGTTTAAAAGGAATTATCACATCTCAAGTACTCAGAATTGTTTGGACCATATGATTCTGTGAGCAGGCAGACAAGGACTGTTTCTACTTTGCCAAACAGTAACAACAGAGCAATACATCAGGGCCCTGAATAGTACTAAGCATGAATAGCCTCACCTGAATCCGCCTTCCACACCAGTAAACCTAGGAACAATATTTAAGCTCAGCTCAGGGCCCTCAGTTTCTCACTGAGCAATGCTAGAGTGTGGGTGTCCAGCTCAAGTCACAGCTGTGACCAGGCCTGGTCACTGAGCTCCTTGACCTGCACACCGGCTCCCTACCTTGACCTTGGCCCTGCCTTGTTACTATGGATTCTTCTGTCCATCACTGGACCCAGTCCTAAACCTGACCCGCAGATTGACTTACTGCCTTGACCTCAGACCTGCATTATCACCATGATACTGCCTTCTGATCTGGACTTTGGCTGGATCTGGCCACCAACCCTGGGTTTGCTCTGCTCGCTTGCTCAGGTACTATTGGATTGGCCCTGACTTCTGAAATCTTTGTTCTGCGAGCCTGGAGACCCCCCTCTTGCGTCTTGAACCTATGGGACCCAGGGAGCCTTTGGCCTTTGTTATGTCCTGACATTACGACTGAACCTGTGTAATTAGACAGCTAGTGCTGAAGTCCTGACAACCACTCCATGCATTGGAGCGGGGTGAGAGGCGGGGGCAGGGAATCATGCTATTTCTTCTGTACAGGTGACAGTAACACGTGACTACCCAATACACACTTCCTTTAAAACTATTTACACAGTCCCAGACCCTATTTTCTGCTCCTGATCCTGTACTTGGCTTGTTTTTACTTCTGCTTTTTCAACAGCGATACCAGAGACCCACTTCCCACAATCTCTCTTCCCTGTTCCAGTTTCAGTGTCAGAAACTGGGTAGATGTGTGGCTAATAAGCAAGAATGAATGAGCCTATAGCTATATCCCTGTGTTCATGAAAGCGATCCATGACCCAGCAAAAGTGCCGAATTGTTGAACAGAAGCAGAATATGTTCTTATTGACAGTAGCAAACTGCACTCATTTATAACTTGTTCAGTCATTAGGACTGATCTATTTTTTTACATAGTGCACAGGAGTCCCTTATGTATCCAGTTGTTCTACAGACAATATCTCCTGCAATCCATGGACCATGAATAATTTTATTTAAAGATATAGGAGATCATAGCAATATTCATCACCCCTTTGTGGACAACTAGAGCAATGCCTTCATTCCACCTGAAACTCTAACCACTCTCACCCACCCTGCAAAATATTTATAAAAATCAGTACGTTTACTCTGTTCGATATAACAGGCAGAGAGGTACTGAAGGCTACAGATGTTGGCTGTGGCAGGAAGCAGGTAAAGGAGAAGCCCAACGATTAAAATGTTTCCTTGCAGAGGTGATATCCCTTGGACAAAGATTCTGGCTTTGACACATGACAGTATGGATGCATGGACAAGCTAGGTTGTCAAGAAAATGATTTGATGATCAGGCTCAGAGGGGAGGGGTTAATAAATTATTATTCTATCTAGATGCCAGTAAGAAGTCTATCTTGGGATCCATCCTGTTTTACACCTGTATCAATGATCTGGAGGAGGTGACAGTGTGAACTCTAATCGGTTTTGCAAATGACATCAAATTAAGGGGTGCCTGTCAACATGCTCAAGGGCAGAACTTCTATGCAGAGGATCTACACAGGCTGGAGGAATGGGCCAACAGGAACCCCATGAAATTCACTGCAGACAAATGGGAAGACCTGCCCCTCGGAAGGAGTACTCTTGGCAACGGTACAGCCTGGTAACTGGCTGACTGGGGAGTAGCTATGTTAGAAAGGCTCTGGGGCTGGCAGAAAGCTGAGCATGAGCCAGCAATCCACCCTGGCAGCAGAGATGGCCAGCAGCATCCTGGACCATATGAACAGAGTCAGAGATGGTAGACTGATGGAAGCAATTATTCCTCTGTTTTCATCACTCGTTAGCTCATATCTAGAAACTGTATCCAGTTTGGACCATCCAGTACAACAAAAGCATCCATAAACTGGAACAAGTTTATAGGGGAAGGGGTACTAAGCTAGTAAAGGCTGGAGTGCTTCCAAGGAAAGGCTCAGGGAGCAGAAGACACCTGTGAGGACAGGGAACAAAAACAACAGGTATAAATTGAAACAAGTGGCCTCAGACTGTGTATGTGAAACATTTTACTCACAGGGAAGTGAAGCATGGGAGCAGGTTGCCCAGTGAGTTTATACAGGTTCCATCCTGGAGGTTTCCAAGATCTGCCTGGAGAAAGCCGCGAGCAGTCTGTTCTGCCCCCAGAGCTGGGCCTTGTTTGGGAGGGAGGTTGGACTATAGACCTCCCAAGGTACCTTTCCACCTGAATGGATCTGTGATGCTATGACTCTAAGGTGGGAGTGACTGTACCATTCACTTCAGAAGTGCACTACAAGCAATTCCAAGAAAGGGAGAAGCAAACCATACAGATTGTCAAATTCTTGACTTTCTATCTGCTAATCATGTCTCCTTCTAAGATGGAAAGCTTCTGGTATGAGGAAACAAAAGTGATGCAGAGACATGAGCTAATTAACTGAGCTTAACTGCTAATTCTGCTAAGTAAAATTATGCATTTCAGTAGTTCTGCAGGATTTCTGTTAGTTGCTCTGTTACAACCAAAATCAAACGGAAACATTCTATATCCACAGAGCAAAGAGTATGTTTGTAACACTATAACACTAATAGCCCAAAGCAAAACAGAAAATCCATGTTAATAAAATACTAAAATTGTTACCTGAGTAAATGTTTCTAGTATCTACCCCATTTTTCTGGGGTTGTGCTCACACTTTCAAGGCTCCAATGTGTCCCAAAATTGTCAGTTTTCAGTCTTCTTCAAGAAGACTGAGGGTGTTTATAGTGAGTTATCAGTATTCTGAGGTCTTCACTGGAGGAGTACGATGGTGATGGTAGAATATTCTTCCTCCCTCTGTGCTGGAGTCCCCTTGGCTTTCTGTTCATGCACTTTCCCATCCCAGGCTGCTGTCCTCCCCACAGCCCCCCCCCCACTGTGCCCTCAGGGCTGTGTGCCCCACATGGACAGCCTGGGGCTGTCAGCCTCTTCCCCCTGGGGCACTCACAGAGCTGAAGCTCAGCCAGGCCCCACAATGGGCACTGGGCCACAGGGTGCCGGGGAAACCCAGCTCAGGCCCGCTTAGGCCCAGGGCAGCATGGCCACCCCTGGGTCCTGGCATGACCTTGAACTTGCCCCCAGCAGTCACAATACCATAGGCACTGAGCTTACATCTGCTCTATGCAGAAAACAGTATGAGTTACAGGCCTTGATATTGTATGTATCTGATAATAAATAAGGTAGCTGAAAACTACTTAAAACTTGAGTACTAAAATGAATACCTTCATCTCTTCAGATGTGATTTCTTGAGTTATGTTCACCGGTCAGTAATATGAAGAACAGACTTTGGTCCAATGCAGATGAAAGATTGAGAGAATAAATACACTGTCAGGTGAATTTGCTAATAATTGTCTGTTTTAATTATATGGAAACATAAAGCAGAGATATCGTTTGAAGTATCATGGGGAACAATGAAAATGGTTAGGTCTTTATGAGTTAGATTTCAGAATCTTTTCTCTGAAGCAGAGATGAATAAGGTGGAGAATATTATTGAGTTTTTCAGGACATAGATTATATGTGAACTGAGGCTGTGAATGTACTCACCTGAAAATTGTTCAAAGTCGTATGTACCAGGGAAGTGTAAAGGTGACAATATTTCTATCTGTAGAACATGGATCTTTCTTATTGTATAGTGACCGCAATGCTGACCTGCCAGAATTCTTTCTTCTGCTGGAGGCTATTAAAACTCCATGATAGATTAGTCATAAACGTTAAGAGAGCAGAGGTGGGGATCATGCTCATGCTGATAAACTAAGTGTGGGTTTGTGATCTAGACTGTTTCCTCAGTGGATGATCGAACACAGAATCAAAGAAGAGATTAAAGTTAGTGTTTTACCCTCTGAGACACACTGCTCCTTCGTGTTTTCTTTTATTTTCCCAATATTCTGTTCATCAGTTGCTATTTTGCAAAATTCAGGCATGGGTGAACATTTTGAACTATGTTGCATTAATTAAATTTCAACTTCTGAAGTATTAACTAACCAAGCACCTTTTGTGAGTCACTGATTCTTAACTGAAGGCTAACTTGATTTTCAGCATCAGATTTTTATCTAATTACAGTTCTTTGGCAATGCATAAGAAGCAAACCTGCAGAATAAAATATACAAAAAAAGTCATTTAAAATTAACTCCTGATAGGTTTTAGTGCAACATTTTTATTTTATTTTATTTAATAATGTGATAGGAATCTTGTCAAAGGCAGGCCAATGAAGCACTTCCTTTCATTGTTATGGTTTATGAAAGTAGCTCTATTAATAGACGAACTCTCTCCAGGAAAAGGGGGCATTAGAACAACCTAATTTTGAAGAGAAATATATTTGATATGTGTGAGGATGACACAGAGTGAAATGTTTTCAGAGGAATTGTTATACTGTGTCAAATAAAGTTGATCAGAGAGTATATTCACAGCCGTTTTGAATTAATTTGAATGAACAGAGTTTAGACATTTTTCTAAAAAAAAAGAAAAGGCAGGGCCACCCATATTAATTAGTATACCATTATATTTGGAGACCTTTTAAAATGTGTATCTTTGACCTATAGACATGAATGACTTCACTATAGATAGTACCACCCTTGGGCATCTATTTGAGCACATTAAATCAGAATTCATCTGTTCAGGTTTTCCCCTATATTTCCTCAAGCCAGGTCCACAGTGTCCCAGCCTTTCTTCCATTGGGTAAGCTTGAATCAGGACCAAGGTATCATTCATAGACCGTTGTTGCCACTAACCTTCCTTTATCAACACTTCAAGCGCACTTGTAGATGTGCAGTTTCAGCAGAGAAGTAGCTCTTTCTGGTTCCTCAACAAAGATTTGGGGGTAAGGGTTCAGTTTCAAAATTTGCCACAGTTTTCAAGCTGAATTTGAGTAGGTTACTCCTTCATTCTATTTCAATTTTCCTATATGAAAACAGGAGGAGAAAAAAGATTTGCCACTTTCTGAAGTCCTTTAAAATGTATAAATGCTGAATCTCTAAAAACTAGGTATTACTACTGGTTTAACCCAGCAGGCAGCTAAGCACCATAGCCATTTGCTCACTCCATCCTCTCTCCACAGTGGGATGGGGGTGAGAATCAGAAAGAAAAAAAATAAAAACTTGTGGCTTGAGATAAAGAGAGTTTAATAGGATAGAAACACAAGGGAATCTAATAAGTATTTATACATAAAAAAAAAAACATATAAAAATAAAATAATTTAAATAATATGTACAAAACAACAGATGCACAGTTAAATTGCTCACCATCTGACAAATGATGCCCAGCCAGTCCCCATGCAGCAGTACTCTTCTGACCAACCCAGCTTTTATTGTTCAAGATGACATCACTTAGTATGGGACATCCCTTTGGCCAGTTTGGGTCAGTTGTCCTGGCTGTGTCCCCTCCCAGCTTCTACGGCACTCCCATTCTCCTGCTCACTGACAGGGCAGTATGAGAAGCTGAGAAGTCCTTGGCTTAGTGTAAGCACTGTTCTGCAACAATTAAAACATCAATGTGTTATCAGCATTATTTTTCTCCTAAATCCAAAACATGGCACATACCAGCCACTAGGAAGAAAATTAACTCTATCTCAGCTGAAACTAGGACAGTTTGCCATTCATTTATTGCAAGGAATGTTATTTAATTTGCATATAAATCTATCTCTGTAATATCAGAATTTATTTTCATTCACCTGAGGGTTTGAAATGAGATGCAGTAGAACCAAATTAATTTAATCATTTTACCAAACTGGCTGCCTTCAATAATTGTTGTTCCTTTCTCAGGGGAAAAAAAAAAAAAAAAAAGTATAATTATACTTCATATATAAAGAACACTTGAATTCTGCTTGAATAAACATCATATACTTGAAACATTTCCATGTATGCTGAAGTGCATCAGATAAATGTCATGGGTTTGAGCATTAAATATACATTAGCAGATATACACTTAATGTGTACATTTAATATACACCAAATCCAATTGTCTGTTCTCATAATCAAAGTTCTCTGACATAATGTAGTGCCTAACGCCTTGGTTTTATGTGCTTAAGAAAGAATTGGAATATGATCTGAGTAGATAAGTCATGATAAGTCCAAACTTGACAGTATACAAGAAGGAGGTTATAAAGGCAGGAAATAGGTGTATAATTAATAATTAATCAAAATGCTAACATGAAGGGAAAAGAAACATACCTTGATTAATCAACTTCTCATCTCAGCCAGTTGCTAAAAATACAAGAAACAACAGACCACATGCAAAACTGCTGTGATTTTGCAGCTGAAGGAAGGACTCTGGCATACTTTTCACTACATACTTGCTTACTTGTTATTTTTACTCAATGAATAGTTTATATGCCGTTTAAGTAACTATACATAAAAGAAATCTAGCTAGCTACCTGGTTAATTATAGTGTTTAGGGAGAAAGACTTATAGAGGATTATCTTCTAGCCTATAACTCCATATTACTAGTATTTCATTCCCATTTTATTTGAGTAGAAAGCTTTATAATCAAATTGAAACTGCTGAAAGAAAAAAAAAAATATATATATATATATATATATTGTGGCCTTCTTGCCACAGTGAAAAAAATCACTTTACATACATGAAAAAAGATATTGCAACTTCAATCTTTATTTTTTCCATGTGGTGTGAAATTAAAAAGAAAACATTTATTATTTCAGAATAATATGCTGCCCATCTACTAATCTGGCTACATCTTGCTGAACTGAGTGCATTGCAGATTAAGTTCTTATTAGTTAAGTTCTTATTAGTTATATACAAAGAGGGAATTAAATGTTCCTTTAAGAACCTTGGTTATGTTGGGTTTTGGCTTTTTTTGTACTTTTGCTTCACAATTGCTTGGAGTGATCCACACAAACAGCTTTGTTGTAGAAAATAAAAGCTTGAGATTCCCACTTCAAAGCTTAGATAAAACACATTTGTTATAGAGATGCTCTGTTTTGTGACTTTTACCTGGACCTATTTATCTTTCTTATTTTACCACTCTTTCCAAAGCAGAAGTTTCAACAGGAATTACAAAAAACTTCAACTGTTTATGAAAGAAAACGTGTCCTTTCATCTGTATTAGACACATACAATTTTGTAGATGACAAATAACAAGTTAAGGTATTTTTACAGTGGAATACGTGCTAGTTCTGAATTCATTTAAGCTATTTTTCTTACCAAATTATTTAGTTTCATTTCAAGAGGGTTGCAGGGTAATTTTCAGGAGCTGTAGCTAAGCTTCAAATTTTTATCAGTGAATTAGTAGAGTTGTAGATGCATAATTTTTATTGCGTTGCTTTTCCTTTTCAAAGGTTGTACTACCATGCATTTCCTGCTAAAATAATAATAAAAACACTTAATTTACAGTTTTCAGATAACTTAAGTTGTAAGTTATGTTTCAAATATCAAAATGAAATATCATTTCACTCCATAATGCAATATCTGCAAGATCAATATGGCATGATTGATTTGATACAGTGATTTACCACAGTGAGTCACTGGCATTAGTAAGGATGAAAACAAACACGAGTCATTGACAGTATACATACTTATTCTGCAGAATAGATATTTTGAAAAATTAAGAAAAAGTAATGATGAAATTTCAAGATAATTAAAAATAAAGACTACAACAGAAAAGTAATTCAGATTTTGTAGACTTCTTAGACACCCACACACCCATGTTAAAAATGGTCTATTAATGAAGAGTTCTTAGAATAATATGTACTATTATATAATCAGCATATGCTACCAAATCTACTACTGGGACAGCACCCCCATATTAAATTGTTGCTAACAGAATTTAACAATACTTAAACACTATTACTCAGAAGTTCAATATCATAGAAAGAGAAGGTAAGAATGATCATGATATTTTTTCTTCAGTTTGTTACTACTGATACGTATGTATGTTTGTGTGTATGTATGTATGTATGCATGCAAGTATGTATTGCCAAACCCAGATTAAAAGTAAAAAATGTTTAGAAGCTGTGGAATAATTTGAAATATTTCATTATATTCAAAGTCGGCATTTCTAAATGTATTTTTTTTCTCCTAAATATAGGTTGACTGGAGTACTTTTTTAAAAGATTAGGCAGTTGGATAAGTTTTTTCCCAACTGCCCATTTTCAATTTTCAGAATCACAAATTTAGACTTTCTGCTACAATCCATTAATATTCTCTGTCCTGGTTTTGTCTGGGATAGAGTTAGTTTTCTTCCCAGTGGCTGGTATGATGCTGTGTTTTGGATTTAGGGTAAGAATAATTCTGATCACACACTGATGTTTTAGTTGTTGCAGAGCAGTGTTTACATAGAGTCAAGGAATTCTCAGCTTCTCATGCTGCCCCGCCAGCAAAGAAGCTGGGGGTGCATATTGGACAGCTGACCCGAATGGGCTAAAGGGATATTCCATACCATACAGCATCATGCTGAAGAATAAAACAGGAAGAATTGTCTGGGGGTGGGCTTCCACTGCTCAGGGATGGGATCAACATCAATCATCAGGTGGTGAGAAATTTCATTGTGTATCCCTTGTTTTGTATCATCATCATCATCATTATACCATTCCTTTTCTGTACTATTAAACTGCATTTATCTCAACCCACAAGTTTTACTTTTACTTTTTTCTGATTCTCTCCCACATCCCATTGAGGGGGAGTGAGCTAACGGCTGTGTGGTGTTTAGCTGCCTGCCAGGTTAAACCACAATATTCTCCTATATTCTCCTATGAATGAGTATATATACATACAAAACCTATATTTAAATAGATTTTTATGTATATAAAACAGTTTTCCACTCATTTGTCAACTCAAATTAGAGGTTATACACCTTCTTAAAAAGACATTTTTTTCATAAATAAATTCACTTATGTGGTCTAAGCTTAACATTTTGTATTACTTGTAGGTGGTTTAATTATAAATGAGACTAAGGACATAGAAACAACATTCTCAAGGCGTTGTCACTGTAATTCCCTAATAACATTGCTCTGTAATTTCCAACTGATAAATTACATTAACACTTCAAAAGAAGCATTGATTAGAGAAAGAGTACATCAGTTCCTTTTTGTTGATGTGATGAATTTCTCTATGTGAGCCGAAGCCATACCAGTGCAACATATTATCAACATGGTGAAATTTTCTTGCAGCAGGCCATTTGTGTTCTATACTGGTTGTAAAATAGGTTTTTAGTATCCCAGTCTTGAAGGCAAGTCATACTCAGTTTTTAAATGCTTTTTGAATGAGCAACCTTTTCTAAAAAAAAAAAATAATAATAAAAAAAATAAAGCTGATAACACCATCACCACCCATACACTATAGTTGGTTCTTAGCAGTAAAATTGTCTCGAGTCACTCAAATGGCATAAAAGCTGCCACACAAGATGATCTGTATAGTCAATAAAAGTATTTTATAAGTTGTAAAACTATAATATATAAATATTCTTTGTCTCAATCACTGTTTTAGGTAACTCCCCTTCTGCTGTCATGCTTCTAAATACAGTGTTTATTCCTATGTATTCTTTCCTTTAAAATATAAGGGACGCATAAAAGAAAAATAAGTCATGGTATCTCCAGGAAAAGGAATGGCAGATATAATGTCCTGTTCCAGTACATGGGGAGATGGCATCTGTAAAACCATACAAAATGACTGCAGTGTGTAACAGACATTTGCAAATGTTTTCAACATACAGTTAAAGGCATCTGACTGACCTACAGGTAAAGCCTGTTACAGTCTCAGTATATGACACTGGCATGTGTAGGTAGAATTAATTTTCCAATTCAGTAGAAACCTATCCCACCATAAACTGTGAAAATATACAAGTTGGGTGCACACATCAGGCCACACTTTATTACATGCATAAGAGCATATAAACGTGATACAATTTTTTTTGTAAAATCACGATACATAAGACTATTGTTCAACCTGGAGAAGAGAAGGCTCCAGGAAGACCTTATAGCGACCTTCCAGTACACAAAGGGAGCCCGCAGGAAAGCTGGGGAGGGACTCTGTCAGGGAGTACAGTCATAGGACAAGGAGTGATGGCTTTAAACTGAATGAAGGTAAATTTAGATTAGATATAAGGAAAAAATTCTTTATTCTGGAGGGTGGTTAGGCACTGGAAGAGGTTGCCCTGAGACATTGTGGATGCCCCATCCCTGGAGGTGTTCAAGGCCAGGTTGGATGGGGCTCTGAGCAACCTGGTCTACTGGGAGGTGTCCCTTGGGTTCCAAACAGATGAACTTTAATGTCCCTTCCAGCCCAAACCATTCCATGATTCTACAGTTTTAGCAGTTTTTCATTGATCCTGTGGGCTTATTAAAGTCATGGTTTACATCCCCAACAGCATTATTTACTTGACAATGTTTAATTACTTGGTAAGTAATGTGGCCAATTTCTGACCTGTACAAAAATCAATTAAAAGAGCAAGGATGCTACTGCTCCTATGGACCTAAATTGAACTAAACATATATATACATATTACAAATGTATATGAATATTCTGTCAATTTAACCAGTCATATTATATTTCATTACACTATAGATGGTATGTGAATTGCTTAGGACATGAAACAGGAGACTGTAGCCTCCCGCAGTAACAATCATGCCACTCCTTGATACAGTAATAGCTGGAGAACTTCCTTTTCCCTCCAAGCTGCAGTTGCTTTCTTTGTTCATGATGTGCAGAACTCAGTGCAGCTGATTCCTTATTCTATCAAAGGTCCTAACACAGAATATCCTAAGTTGGAAGGAACCACAAGGTCATCGAGTCCAACTCCTGGGTCCCCAAAGGACCACCCAAAAAGTAAAATGTATTTCTGAAAGCATTTTCCAAATGCTTCTTGAACTCTGGCAGGCTCGGCACAGTGACTACTTCCCTGGGGAACCTGTTCCAGTGCTCAACTACCCTTTTGGTGAAGAACCTTTTCCTAACATCCAATATGAACCTTCCCTGTCATAACTTCATGCCATTCCTTCAGGTCCTATTGCTGGTCACTAGAGAGACGAGATCAGTTCTTTCCTCTCCACTCCCCTCATGAGGAAGCTGCAGGCCATGATGAGGCCTTCCCTCAGTCTCCTTTGCTCTGGGCTGAACAAATCAAGGGACCCCAGCTGCTCCTCATATGTCTACCCCTCTGGAACTTTCACCATCTTCTTTCACCCTTGGACACTCTTTGTATGTCCTTTTTATACTGTGGTGCCCAAAACTGCGCATAGTACTCAAGCTGAGGCCGCACCAGTGGAGACTGTAGTGGGACAATGACTTCCCTCAGCCAGGTAGCAATCCTGTGCCTGATGCACTTTGGGGTATAGTTGGCCCTTCTGGCTGCCAGGGCATGCTGCTGACTCATACTCAACTTCCTGTTGACCAAAACCCCCAGATCCCTTTCTGTGGGGCTGCTCTCCAGCTTCTTGTCCTACAGTCTATGTACAACCAGGGCTGCTAAGTCCCAGGTGCAGAATCCAGCACGTCCTCTTGTTAAACTTCATGTTTTAGTGATTGCCCAGCTCTCTGATTTGTCTTTTATTTCCTCAAGGCATCTCTACCTTCAAGGGAATCAACAGCTCCACCCAATTTAGCATCATCTGCAGCTTTACTTAGTATACATTCAAGTCCAGCATCCAAGTCATTTATGAAAACACTGAAGAGAATTGGCCCTAAAACGGAGCCTTGCAGAACTCCATTGAGATTGGTCACCAGCCTGGTGTAACCCCATTTACTATAACCTTATGAGCCTGACCTAACAGCCAATTGTTCATCCATCATGTTACGTTTTTATCTAGCTGTATGCTGGAAATTTTGTCCAGAAGGATAATGTGAGAAACAGTATCAAAAGCTTCACTGAAATCCAAAAAGACTACACGAACTGGCTTCCCTTAGTCAACTAGGTGGGTGACCTTGTCATAATAGGAAATTAAATTTGTTAAGCAGGAGCTCCCGCTCATGAACCTGTGTTGGCTGTGACCAATGACTATATTGTAATTCAGGTATTTTTCAATAACTCCCAGAATAATTTTTCTCCATAATTTTACCAGGTACTGAAGTGAGACTGGTTCTTCTTTTGCTGTTGGCATATTTTAAAAATATATTTATTAAATATATTTAATACATTAAAACATATATATTGTCCCCCAGAGTACTGGGCAGCTTCCACTCTAATTGAGCTTTGGCCACACAAAATTTCTCCCTACAAAGGCAAACAGAATCCCTATAGTCCTCCCATGCCGACCGACCTCAGTTACAGTCACCAGATACTTTCTTTTTCCACTTAAGTTCTAAAAGATCCCTGCTCAGCGAAGCCAACCTTCTGCCCCACCTGCTTGACTTCTGGCAGTTTGGAATTGCCTGATCCTGTACTCTTAAGAGGTGGCACTTAAAAAGTGACCAGCACTGATGGACTCCCAAACCTTCAAAAGCAGTTTCCCAGGAGACCTTACTAACTAGTTCCCTGGGCAGCATGAAGTCTGCTCTCCTTATATCCAGGATTGAAGTTTGGGTGGCAGTTTTCCTCCTATCACCAAACATTGGAACTTGACTACTTCATGGTGAATATGGCCAGGATGACCACCAATTGCCACTTTTCCCACGAGATCCTCTCTGTTCACAAGCAACAAATCTAGGAGGGCACTTTTCCTCGTATCTGTATCAAGAAGTTATCATCAACCTGGTTTAGGAATTTCCTGCACCTGTTTGTATCACCTGTGTGATATTCCCAGTTCACATCTGGCAAGTTGAAGTCTCCCATAAGGACCATGGTGGCTGACCTTGAGGAATCTCTTAGTTCCTTAAATAATTACTCATTGGTGTCATCATCCTGGCCAGGTGGTCTATAGACGACTCCCACAATGACATCTCCTTCATTTGCTTTTCCCTCAATCCTTGCCCAGAGGCCCCCAACCATGTCATTGCCAACTGTAAAGTCCAGGTCCTCCATTACATACAGTGCCACTCCCCCACCTCACTTGCCCTGCCTATCCCTTCTGAAGAGCTTATAACTGTCAGTCATAACAAGCCAGTCACAGGACTCCTTTCTCCAGGTTTTGCTTATGTCAGTAATGTAGCTCTGGGACTAAGCCAAGGCTTCTAACTCCTCTTGCTTTTTCCTTATGCTGTATGCATTGATGTAGAAACATTTCAAATGTGCTTCATTGCACCAGCAATTTACGGAGCAGACTGAAGGATCTCATTAGCATGCAGTCCCTCTCATTTTGTTATGCTGTCTCATGGCTTATCACCAGCTGGCCTGGTTTTATCCTTTTCACCCTTCAAATCTAGTTTAAAGCTCTGTAGATCAGCCCTTCTAAATCCTGTGCAAAAATTCCTTTCTCCCTCTAAGAAAGGTCCATGTCATTAGCAGCCAGCAGTCCTGGTGTCACATAGACCTTCCCATGACCAAGAAATCAAATACACTGCTGGTAGCATCAGCCTCATATTAATCAGCTGGGTCTACCTGTTCCTTTCCATATTGTTCCCTGCTACTGGAAGAATAGAGAAATATGTTACCTGTGCACCTGATCCTTTAACCAATTGTCTCAATAAAGTTCTTGGACTTCTCCGCTACTTCATCACTGCCAATATGAAAAATCATTAATGGATAATAATCAGAGGGCCACACCACCCAAGTGTCTTTGCTAGTCATGTATCTTACCTGGTCCCCAGGGAGGCAGAAGATTTCCTTGTGGGTTGGGTCCAGACAGCATATTGGGCCCTCTGTTCCCCTCAGAAGGCAGTCACCCTGAGAAGGGAGTGATGAAGGTGATTGTGATATGAGAGGTGGGCTGACTTACCCTAGGCATCCCCTCCAACCTGGATGGACCTTCATCCACATAATTCTTTGCCTGACCATCAAGTTCCAGAGCCTCATACCTGTTTTGTAAGGGCACCCAGGAAGGTGAGATAGGCACAGAAAGGGTTCACCTGCCACCCCAAGCAGAAACATGCTTCCATTCCCCCCTCTCTTAGGTCCCCACCTACTGCCTGTTGGCAAGGGCATAGAGGATCCTCCATTTCTTGTGTTGTGGCTGGCCAATATGCCTGCCCCAGGGACGGTAAAGTATGATTCCACCAGTCAATCTTCTCCAACTCCCTGATACTCCTCAGCCTGCGCACCTCCTCCCAAAGCTCTGCCACCAGGCTGAGCAGTTCTTCAAGCTAGGCACACCTCCCACAGGTGAACCCACTGCTTCTGTCAGACGCTGACAGAAAACTCAGGCATACCCTGCAGCCTCAGATCTGGGTGGCCACTGCTCCCTTGGGAGCTCTATCTGGGTAGCATCATTTCCTGTGGCTGGAGAGGCAATAAGTGATGCAGAGGACATGGCTTTCTTCTGGGTGGACACCATGGTGGAATTTCTCACAAGCAGATTACAACTGACATTGGGAACAGCAGTGACAGCACCCTGCTATGCCACGTCCTGGTCACTCACACTCCCTGATGGCTGCCTTTGCATGTCCGGGGGTGGAAGATGCTGCTCCTGGACCTGCACAAGCCTCGTTGGCTGCTCTTGGGAGAGCTGCTGGTGGCGCCTCCCTCTGCTCTCTGGTATTACCTTGATGCAGGTACCCCCCTGCCTGCTGTGATCCCCCACACTGCTGCAGAACACAACCTGGAGACAATCGCCTCAGCAGTGGTAGTGTCAGTGGGTATTTACCTTAGCTCAACAACTGAAAGAGTTAAATGCCTATTTAATGTTAAGTACACAGACTCACTTTCCTCATTATGAATGAGGCAATCCAAATGTCATTTTTTTTCTTTTGTATGAGAGTTTGTAAAGTCTTTCTAATTAAAAACCAGTTTATATCCAATGGGCTTCTAATACCTATTGCTATACTACTTCTTATGCTCAGACGTTTTTGTTTTCCTTCTTTGAAGGAAATGTATGTCCTTAATATTTTATGGATAGAGTAAAAAAAGCATTAGTAATTGAAAGTGACAGTATCAGGGGTACAAGAAATCCTCCTTGTCCTGATAATTACTGGTCCATAAACTATGGATATAACAAGATGTGTTGAAGGGATTGAGTATTCTGACAACTGAAAAGGAAAGCAACTTATTTGCTCTCAGCTCATTATATTCTGGCAAATCATTTCCTATTTCACAGGCTCTGACAATAGTTACTGGGGCCAAAAATGTTACCATTAAGTGAGAAAAATGAGTGTAAAGTCACTCTGTCATCTTCTTTTAAGTTTTATGAATAATCTGTGAAATCACAGATTTTTCTGAACTCTCAGATTAGATGAAATGTCTTACTCAACTCTGAAATCTATTAACATTAACTTCATGAAAATCCAAAGCAAACAAGAAAAAAAAAAAAAAAGAGAGAGAAAGAAAGAAAGAAGAACAAGAACAAGAACAAGGAGAAGAAAGAAATGCCAGCAAGCATCTCAACTTGTGCACCAGATCTGTTCATTTTAACTTTGGTCTGATCCTTCATTGTAAAGCCTCTCACTGAAATAAGGATGCCAATTTCCTTAGATAATTTCATTGACATAATTCACCCCATAGGTGCAATTTGTTTATTTGTTTGTTTTTAATCAGATATTCAGAATAAGTAGGCATCCAGATCAGATTTTTAGATGGTGCAGACAGATGATCACATTATAACTGTTTTAGATAGGAGCTGTCATTCCTTATATAACATACAGAATCCAGTTTTAGTGACCATTGAAGTGAAAATATCATTCTGATCTTTACTTTTTTTACTTTACATCTTCTTTCACCCCTGAGAACATGCTTTGAAAAGTGGTACCAATTTTAAATAGGAATAATGTAACAAAATGACACGCACTGGTTTATAATTGTATGTGCTGAATGATCAGGGTTACAGATAAAAGTGCCACTTCAGGAAATCATAAACACCTTCCTCACCTGAGTTTTCATGCAATTGTTTAAAAAAAGTATTTCCAAAACCTATTTCTCCTTTAATGATCTTAACAGACCTTATCACTGCATGTGATATCACCTGTGTTTAGAAGTTGTCTGTTCCAAGCAGTCATCTTCAAGGTTTTGTTGTTGTTAAAGGTATCCAGTCCTATGTCATGTAAGTGTTCTGAGGTTACAACGATTAAAAACTTACCTACTTCCATTTATACTCAGAGATGTTAGAAATCTTCCTCACTTACCTCTTTGTCAGGGAGGAATTCTTTTACACTCTTTGCAGACAATTAATGGTTAAGTTTGCATGGCCCTTTCAAGACTGGAAGGAAATTTCTGATGGTGGCAAGTGACTGAAACTGTGACTGCAGCAGTGCAGTGTAGGAGAAAAGAGATAATGCCCTATCAAATCACTTCTGGTATTGGAGATTATAGGAACACCCAGGGCTGAAATTTCATTCAGCAGAAGTCATCCAAGAAAAAAGGATATAATGAGAGACTTCATCTTAGAGCACTATTCTTCTCAGCAAATAAAAGACTGAAATTTATCTAACAGACTGCTGCTTATTTCCTGGGAGATGTTTGAATTGACTTCAGAGATAAGTGACTTGTTATTACACTAGCAGAAGAGAACACGGAAAACATTGAAACCAAGCCAGAATGAGAGTTAAAGGAGAAACACGTTAAAGGAAACCATAAACTTTACGTTCTCTTTCTCTGTCTCAAAATAAAGCAGTTGCTCCACACACACACACACCCCATCTTTGCATTTTATTAAAATAAACTTGATTTATTTTACTTAAAAATTCACTAAAGTTTTAAGTCAATCAGTAAGGAGTCCAAAGCAGAAAGCAGAGTGAATTCTCACCTGCAACAATCTGCATCTCAAAAGTGAGTCTTCTGTAAGTCTCTTGGTCTCTATCCATTAGGATACAAGGACATGACTGCTTGGTCTGACAGCACAAGGTGCTGAACAAAGAGGTGAGTGTAAACAGAAGTAGTTTTGAAACTGCGTGAATCGCCTATATGTGCATCACCTGTACATTATCATAAAAGAATATCACCAAGATAGCCACAGTAAAAATAAACCTCTCTGAAACCTGGGAATCAAGGATAGATATAGAGCAAATTGTATAATATCTATACAAACCATTCCAACAATGCAAAAAGTAAATAATAGAAACGTAAATAATAACAACAGCCAATTATTTACAAATGTAAATAATAAATATAATAATAACAACAAGGTCCTGTCGGCAAGGAAGGTTTTTTTTCCAGTTTCGGTCTAGGCCCAGTCTCTCATTCTACCACGGTAATCCAAATCCAAATCCAAACCCACCATAGAGCTAATCTGTTTGCAGAGAGTGCTGATTAACTTCCCGAGGATGCTGTAGATCGGCTGGCCTGTTATAAGGAATCAGGGCCCCAGCTGCTAGTGGCAGTGTGAATTAGTAATAGGGCTCATGACATGAGCTGGGATAAACCTCTCTCACAAAAGATCATAATAAAATTGCATGATAGCTATACTGAAGTGAACATACTACATGCAGTCTCCCAGACCTAAGAAACCAGGGACACAAAGTGGTTAGTGTGGATTTCCTTCCGGTCTTCTCTCACAAGTTCACCACAAATGTGCCATGGAGTGAATTGCAGCAGACTTACAGAACAAATACATCTGTGGCAACTGACTCCTGCTTTGTCTGCTGGGACTTCCCACAGGGTTGGGATGCCCATAGGGTCCCTTTGGTCCCCACCCAGCTGAGTTTACCCTACCAAGTCTTATCTGCCTACCTTCTTCTTTAACGTGACAGGGACTGCACTGCAGTATGATGACTTAACTTGCTGGGAACAGATGGGGAGAGGGAAAAAAGTGAGCAATGGACCCTGACCATGGGATATGAAATACAGACATCTAAGCTGAGAGTTAACTGTTGAGAAGGTGTTACTATAAAGTATGATATAGCTGCCTAAAGGAACCTGAAAGTGGCTAACAGGGCAAGTAAATCAGCAGAGGACTGGACTAAATACCCCAGGAAATTTCTTCCACTCTTATTGTTATGAAAACAAGATAACTTCACTTTGACATTTCTGCAGGTAACTGCATTTTTTTGTGGGGGTGGTAGTAATTTTTTTTCCAAAACTTTTGTTACAGGTTTCATTCTGTAAGGGTTTACAATCCCTCATGTTTAACATTTCTTTTAGTACTACTTTTTAAATAAATTGAATGCTGTAAATAGCATTCTTAAATGCATTTGCATATCATCTGTAGAAGTAAAATAAATATTTCAGAGTGTTGAGAAGGTGTTACTATAGCATGTTTTCAGTTAAGGAGAAATAATCTATGGATTTTCTATTACTATTATTATTATGGTATTCTTGCCCTGTCCAAGAGACTGTTCAGCAAAAGTAAAAGCTCAAACACATATTTTTAGTCTCCGCCTGTTACCAAGTAGAGATGTACTGAGCTATGCTGTCATAATTCATAGAAATAACTGTTCAGGAAGAATGTTGATACCTAGTTATTTCTGCTTCCATTGTTTTATTTGCTTTACACTGCTTAATAATCCTTGTCATGTTATTTTTCATTATTTATAAATGTGATAGAGCAAGCAACATATTTTACTCTATGGGGCCCAGCTTTCACATGGAACAGTAAACTGGGGCAGGGGGGAATAGATCATGCACATCTACAAAACCAAAAACTGTAGCAAATTTGGACTGCTTATGTTTCATTCTTGTCTCTTGGTTCTATTTTTATTTGAAGGATATGTTCATGCCATTCCATTTTCTTTCCTTGTTTCATCAGTTATTTTTTAAGATTATCTCATTTCTGGATTTTTCTTTTCTTTAAGAGTGCTGTATCAAAATAGGATTTCTAAGCTAATAGTTTCTGAAAGACAACAGCAGCCCCTTGCTGTATCCACTGGTCCATCTACAGTAGTGACTATCATGATTCAAAGCAAAAAGACTGGAATAACCACTAAATTAAATAACATAATGTTACATTATTAACCTATTGAGAAAATACTCATACAGCAATAGTGTGTCTGAATGCAAAGATGGTATATATTTTAAATGGAGAATTTGTATGAGTTTTCTTGTCTGAAAACTTGAGTAGAATGGAGTATTAAATACATAATGTATACATGTGTAGCCCAGGCATTCATGTATACCTATCGTGTCAAATATGAAAAACTTCATAATGAATGTGAATACAAAAGTAGGTCACTCGTTTTGCTCATCTGAACTCCTTACACAACCTAGACTTTGTAAGAGGAATTCAGACTGAAAAATATTCGTTAAAAAACTTGTAGATGAAATTTGGTATGTTTTTGAATATATCAAAATCTACCAATGTTCTTCAGTATCAGGGAAGTTGTCTGCATGTACATGTAACTGCTGTCAGATAACAAATCCTTCTGCTGTCCTATTCCCAGTACTGCTGTAGCTGAAGTATAGGACACAAATCTTGATTCTGTCAACTTTCAAAAAAACAGAAACCTGTTAATCCCCTTCACTTGGATACATGTTTGGGAATGTGTACTTTTCTGGAGCAAGAAACACAGAAATGGAAATATTCAATGCATTTGTTAGAAGTATGGTAGTAAAAACAATTGATAAAGTAAAACAATTATAAATGAGTATAGTTAGCTGCTGGCTCTGAGCGGTTTACTTTGTGTGTTATTTTTTTGGTACTTTTGTACCACTGGTTCAAAAAGTGACATGTAATTACTTCCAGCAGAGCTGGATCAGAAGCAGAAGTATATAGAGCAAAAACAAGAGGAGGGAGTGCTGAACCCATCAGTTTGTTGAAAGGTAATAAAATCAAATCCAGAAAGAATTTGTGGAATATACTGGAAAGAATAGAGGGGCTTTAGATATCAACTTCCATTAGCATGGGTTTGCATAGCAGGAACATCCACAGTACATGTTACAGCATAGTCTTGTCATTTAGACTGATGCTGTGTCTTTCCCACTCAAATGTGGGAGTTAGATACATTTATAAAAATTAATCTAAATCTGCCTCACTGCATGGTTTAGCAAAAAGAATAGTTAAAGCCTCAGATCCTCTCTCACATGTATTAGACTTGCCTGAATAGCTCAGTTTTAGCAACTGAAGTGAAGATCATTTTATATGAGAAGTAATCATGTTGCATTCAGAACACTGCTTACGCTGCAAGGTACCTCCAGAGATCTTGTAGTCCAAACCCGTGCTCCTGTTAAACTTCATATTTTACCCAGCTTTCTCTCTAATTTGTCTTTTATCTCCTCAAGACCTCTACCTTTAAGGGAATCAACAGCTCCACCCAATTTAGTATCATCTGCAACTTTACTTAGTATACATTCAAGTCCAGCATCCAAGTCATTTATGAAAACGCTGAGAAAATTGACCCTAAATATGGAGACCTAAATGGTCACCAGCCTGGTGTAACCCCATTTACTATAACCTTTTGAGCCTGACCCATCAGCCAATTGTTCATCTATTATGCTACATTTTTATCTAGCTGTATGCTGGAGATTTTGTCCAGAAGGATACTGTGAGAAAAGTATTGAAAGCTTCACTGAAATCCAAAAAGACTACACAGAATCACAGAATCATTTAGGTTGGAAGAGACCTCCAAGATCATCTAGTCCAAACTCTGACCTAACACTAACAAGTCCTCCACTAAACCATATCACTGAGCCAACTGGCTTCCCTTGGTCAACTAGGTGGGTGACCTTGTCATAAAAGGAAATTAGGTTAATTAAAGAGGACTTTCCCCTCGTGAACCCATTTTTGTGTTGACCAATGACCACATTGTAATTCAGGGTTTTTTCAGTAACATCCAGAACAATCTTATCCATAACTTTACCAGGTACTGAAGTGATACTGACAGGCTTGTAATTACCAGGGTCTTCTTTCTTATCCGTCTTGAACACTGGGACATTTGTCAGCTTCTGGTCAACTGGGACCTCTCCAGATTTCCAAGACCACTGAAAAATAATTGAGAGAGGTCTTGCAATAATATCAGCCAGTTCTCTGAGTACCCTGGATGAATCCCATTGGGTCCCATAGACTTACACGCATCCAGCTGCAGCAGCAAATACCACATAAATTCGGAGTTGGCTGGGAGATTATTGTTCCTGCAGTCACAGTCCTCCATATCTGGGCTCCAGGGATCCCAGGGCCTCTGTGTTGAAGACAGAGGTGAAGAAGGCATTAAACGTCTCTGTTTTGTCTACATCCCTATTTGTGAGGTGACCATCCTCATGAAGTAACAGACCAATATTATCTCTGGTCCTCCTTTTGCTCCTAGCATATTTTAAAAAACTCTTTATATTGTCCCCCAGAGTACTGGCCACACCTCACCAGATTCAGCTCCAGGTGAACTTTGGCTTTCCAAACCCCATGTTTGCATAGCTGGACAGTGTCTCTGTATTTCCGCTGGCTCACCCATTCTTGCTTCCACCTCTTGTATGCTTCCTTTTTATGTCTGAGTTTTCTTAGGAGCTCCTTGCTGATCCATGCAGGCCTCCTGACACTTTTGCTTGGCTTCCTGCACATGGGGATGGACTGTTCTTGACCTTGGAGGAGGCGATCCTGGAAATCAACAGTCTATATTTATGATCATTCAGTGACTGTATGATTATTTTTTAGCCCACTCTAAACATATTCCTAAAATTTTCTTTGCATTGTATGCTTTAAACAGTGAGGAAAGAAACAGGTATTTTTTTCCATCCATTGATAACAATCGGTATAATAATTCTCTATATTATTTCCTATGTATTTTTCCATGAAAATTTCCACTTCCCTAGGAGAAAAATCCAGTAATTTTATCAATCGATATTTAACAATAATATCAGACTTTTGAGATTTTTCTTTAGTCTAAAACTTCTGGATTTTAAAGGGGCTAAATAGGTCAGCTGAACCCTTTCAGTCTTATCTTTGGCCTTGCAAGTTCTCTAAAAAAATAAACTAAGTTTTGTATGCTCCCTGCATATATCATTCAGAACTAAAGTGTATTGAACTTACACAAATGATTTTTTTTCAGCCATTTGCTTTCAAAAGGAAAAAATACATATATCATTTTTAATAAGTTTTTTGTAAATAATGTTTTGAAAAGATTAGAGAAAGATTAACCTATTGCATTTTTTATCATCTTTTTGCTGTGATTATTTGTTATAATAATAATATTTGCATATGATTGCTAAAGAGACAGTTTCATTGTTTTTTGACTAAAGGAATGAAACTTATGAATGAGAAGAACAGTGACTGATGAAAAACAAATCTGTAGAATTGTTCATGAATGCAGGGCATTTTGCATGTAAAATTAAATATTCTTCTAGAGAACAGCAATTTCCTAAATATTCATGTTGAACAAAAATTTCTCTGCATGAGTGTTTGCTAGCAATGAATATTAAGGAGCAGGAACATGATCTAGAGAAACAGCTGTGCAGAACTGAAACAAATGTTCACTTAACCCTATTTTTGTAGTAGTTGTACAGCTCAATTTATAATGAATCTTTCACTCCTTACTTACCACTTTGTCAAGAGGTACATATATATAGAGAGAGAGCTCTGCCATTTCCTTTGCATAATTCTACCAGTAACTACCATAAGTCAATTTTTTACTTCTTTTACCACAACCACCATCAACACCACCACCACACCTTCTGTTGTTACACAAGACTTAGCAAGTCAGAAGGTAGATAATTTTGTTTCCATACTAGGCTGGAATGAGATTAAACATTTATAAGATCTAATGACTTCACTTTGTTGTCACAATCACTAAGGATAAAGGTCCTCAGTATATTATTGGTGTTTTAAGATATTGAAACACATTGTTATTTTCTTTGAGTTTGAATTTGTAAAGGTAAGTCAAACTCGATATTACAGATTGAGGGATGCATGCTATCAAGATTATGCATTATTTGCAAGGAACATGACCTTGCAAAAAACAAACAAACAACAACAAAAAAAAACACAAAATGGACAGTGAATACATCAATTGCCCATACAGTCAATTTGAAGCAAATGGGAGAAGTAGATAATTGAAAGGATAATTGTCCTTTCTTACTAGTGAAATATTTGGTGGTCATGAACAAAATCAAGAAAAAAATCCAGAAGTATTATGATCTGTTGAGTTCTGTTAAATAACTTAAGTGTCCAAATATTTTGTAGGACTATCTGAAAGTATCTTAATGCTTCTGCCTTGGCCATTCAGTATAGAATTTAAGAAAAAAAAAAAAAAAAAAAGGGGTGGTGGGTGGGTGGGAGGTAAGGAGGAGGGAGGGGAGACAGAGGAGCATCTGCCATAACATCATCTTGATTTGATACATGATTGCATATATTTTTATCAGTAGGTTTTTGGACAAAACATAATCCTGGAGATAGATAATAAAGATTTTCAGCCAGCTTAAGTGAAAAAAAAATAATAAAATAAAATAAATATGTACATATACTTTTAATCTGCAAGTAGTTTGATTTTCAGCAGTTTGAGTGATCATTAGAAATAACCACTTCACAGTCCGCATAAAATATACTGGTTATGTCTGTAATTTCTAAAAAGTCAAAAGTCCCTCCTGCTATTAATCTACTGCTACAATTATTGGTCAAACTAGGAGAAAACTGATAAATCAAATTATAAAGATCAAACATGGTACTTTCAAGCTAGAACTAAGAAATGTTGTAGAGGGAAGGTCCCTGCTGGATCTCTATCAGAGATTAATAGAGGACTGCAGTTTCCAAGGCTTCAGTTTAGCTGCTTCCTAAGTAGTCCAGTTACACAGGTGCACAAACATACATTCACAGAGACAAGCTTGCAAAGGTTATATAACATTTCACTGTTTTTGCACAGGTGATTATCTAGGATACTTATAAAAAGGAAAAAAATATAAATAAAATAGAAATCTTAAAAGGACTTTATTTAAAAAAAAAAAGGCAAAGCATAATGTGTCAGTACAATACAGGTTATTGTCAATAACCTTAATATTTTTCACTGACTTCAAATATGAACAACGAATTAAAAAATATTTATTGCAACAAAAGGAATCAATGAGTATCACTTCAGACTCTGAAGTGGTTAAAATTTTGGGGGAAAAATGATGCTTCTAATTTTTTTTTTCACTCAGTTTTGACATTGGAACTTGTTAAATTGTAAAGATACATTGTGGAATATGAAACATTTTTCACAAGTACTTCTTTTCATACCATTTATTTATGTAATATATATAATATAGATAATTTGCTGAGAACGGTCAGTTTTCTTGACAGCAAAAGTCTATTTCACCTTGTAAATCTAAATTTATGTACACTAATAACTAATTTATTTCAAATAAATTAGAAAGGTAGAAAGGATGAAGAGAAGTTAGAAATACACTGCCAAATGAAAGAAGAGTGAAAAGTTTTTTTTTCTATATAATATCTTCCCCTTTTATGAATAACTTTTAACACTATTCTTTCTCTACTTTTTGTTAAAATAGTATTGAATGATATAATACAATTGCTTTTCAATCACATTTCAGTGTTACTATTTCAGATTGTCCCCTGTACATAAAACTTGTAATTATTTCTTTCATATTTTTACTTGCAGCAGATTCCATTAAAATTATAATGGTCTTTTATTGTATGAAAGAACATTTGTATTTCACAGTTTGAGTAGCTGTGAGAATTTTCTGTACTTTACCAAATTACTTTTTCATGGTCCTGGATGGATAAGCCAAAATTTTCAAATAACTATTTTATACTGTGTTATTGCAGAAATTGCAGAAATCCATTTAAGAAAACCAAACTTATTACAATACAAGAGGACTTCCTAAGATGCTCTTAGTGTACATTTAAAATTAGGTCTTAGAATTGAGGGTTATGTTAGGTTACTTTTCAGAATATGCAGATCAAAGCCATCTAGAAACAGAGTGACCCTATTAAGAATGAAATTGATGAAATATTTGGTTTACTGGTTCACTCCTAAAAATACTGAGAAACTCTGTTAAGCTGCTCCGAATACAGATTTAATAATGTTTTTAAACAGTATACTGCCATCCAGGAGACTGCTGATAGTTTCAGTCAAAACAAAAATTAGACAAAAAATCCATAAAAAAGTGTCCATAATATTATTTAATAAAAATAAATATAATATTCATTATAGAAAATGTTATCTCTCTCTCTCTTTCTATATATATATATATGTATATATGTAAAACAGATAGGAAATACTGTGCCTTAAAGATAAATCAATATTGTTATTTAACTGGAACTCTGATTTTCAGCACCTAGCTGTATTAGACTTTTGAAAGGGTAAGCTTTGATCTTACAAACTCCCTGTGGTATCTGATCTAATCTGTACTTTCCTTTAGCTATACACAGCCTCATTAAAATACTGCTAGAGAGGATTTGGAAAAAAAAATGTGATGGAGAGGGTAGAAAACCAACTGAAACAGACAAGTTGGGTGGCTCATTTCCAAGATTTTGTATACGTGTTCTGACATTTTTAACTTCTTTTTGTAATTCACTGTGAAGAGTCAACCAACAAAAAGAAAATTTACTTTCTCCTTGATTAGAAGGTGTTTGCATTAAATTATTTTAAGCGCAGAATAAAAAGGTACTTTGTATCAAGCCACAAGCTCTAAACAAAGCATTTGCTGGAAATAAATAAATAAATAAATAAAAATAAAAAGCAGCATGAAATGAAAGAGAAGAGCTTGATCTATTTAATTATGCCTAAGGGTGACAAGTCACCCTACAGACTGAATGATTGTTTACAAATGGATTTTGACAGGTAATTTCACTGAATACTCCACCCACATTTTAAAAGTATTGGTCCAGTCCTACTGCCAATGAAATCAACTGGCAGTTTGCAATTGATTAGCATGGGAGTGTGGTTCACATGCTTCTGAAAGCAGTGAAATGCAGGCAGATCTGGGGTCATTTGAAGTTATTGACCATCACAGACAAGCTGTGTGGATTACAGTCCTAGCTTTTGCCTGCTCATCTCTGGCTGATATGGAACTCACAATGGATTTGGGAACACTGCTTAAGCCTGTCCATGTGAATTAGATTTCTAGACTGCAAGAAAAATGAAGGAAAAATAAATAAATAAAATAAATAAAACACAAAAAAGCCACAGGAAATCTGTTGAAGGTGTATCCATATAGCAGCTGCGATATAGGAAATGCAGACTGCAGGACAAAATATATTAAAAATCAGAGGAAGAAAACACATCCTATAGCTATCCTTTCCTGGCCTCCAGGCTGTGACATACCTGCCTCCTTGTCACCTACTTTCAAGAATGGTTTATTGGACTTTTATTCTTCCAGTCCTGTCCTGATAGAGGACAGTTATACTGAATTACACAGTATGGTAGGAAGGAATTGGTCTCTCTTTCTGTCACAAGGGAGACCTTGATTATCAGCAGCAAACACACTAATCCTCACACATCCTCCCACAGTATGTGGAACAGTAATTTAAACATTTACAGCTGTATTGCTATTACTTGCTATCCCCTCTTCATCAATGTAAAAACTGGGCCACGGTTTTTGGTCTGAAATGCAGCTGTTATCCAGAAAGCCTGAAAAGAAAAATATATATATATATATATATATCAATTTAAAAAGGCTAGAACTTTATTAAAAAGGGTAAAATATTCTGTACCTTTACAAAAATGTTAATATTTTCTTTTAAGTACTCTAATTAACAATGAAACACATTCTGCACTCATTGCCCAACCAAAATTCTATTGGGCTCTATATTTAGTGGCTCTTAAATTACATCTGTAATTAAAATACACAGAAAATGCGAATAAGATTAAAAATGTCAGCATTTGCTTGAACTGGAAGAAAATTTAATGTGCATTTAAAATTACATTCTTAGTCTGTTTTTTTTTCTTTTTTTTTTTTTTATGAAGCTGTTTGTTTTATTAAAAACTATCTTGCAGATCTATTGAGACAGGTATCTGATTTCCACAAGTTTGGCTCTAGACCCTGTGTTGTGGTTTAACCCCAGTGGGCAGCTGAGCCCCACACTGACTCTCACTCATTCCCCCTCAATAGGAATGGGGAGAGAATCTGAAAGGTGAAAGTGAGAAAAATCATAGGCATGACACAGTTTAATAGGTAAAGTCAAAGCTGTGTGTGCAAGCAAAACAAAGTGAGGAAGTTTTTGACTACTTCCCATCGGCAGGCTGGTATCCAACCATTTCCAGGAAAGCACAGTTTATCACGTATAATGGTTACCTGGCAAGACAAGCGCCATCACACAGAGTCTCCCCTTCCTCCTTGTTCCCTCAACTTTTATTGCTGAGCACAACATCACTTGGTGTGGGGCATCCTTTTGGCCAGCCTGGGCCAGATGTCCTGGCTCTGTTCCCTCCAAGCTCCTGGTGCACCCTCCAGCCTGCCCACTGGCAGGCTAGCGTGAGGAGCTGAAATGTCCTTGTCTGTGTGAGCACTGCTCAGCAACAGCTAAGCATCCACGTGTTATCAGCATTATTCTCATCCTAAATCCAAAACACGGTACCATACCAGCTACTAGAAAGAAAATTAACGCTGTCCAAGCCAAAACCAGGACAGCCCATCTCAAGATTCAAGAGCAAATACTGATTTACTTGTTTCTAAAGGATTTGCATTTTTTAACAGCCATAAAAGTCTGTTGCCTTCTCTATCCTATGCAAACTTTCAGGGAGAATACTATGGTTTATCTACTAGGCATGTGTTGTAAGACTACTGCTCTCTATGGAATTTGACCCTCAGATGAAATTTTTAAAAGCATAAAATAGAATACATTAATTCACCATTTCCACTTCTTAATAGCTTTTCGTGCTGGTTTACTGTAGAACTACGTTGACACCAATATCCCACCCAGCCACTTGATTTCATGCAGTGAAATCTTGCAATGCTCAATAACACACAATAATGTTGTGCTCAAAAATGATTAATTTAAAAAAATCTAGGCATAGTTGAAGGAGTTAACAGAGGAAAAACGTCTTCCCACCTGTACCAGGACATTCATTACTGTGTGATAAAATCATAACTTTGGGTATATTCTAAGTATTTTTTTGTTTAGTCTTCTATTTCTTTTTGTATCTTATAAATAACACAGCATTAATCATTTATAATCATTAATAGTCATTAATAACATTAATCACTGAACATAATCCTATTTTTTCCGCTAAGTCAAAAACCCTGAAATCATATACAAAACTCAGTGAAATTGATGGAAATTCTCTCATGAACAGATAGCAACTCAAATTGCTATCTGACAACAACTTTTCTCTGGCGCTAAACAAGTATTGTGACTTTTCCCTCTTACTCTCTAAAGCAACAGGGTGAAATAGAAATATCAATGCCTTTTAGTTCTGCAGATAACATACTGCTCTAACTTAAGTATTTAGGGATTTTATTCAATGCAGGTGACATTTTGATATCTAATTAAATTGTTCTTTAGAGAAAGAACATCATAAAGGCTGGCTTCAAAAGACCATGAACCTGATTAGTTAAGTACTTGCTCTTTAAAAAGTGCATATTTTATGACACAAAAGCATTGGGAAGTACATGAATTTCTGGTATGAATTTGCCAAACTGTTCAAAAGGCTGCAGACAATAGCTCACACTCTATATCCCGTTTGTTTTCAGAGTGTATTAGCTCAGAACAAATAGCCATCAGAGCAATGCCATTTTTGTGATTAAATATTTTTTTCTGTTTAATGATACTGTATAGTATCTTCACCTCATTACATTTTCTTTTTATATTCTTTTCTGGTATATAAGAGAATCCCATTAAGTCTGTTTAAATAATCTATAAAATCTAGCAGAATGTTGATTTTCCATTTACTCACCCAGGAGAGTTCAGGCCACGGAAAAGCTTTATTTGCTCAAAATCTGTCAAAAGGGAAAGTATTGAGTTCAGAGAGATATGAAAGATGAGGCACTAAGAGGAAGATTAAAGTACTGTCCTAATTCTTTGGCCTTCCACCTCTCAGAGTAGCTTTTGTTAAACATACAATCCAAATAAAAAATGTTATTTTTATTTTCATTATTATTATTTATCCTGTGGTACAGATAAAGCAATCATAAAACTTCTGAAAAAGTTAAGAAGTCTTATGGTTTCAGACTTATCAGAGGCTTCAGAAAAAAACAGAGCTCAGTATTTACTTTCTGTACCCTTTGAACTTTTTTCTTTCTCTTTGAAAGTCTACACATTTTTAATAGGAAATGAACTACTTATTGCATGCAGAGTTTTTTCTTTCCCTATTCACGTGACAGATTCTTGTGGGGCCTCTGAGACACTTTGTTTCTGCTATAGCACCCACTTCTTAGTTAGGGGGGCAGAGGGGAATTCTCCTTTTCTTGCTTTCTCCACATTCAATCCAACATGGTAAAATACAGGTTGATCTCATATTTTAGATCCAAAGAAAATAGAAATCTATAGATAATTTCAGATTCTTGATTTAAATGCAGATTTAGACCTAGGGTTTATTTTGTTGTATAAACCCATCACAAAGATAAGGAATACTCTATGAGAGTTACTGCTTAATTAATGTTAAAAGATGGAAACCTTAGTGGGAATAGAATCTTAACGCTGCAAGAATACTGAAAATGTTATTGAAATTTGTTTTCAAATTAAAAATTATTGAATGCAACAATATGATATAATTTTTAAACTCCCATATAAACTGGATTTTGTTTCCATGTTTCATATCCTGAAAGGAAGTCTGAAAGGCAGAATTTCTTTACATTCTTCCTCTCAACTTTCACTCTAAAGTTTTCATTTCTGTTTTAAAGTAGAAACTGCTATAAAATTTGTAAACTTTTAATTAAATGAGTTTGCTTGTTTTTATTGCTGTTAATTTTTCCTAATTTCAGCTGCACAGGAGTTATAAGGAATCTTTCATTTTGCAGCATTATCATCAGCACTGCAACATGTCAATTATGAATAGAAATAATGTATTCCTCCCATCTCAAAGGTCATCTTCTATGGATAGTTTACACTTCCATAAAACCAACCCACTGAAGTCCAAATACTTCTGAAGTCTTCACATTATCTGTAGTGGCCTTTGGTTTCTTTTCAAAGACTATTATTTTAAGTGTCTTCTGACTTGTATGAGATCTTTTTTTTTTCTTAAAAAAAAAAAAAAAGTAGCTCCTGATTGAGCAATAATAGATCAGAACAATCTTCCTTCACTTTCTTATGTGATGATTGTAATGCAGCATATCTGAATCAAAGTCTTCTTCATTCAGTTTAATCTCTGAATGTTACTGTGTGATACATCCAGACAGCTCTTCTCTTCTACATTTGTGCAACTAACCTATTGTTTAACCCTTCTCATTTTCTTCTGCAAGTCTGCTTATTTTTCAGGAATTCAATCCATTTCTCTAATTTAGCAAGTTTGTGCTGATTGTAGATCCTATCTTCCAAAACAACTGTGATCTGCAGATGAAAACCCCAACGTTACAAATTGAGGTTTAGGAATTTGCTAGAACCTTAGATTATTAATATAAAATGGAATAAATTACTTCTATGGAAAAAAAAAGTGTATTTCCTGGGGAGGTGATATACGAAAAAAGTGGACATCGATTCACATTTCCTCTAGATTGCATGTGTGCAATGGCACTGCTGGTGATATATCTTACAACATATGTAAATCACAGTCAGTTGCTAATATGGGGGGGGGGAGGGGGGAGAGAAGGAGGGGGGAAGAGCAATTTGTCACAGAGATTCAATTATTTATATATTTCATTTTTTCCCAAAATCAGAAGGAAAATTGCAGCCTCCTCCCAAGCCCCTAAATCTGCAAAGTTCACCTTCAGTAACGCCACCCAAGTTTTGTCTTCTGATAGCACATTTTGGACCTGTGCTACATTTTTTACACAACCTTTTGACTTTGCAGGCATTACATATTAGGGTGTCATCTGCGCCACCTGAATTAACCACATGGCTCACACAAAGTATTGATATGACTGTTAGCTGTTTTTTTAGCATTACCCTTTCAAAAGCTATTGGAAATGAATATACAGAGAGCAAAGTTTACCTGATATATCTAAAATAAAAGTTATTTTCCAAATCAGAATGAAAAATTTCACTTCGTATATCACCATAATTTTAAAAAGCTTATTCTGTTAATAAAATCTCTTCTTTTTACTTTTCTAACTCAGACACACAAACTCCAAACTAGTGAGTAAATTAAGAGTCTCATCTAATTACTGATCTTGTATCCATGAAGAGAGATTATCTACATTTTTCAATCAAACTTCAACAAGGAATTTAATATAAGGGACAATCTTAAATTATTACACCACTGAATACGATGCAACTGAAGGTTATTTTTCAAAGCGTATGTCAGAATTACTGTAAAAATCTTTCCAAAGTCTCTGTCTACTTATATCACCTCAACCCTTCTAGTTAGAAAGTTACAAGAACAACAACAACAAAAACTAAAAAAAAACACCTTAAAACCAATTATTTCTGTCCTCTATACGGTAGGCACAAAAGTTTTTATTCTCTTTGGAAACTGAAAAGCAGTGTATAGGAATCATAAGAACAGACATACAGGATCAAAGGTCTAATCCCATGGTCATACATACTCAAAGAAGTGTGTAAGCAAGAGAAAGAATTTAGCACAGTAAGGTGTATATTCAGGCACCCTGAGGTTTAGGCACTCCTAAATCAGGTGTATTACCTTTGTATTTAATAACCTTTAATGGGCTGTACTTTCATGCATTTGTCTATTTTAAAAGGAATACCTAGGTTCATCATTGGTTCATTAAATAGTCTTCATCATACTTGGACGGCAGTATCAAAAAAGCAATGCAATGCAATACTCAACAGTCTAATTCTCAGATATTGTTACTTGGGAGAACATGGTTTTATACTCCAATTAGCATTATGTAATCAACAGAAAAATAAAAAGTGATAGATGTAGGAATTCTGTCATAAAGTAAGACTTGCACTTAAGTGTCAACAGATTTCAAATATAAATGCTAGTGCTAAAACAAGAACAGTATCATTTTATTTTAAGAATCATAGATATCCACAAATCCTCAAAATAAAAAAAAAAGTCTCAAGACCTCAAATCAAATATTGGCTCATTCATCTTGTTTGACTCCTTCTGCCCCCTTAACTATATTTTGGAGGTATTCCCTCCAAGTGCCATTTCTCTTCACATTTTCTGCTATCTCCATCTGGAGTTTGTTACTAGGATATGCTCCACTTCTCCCAGGCTTGAGATTCCACTATAAGGGATCACTCACATTCATTTCAACATGGTATTTTCAGCATTTACCTTCCCTTATGCATTTTTCAGAGATAATAATGCAGCAGTTTTCCTCAGAATTCCTTTTAGTCTGTTCTTTCAGGTGCAAAGCATACCAGTTGCAAACCACTGCCAAAGACAGAAGTCTAAGTAGATTTTGCAAAACCAATTTCCATTCATTCATTTTCAAATATTTTTATTGACATGTAAAATGTACACATATATACAAATTTATTTTCAACTGTTACTCTTTGACTTACTGTTTGAATTACATCTATGTAACATTTCTACAGTAAGAGCAAGTTTTTCCATTCCCAGAGCTTAAAACGAGATATTTTCTTTTCTGGTTGCTTCTACCTTCTTGCTGAAATAAAAATAAAATAAATTAAAAAAAAGGGTCTCACAGCTGTCTAGACAAATTCAAACTACAGCAGAAATTGATGAGAAAAACATTCTAAGATCCTCCTGTTAATTCTTTCTATCTTATTGATCTGCTGAGTTATTGTAGAGGTTACTCTACAGCTGTTAATTCTAACTGTAGAACTTTTCTGTATTTTTCCATTACTTTCCATTTTCCATTGCTTTCAGATTCTAAAGATATCATGCCTGTGCTCCCTCACCCTGTCCATATGAGTAGTTAGGGGGTGGGAGGGGAGGTGACAGAGCATGAGAGGAAGAAACAGCAAACACTCTCCAAGCTATACCTTTAAAAACCTAAAATGTCTAATCTCCTAATATGCAGGAATAGATTAAACAGTTGTAAGAAGAAAACTGGCATAGGAGTTGATAGAATAGCAGACCTTTGCCAACATTAACCAGTTTATTTAGCATCACTATCTGAACTCACATACCTCTATAGACACAAGCCATTTTATTTACACAGGAACGTGTAATGGAGAAAGGAAGACCAGTTTTCATGAGTTCTTCAATTCTGTTGTCATTGAAATATATTGTTCTATCCTATGATCACATTTGGTCATTTTTTTGGTACTTTTCATACAGCATCAGTAAAGAATTATCATAAAATTGTACATATGTCATTTTTAGCTGCAAGTCAAACTGACAGTAAAAGTAAATGTGCCATTGCTTTAGCATCTTACCATGTAACCGTCCACAATGAATTACAAATACGTGCTATAATCAAGTCAGTAAAAACACACTTCAACTCAAGATATACATCAGTTCCCACAGCCTCCTGCACTTTGGGTACTTGGAAAGCCCTACAATTTAAAGAGGTATTAGATTTCTTCCCTGAGGTATAATTTTAAAATAAATGAATAAACATTATCCTGCTGTATCATGTATCAGTAGGCAGAACATGGCTCTATGATCAGGAGTCAATGCTGGGTTGTTTGCTGAAAAGTATGTCTGTCTGCTGGGGCTTGCAGTCATTATATGGGACACATGACTGTGGTAATTAAAAAGTCCTATGGGCAGTTTTCAAAGAAATTCTACACCAACAACATACTAATTGGCCAATTATATACTTTCCTAGTAGATTTCCCACCCTCACTTCCCACCAGGTAAGTCACAGTTCACACTGCCTACAGACTTCTTGAGAGAAAACCTATTACTTATGACTACAAAGCTCCAATGTAAAACACAGTGCATTTTGTCAATATGCATTTTTTTTTCTCTATACATCAAAAGCATAAATTTACAGATTATGTGCACTACAGATTATGTTCCATGACTGAAAGAAGAGAATTGCTCTTGACTGGGGACTACAGAGTCAGAATCACACAAAGTCAAGGACATTCCACTGGAAGTGTCTTGACACTAATGATGTTCATCCTTTAACTCAGAGAGGCTTTCTATATTTTAAGTGAGGAAATAAAGACTCCAGGGACACAGATGTGCCATATCATATCAGAATGAAAGAATTTTTATTCTGTCTGGCCAAAAATTCGTCTTTAGAGTAATGAGTGCTCTGTGGAAGGTGCTACAAAATGGCCTTCAGCAAAGCAGAGTTACTCAGGAAATGATTGATCAAACTCCAAGGTACCTGAACATAAAATGAAGGAATACTCCCTACAAAATTAGTATGTAAGAAATATTCTGCTGTCTCAGAAGCATGGGCTATCTATTTCGTCCCTCCATCTGGCATTAGCAGATGACATTTAGGAATACACAGAGCATGGAAAACTGGTCAGCTTCTGCTGTCTATCCTCCTCATACTTCTCTGGCAGACATAATTGCATTAGGGTTTTTAGAGAGTATGTTGCTGCCTAGTACTATTAGCATTCATTCTGGACCCGTTGTCCAGGAATTTGCCTAATTCCTTGACCTGCTGATGCTGTCACCCCACAAAAAATTCCTGTGACAGCAAGTCCCACAAGTTTACTGTCTACTGTGAAAACTACTTTATCTGTCTCAAGTCAATTTTACCAGTTTTATTAAGTGCTTCCTAGCTGTAGTGTTGTGGGCATTGAAAGTAAAATTCCATGTTCAGTTTATATGCTGCCTTGTGACTTTGCAAACTCACTTCCACAGCAACTCTGTTTCTTCACTAATGTTTTGTATGGAAACTTTTCAATGTTGTTTTATTTTGCAAAGTCAGCTGCATTACGTCTACTGGATTCCCCTTGCCTACGTGTTTATTTACTGTGTCTGCTCTGACTTTAGCAGGCTAAGTCAGTTTTTACCTTTACTGGAGTCATAATGTCCTTTCCCAACAGACCTTGTTTCTGCATGTTCTCAGTTTTCTTAATTCATATGACAGACTATGACATCTTACCTATAAAGAAGGCATGCTCCCTGGTCCGTAGTTCCCAGGAACTTCTCTAAAACTCAGGAGTGGTGAGATACGCACTCACACAGCCTCTTTAGCCTAGAGTGGGGAAACAGTGTTACATGATTGCCAACAAGTAGAGCTGAGACAAGTATCAGCTGAAGAGCCTCCACAAGTGTTAATAATCTGAGTGACCTTGAAGCCTCTGAGAACCTGGCATCACAACCATTAGTTTACAAAGACTGATTATCAGGAGAAATGGTTGGACACATGTTAACTGTTGTCTAGAACATAAAAATAGAGAGCAAACATCTGTAAAATATCAGCTGGCCTCCTCTATTCTGTGTATGGTACATATAAAGACACAATTGATTGCTCTGTCAGTGGGACATACACACGCTGATCAGAGGCTTTTGGTGTATACTGATGCATCTCATTAATTCTTAATATACTTAACAATTATTTCAAAAAGTATTGCAAGAAACAATGCCTGTCCAACCAAGCTTGGAAATCTGATTTGAAAAAGCCTCCCTAAGAACCAGATTGAAATTTTGTGCATTGTCTCTTAAGTTGCATTCCATCAGCAATGCAGTCTATCAGCAATGGGCGCCTGAGAACCAAACACCAAATTACGTAAATATAGGAACTTTAAAAAACTTTTCAAACTAAGTTTTGTACCATCAGAAAAAGTTAGCATTTTAATCCACAACCCCTGCCTGATCTACTACTAATGAAAGATTCAGTAAATTATCTTCATAAAGGTCAAAATGCTAATTAGAAGATTCTCTTCAGCAATAAATCAGAGATGTGGAACGAATGATTAGATCAGCTTTTCCTAGAGTTCAATTACCCTTCTCTTCATTTTTAAAACATAAGAGAATTCAAAATAAGAAATGAATTTTGTAACATTAAATATTTCCCTCTTTTTAATTGCACAGAAAACACTCTTGGAAGGTTTGAGTTTACATAAATTATCTTTTAGTTAAATTTATGTACATTTTTATATGTGACAATAGTATTTACTTACTAGCAATAATGCAATTAATGACTCTAAAATAATTTATTAGATATCCTTCAAGTTAGTAAGTGCAGTAATAAACTAAACTATATACTTGTAAATAAAATGCATCTTTCTAAATTAGATGGAATTAAAATATAGCTATACATAAAGAGCAATCAAAATATACATATACATATATTTCAGTTTAATCAGAAAAGAAGGATCTACAAGAATTTACAGATATAATGGTCAATCTGTTTTCCTGAAATAAACAGTAATTAAGGAAATACTGGTACTAGGTCAGCAAACAGAAAGACTGTTTTTTATCGTTCTTATTTCCAAGACTACTATAAGTATAAGGTTTGTAATATATCTTGAATATATGTACTATTGGACAAAAAATACTCCTCTTGAATTCCAGAACTGCAGAACTGTCATAATGAACATGGTAAACATCTTTGGCATAATTAAACCACCATTTAATGCAAACAGCATTAATGCAAACATCTATTTCAGTAAAATGGCAGGGAAGCAGAAGCAAATTCTTACACCAATAGTCCACAACTCAACTTAGGGATCAAAATCGATTTATGCCCACTGGAAAACTTTGTCAAGCAGTACGGATGTTGTAACTTTAGCTAATGTCATTCTGATGGAGAGACTATGTGAAACACTCTACATTTCCCAAGAAGTTTCTATACATGGTATAAAATTGGATGTTCCAGTCTGTTCTTAAAACAAGACATATTCCCAAATCTTGAAATCAATCAATGAGAATTTACACAAGTACCCATTTTCAAGCACTCCCAGGTGTGGTGAGGTGATACAGAATCAAAACACATATTTGTACAGACTTCATAGTTTGGGTCTTTGATGTAGATATAAACATGCAAATTTTTGCAACAATTTTATTGAACAGATATATGTTTTTACTGACACCTGAGATAAATGACACATGTAGAACTTTATTGACACTTGTCACTTTTTTCTTAATGGAGTTGCATTGGTTAATCTCACTTTTGGACTATCTGATTGAAATGTGAGTACTTAGCAAATATATTGCTGGTTTTGGAGCAACCTATGAAATCATACCTGATCGTTACCGAAAAGACCAGAATTTTTCTAAAGAAGAGCATGTTAACTTTCGAAAGAACATGAAATCAAGAGACAAAATATGAGGAAACAAATTAGATTTTACTGATGTCATTCAGAGAAGGGAATCTGCCTGAGACATGGAGAAAAGCCTAGCCTTGGCATATGGGGTGATGACTTTGTAAGGACTGACTCTGAGTTAGGCTACAGTTAGCTGCATTAACTATAGAATCCTGTAAACAAAGATTTCCACCTTTGAAAACACACTGTCCCCAGTGATTTATAATCACTTCTTATTTGTGATATTACCACTAAAGAGATATGACCCTTATGAAGAAAAGGTAATGTTCTAAAAGCCCAGTCACAGAGAAAAATGGCTATGCTCAGCACTTGACACTTAATATGGTGAGAGTGTGTGTCTGGTTTTAGTGTATTTTAGTACATATGATGTATTTTATATAAGCTGTGCCTAGGTTGCAGCACTGACTCAGACAGCTTGTTCTTACAGCTATACCCAGATAGAAGTGACCTGTTTACCCCATTCCCAGGGTGAAGACAGTCCATAGCCCAGCTGCTCCTCAGCCAATATCCAGCTTTGTGAAGCATTGCTGTGTGATTTTGGCTCAGCTGATTGAAAATAAATAATGAAATAAAATGAAATAAAATGAACTGTTGTCAAGCTGTGAGAAAGTACATAAGCTAAGATAGGGGTCTGTAACAGCCAAGGACTCCAGGAAGAAGTGTGGCTGTAAAAATAAAATAATAATAATTAAAAAAAAAAAAAAGTCCCAATAAAGGAACAGGAAACTGGAAGACAGCAATTCAGATCAGCCAGTACCAAATGCAACAGAGTTTACCTTCTCCACCTGGCTGCCACCACCTGCATGCATCAACTCATCAAGTGCCTGCATTAGGGGTGGCATAGCCCAGTCAATTTACTATACGTATTATCCTATAAATAATTGCTGTGTAAACAAAAGTTTTCTATAATCCTGCTTCTATGCAGGAAAAGGTTCCCTCCAAAAAATAGGTAACAAAGTAATTCTATGGAACCGCTGCCAATGGCAATGAGTAAGAGCACTTTGAAGGGGTTGTGTGTTAAGCTGGCATTTAACCTTATCTGAATCTGTGTAGATAGACAAAATATGATCAAACTCAACTAATTTCAAAAGTTTAACAGAATATCTATGTACGTGAAAATGTGTAGAAGTCCTTCAATGGATGTTCTGTGCTTAAAACATAAAACTGATAGCGAGACATAAACTGCCAGGTATTATATCACCAGCTCTGTACAGAAGCAGCTTTATGAAGTGAACATAGAGCAGAAGCATGTCACAGGTCTGCCAAATAAATGATCTCTGAGAAGATTTACAAATGCTGGAGTAGAAATGCTAAACATAAAAATAGACAGGCAAACACTCTTGATGAGACAGGTTGCACTAACTCCTCATATTTGCCACAGCTACTCACGTATTTTCTAAGCCTAATGTGAAGTGCCTCCAGTCTAATAGAACTTTTCTCAGTAACTCACACTTCTATAATTTAAATCAATTCTCCCCACACATTCTGTCAAAATGAATGTCTTGAGGCCTAGAAATTCAGTCTTTAATGACTAGTGCTGTCAGGCATTGATAGCACATATCTGCTAGGTAGATGGAAAACATCAATACGATTTTCATTCGAACCAATCAAGAAAGAACTGCCTTTGGTTTTAATGGACCTGAAGCTTCCTAGACATCTGCTGAAAAAGAAAACAGAGACCAAATCTATGCATTGATTGATCAACAGGTGTATGACAAGGTATCCTCTTATACCTTCTAATCCATATGTCCAACGTTTCCTTCCCTTGGAAACAAAGATATCATGGAAGACACTGTATACAGAGTCAAGATGCAAATACAGTTCTCAGAAAGGGCTCTGTCACCAGTAGTACTCTCAGGCCCCGCAGGTGAGACAGTCAGAGAAACTAGCTGCTTCAGGCTAATTATGACATGTACCATGGGGTCTGCTCAACTCAGCACTGATTCCCTAAATCCTGTTAAACGTAGATGCCATGAATAACCTAAATATTATGTGTACCACCAGACACCTCCCCGTTACATTTTTGGAAGCTAAGGTTGGGGCCAACAAAATAACTAAAAATGCCTGTCTATCAGGCTGAACTCAAAATACAAGGACAGAAAAAACTACAAAACAATACAGTTCAACATTCTTAAGAAAGAAAAAAATTAATAATAACTTACTGGATCAGATAAAGAGTCTATCCAGTGCCATGTGTTTCCCCAGTAATAGCTAACAGAGGAAGCCAAGGAAAGAGTAAGAGGAGGTAGGGGTACTCAACATTTCCAATAAAACCACCTCCAACTATTTTAGTAAACTTAACCAAACCAGGAGTGGTCTTGGGCATTTAGCAAGTCTCTGTGGATTAATATTCAATGTGTTTGTCTGTCTTTGCTTGCAATCTTTATTACTTTAAGTATCCATGTCATGCTGCTGCAATGGGTTACACAGACATATTCTCTGATATGTGACAAACCAGCTTTTGTATATTTTAATCCAGCTCTATCCATTTTCTTTTGATTCTCACTACTTGTAAGGAAGGGAATGTGAACAACTAATACCTATTTCCAAATGCCACTAATGATTATGTAGAACTTTATCTTATTCTTTTTGATATTATATCCCCTCTAAGTCATCTCTTTTCCAGACTGAAAAGAGATGGCCTTTTCAGTCTTTGTTCATACAGAAGACATTCTTTACCTGTGATATGTGTCTTTGTTAGCTTTCTCTGGACATTTTCCAGTTCAACTATTATCTTTCTGAGATGAAAGAATCAGGATATGGGACATACCCATACCTTGTTAATCAAAGTATGGGTAAACTATGGATTCTGTGGTGTAATGATGGTGTTCTCTGTATTGTTCTTTACACAGCATCTCTAACTGATAATATTTGATTTTCTTTTTTTTGTTTGTTTGACTGCTATTGTGCATTCCGATGATACTTTCATAGAATTTAGTTCCATCAAAATCTTCCTTCTGAGTGGTAACAGTCAGCTTAGAGCTTTACAAATCATTCCTATGTAAAATTAGGACTGCTTTTTGACATGGATGTCAGTTTACACTTACCCACACTGAATTTTGTCTGCCATGTTGTGGTGGTTATTCCCAGCTGGGCAACTGAGCTCCTCCACAACCACTCTTTCACTCTCATTCCCCCACCTCAAAGGGAAAGGGGAGAGAAAATACGATGGAAAGGGCTCAGGGGTTGAGATAAGGACAGGGAGATCACTCAACAATTATTGTCACAGGCAAAACAGACTCAGCATAGGGAGATTAATAAAATCTATTACCTATTACTAACAAGCTAGAGCAGTGAGAAATTAAAAGCAAACTAAAAACACCTCCCTCTTGTCCATCCTCCCCCAGAATGGCACAGGGGAGTAGGGAATGGGGACTGCAGTCAGTCCCTGACTCTTTGTCTCAGCCGCTCCTTCATGGTCACTCCCTGCTCCTGCTCCACGTGGGGTCCTTCCCACAGGATGCGGTCCTTGCCAAACTGATCCTGCAGGGGCTGCCCACAGGCAGCAGCTCTTCAAGAACCGCTCCCACATGGCTCCGTACCACAGGGTCCATCCCCCAGGAGCAAGCTGCTCCAGCACGGGTCTCCCACGGGCGGCAGGTCCCCCCAGACCTGGCAGCTCCTGCGTGGGCTCCTCTCCATGGGCTGCAGCACCAGCCCGGGGCCTGCTTCTGCAGGGGCTCTCCATGGGCCGCAGCCTCCTCCAGGCCACATCCACCTGCTCCACCGGGGGCTCCTTCACGGGCTGCAGCATGGAGATCTGCTCTATGTGGGACCCATGGGCTGCAGGGGGACAGCCTGCTCCACCAGGGGCCTCTCCACAGGCCATGAGGGAACTGCTGCTCCATGCCTGGAGCACCTCCTGCCCTCCTTCTTCACTGACCTTGGGATCTGCAGGGCTGCTTCTCACCCCTCTCTCCCAGCTGCTATTGCACAGCAATTTAATTATTTTTTTCCCTTTCTTAAATCTACTCTCACAAAGGCACAACTAACATCGGTTATTGGCTTGGCTCTAGCCAACGGTGGGTCCCTTTGGAGCCAGCTGAAACCGGCCCTTATCTGACATGGGGCAGCTGCTGGATTGTTCTCCCAGAAGCCACCCCTACAGCCCCCCCACTACCAAAACCTAGCCATGTAAACCCCATACACACGTACTGCCCAGCCACTGTTGACAATTTTTCATAGTCAGCATGTACTCTATCACATATCTATCCACTAGTGATATGCCTCAATTCTGAGACACTCCCCCTCCCTTACTCCTGCTCCTTTCACCAGTCCTTTAACCATATTTAACCAATCAAGTGAAGAGGAAGAACAGCAGAATAATAATATGTTTGGAAAGAAATAGTTAAGGAAACCTGAAGAACTGAAGTTATGTTTCCATGGGAAGCATTATACTTATGTTTCTATGGGTGTGACTGAGGATACTGAAAAGATTTCTTTACAGTAATGAGCTTCTAGTGCTAGAAAGATTTCTGAAATACATGTCAACATAGAAACTTTTATTTGTTTCTGTAGTACTAGAAACATCAAAAATCTCCAGTGTAGATAAGGCCTAATCAGAATGATCTATTTCAGATGAGTGCTGTGAAAGTACAGTGGCTTTTATTATATGAAACTTGATATCTCTATTATACAGATGGATATAGAAAATTTATAACTCTTCTATCTACATAATCTTAATGCATCATAAACAAAAGCCCCAAAGCAAAAGTAAATTAGTAGCTACTGAGGTTGCTATAAACAGAGATGCTTACAATTGATTACATTAACTGTTTAATTGAATGAATTTGTCTGGTTGAGTAAAACAACAATTGTGTCAATTTTTTTCTAATTATTTTACTTCCTGCTTTTGGTTCACTGCCTTTTCTTGGGCATACCATGTCTGATAGGAATGATTAATTTTGTTGTACATGAATTTGTGATATTAAACAGATGATATGACTTTTATTTTTCTTCAGTGATAATAGAGACGTAAAACAGATCTACTTTACTTCTTTACTTTCAATCTCTGTGTTAAAACTATCATATTAACATTGGCATCCTGCAATACCTGTGGTTGTAAGAATGGTAAGGAAATGCCTACACTGTTTGTAGATGAATAATTTTCATTCATTTTGAAGAGCTCAAAAGACTCACTCTTAGAGATCAGTGGGAAAAGTTCTCTTCCTACAGAAGATCATTAAATTTTCATATTTATATTTTTTTCCTCTGTTTCCATTGGGATGAAATCAAGTGCTCTTAAAAAATTCTCCTAAAAATGGTGGGGATAGGGGGGAACTTAGTACAACTTGTTCTTTTCATTCTCTCAGAATCCTGATGAAACAGACTGGAAGTCAAACCTTTTGTCTTCAAACCAGGAACTGAACTGAATTTTTTTTCCCATATCTCAAGTATGAGAAATCATTGGGTAGTTGACTAGTCTGGAGAGTGGAAAAAAAATTATACCACTCGGAAAATTTAATTAGTGAGACTTGATATATTTAATTAAGTGCATATTAATTACAACAAAAAAATCTATTCCGTAGTCCAGAGAAGTTAACAGCTACATCAGAGGTATAATACCAAAGTTCATTTCTGTCTGCTATGCTTATACAATGACTGTACAAAGAGGCAGATTTGTTTGTAACATTGGAAAGCTCCCTGCTGATGCCACCTTTGAAGAGACTAGCTGCCATTTCTCTCTCTCTTGCCTCTCTGAAGTTTTGTTTGTATAAGTTCCATAAATGATCCACACAAAAAAAAAAAAAAGGCTTTTTTCATAAGCAATCATATTTTATGAACATCATTTTATGTGAGAAAATTTCAGACCAGCTCTTCTTTCTTTCTACAAAGTATTAGTGCTAAGTATTTAGCACTAGTAAGTAATTAGCTAAGTATTAGGGTTATCATTCACAACAACCTCACGTGCTCTGTGGAAAAAAATAATATCCTTTTAGAAAACATCTGTCACCATATCTTTTTGTGGTGATTTTTACCTTGCTGGGCAGCTGAACTCCACCACAATCTCTCTCTCACTCCCCCTCCTTAGAAGAAGAGGGGAAGAAAGTATGCCGGGGGGGGGGGGGGACAAAACAAACTCACAGGTTGAGATAAGGATAATTTAATTAAAGGGAAAAGGAAGAGGGAAAAGAAACAAGCAAAGGCTGTGTAGAAGCACAGAGAGAGAGAAAAGAAATTACTCTCTACTTCCCATCAATGAGCGATGTTTGGCCACATCCCAGGAAGCAGCACCTCAACATGTGTAGCACTCCTTTGGGAGGACAAACATTTTCATAATGAGAGCCCCCCTCCCCACCACCACCTTTTCCCTTCCCCACCTTTTATTGCCAAGTGTGACACCACATGGTATGGAATATCTCTTTGGTGGGTTTAGGTCAGCTACCCTGGTGATGTCCCCACCCCCACCTCTTGCCCACCCACAGCCTGCTGGCTCCTGGGGGGTTTGGAGAGTCCTGACATGATGCCAGAATTGCTCAGAAGGAGACACAACACCAGTGCTGTTCTAGCTACAAGTGCAGAGCACAGCTCTGTATGGGCTGCTGCAGGGAAAGTTAACTCCATCCCAGCCAGACCCAGTACAATTCCCCACAAAAGCGAACTGAAAGCTGCTTTGTGCCATTAGGTAAATCCTGTCTCTGGAAAAAAAAAAAAAAAAAAAAAAAAAAAAACAATTGAGCCAGTCAATACTCAGACTGCAAGTGTAGACACAATTTTCAAAGACACGTAGTTTGGTCTACATAGTTCATGTTTACTAATATACGATATACTTGTTTGTGTTTCACTTTTTGTTGCGGAAAATTGAATGTTTTAATATAAATGTCAATATATGTTGCTCTGTTGCTAAACCACAATCTCTGTAATATTCTTTCTACTCCCTACTGATTATGTTTTCTCCCACATTGGTGATGGAATTGATATATGTTCATTATACTGAGATTTTTCTGGCATATAACATTCTAAATAAATAAATCAATAACTCATGTCACTGCTTCAAATATTATATGGAAAGAGAGCCAGTTCCCTAACTTAAGCTACAATATAGAACAAATGAAAAATGATTAAAATTATGCTCAGGGCAATGTCTATTACTTGTTCATCATGTGACAATGAAATCCTCTTTACAATTTGAGCTCTTTAACGAAATGCATTAGTAATTCAGCTGTAAGCTCTTCTCTGCATTATTTCTGCTGTTCTCCTTTGCCTTTTTGACACAGCTTGAGACCTGACACAGGGAAATGCATGGGTTTCACTTAGTGACAAGGCAGTTTTTCTTGGTAAATAATACCTTTTTGTTATTTCCTTATTATTTGCTTATTTAGTTTCTTATTGAAATTCAGAATTCTGGGCTTGAAAACCAGCAGGTATTTCTGATCCCAAGCAAAACCAAAACTAAACAAACAAACAAACAAAAACAAACATACAAAAAAAAAAAAACACGCAAGTACGACTACTTCCTCTTATGTTTCTAGTTTACCAGACTACACACATCTCAGCTCTTCTCCAGCTGATGGCACACAAAACTAATCTTTTTCCTTTTTCTCACATAGTTTTCTTACTTGGTTTTCAGATTCCCCAAACTTCCTGTTGAATTATCTATATATGATTTTTTTTTTACCATTTTTTCCTTTTTAATCTAGTAACATGGTGACATGGCTTATTTTTTAAAAATGTCATGGGCAATACAGCATTCTGTTTTACTTTAGGTTCAGATAACATGTATGTTCTGTATTTAGGTACAGGTATTTAGGAGTCTTGCAATATGCATACAAAGACTAAGATGAGTATAAGTTACTGAATAGGTCCAAAGGTCTTGTCTAGTCAAATAACAAAACTGCTCAGTTTAAAAGAAGAGACAGTAAGACCATTCAAGCACCTGTAATGAGTCCAATATACATTCAAACACTTTTATTTCCGTTTTTATTAATTTTTGTTTCACTTCTTTCAAATGCATAACAAATTGTATTTTTCTATACACGGTTCTTCCAGGTATCAGAATGCCATGAAGCTTCCGTATTTCTACTCCATTCAAAAAGCAAAGATGCAGTAAGTCTATGCAAAAAGATTACAGAAAGTAATATTAAAAATATGTACATATATATATATACGCAGACATATAAATTGTCATATTTCCTGAGTCCCCACTTCTGACTCAATTTCTCTTTTATTCCTCATATGTGAGAGGAGGTGAATATTGTACTCTTATCATTGAATTTTTGATGAGGAAGTCAGTGCTAGCCTTCAAAAAACACAGAAGTTGCCTCTCTTAAAAATTAAAAAAATAAATTAAAAAAAATAAAAAATAAAAGTTTTGTTTCCTAGAGATTTTTATTCCCCTTCTTTCCTTTATCTCTGGATTCAAGAACCCCAACTAAAATCCTCTTTTTTGCTTGTTCCTCATCTTCTTTACCAGCACCAGAATTTTTCTGCTCCAGTGATACCACCTCAGCTGGAAGCTGTCAGCACAATGAACACAACTAGCTTGTTTGAGATGGATTTTACATCCTGTTCAAAGTATCTGCAATTTTACATTGTTGGCTCCAGTCAGGATGAGATAACATGTCTATGGGTCACAGAAGTTCCAGTGACCCACAGAATAGCATAAAAAAATATTAGCTGCTTCAAAGCCCAGAGTAACTGCTAATAAAGTTGAGCTACTGAAAGCCTTTAGCAAGTAGCTCATTCTGTATACCTTTCTGTCCATGCCAGCAATTCTGAACAAAAGTATAGATCCTCTGGCTCTATAGGGAAAGCAATACATTTTCTCAGTTACATCTTCCCCGTGTTTTAGACAAGAGACCATAATTTCTCTGTGTAGCTTTTTTCCATTTTACCACTGCATCCTTTTACTGGATATTGTTCAAAGTATCAACTTCTGTACCTTGTTTCTGATAGCCCATACTTTTGCACCTTACATTGATAATAATGATACTAACATGATTGATATCTCTGGAAAGTCTCTCGAAAACTTTTGTTTGTTTGTTTTCAATTTGGGCTGGTGATCCTCAAGCTCTGAGATCTTCTATAGATAAATCAAGTAAGTAAAATTGCATTGATTGATCTCTGTTTAGAATCGTTGAACTGTTAGGCTGGAGGATTTGCAGCAGCTGGGCTATCTTTTGTTTGTTCTTCATTGGATGATTCTAATTTTGTTGGGAAGAAATGAATGCAAAATAAAGGAAGATTTCATGTCCCTCCAAGCAGTGTAGTAAAATGTACTGAATTACAGATGTTCTATCTTCAAATACAGATTTATAATCTTCATAATCATCATAACACTGCTTTTTATTTTTTCCAAAAATTAAAAAAAAAAAAAAAGCAGGATGATAGTGAAGAGAAACTGTGTAAAATTTAAATGTAGCCTCCTTTGATCCTTCTTCAAGGACTTCATGGATGTCACATCATCTTTATTTCACTTTCATTCCAATCCAAGTCATAACACTTATAGCTGTACCAGAACTTAATCTCTTGCTAAGGTGATAAATGCTGAAGCCTTATAAACAACATTTGTTTATCATATGGCTCTGCAAATTTATCATATAACACTGTCACCACATACATATACATATAAGCCACATAGACAACTGGATAATCAGTTGTATTACTGGACAATATAAGTTACATATCTATCTATCATGAATTCATGAAACATCAGAAAGGGAAATATGATTTTTCTTTCTCCAGCTGGTGAAGGGGAGAGAAAGAAAGTTAATGTTTTTCTTCAGGTAAGGATTTTTGGATTTCTTTTTTAATAAGTAATGTGAACACTCAGAAGTATGAATTTTAGAAAAAATATCCCCTAAAAGTCATATGATTGCAATATTTGAAATACATTTTTTTGGTTTAGCTATTAATGTCATCTATTTGCAGTACATTCTATGTATATTTGATCTTGAACATCAGTTCTTATCATCTGAGTTTTTAAAAATAGTCTTTTTTTAATAATGAAAACTGTGTTGACTTTGTTAATATTGTACATTTTTTCCTACTGTAGCTACCCAAAAGCTAAAGAGTCAGCTTTGCAGACTCTTACATCAGTTGTCCTTAGAGTACAGAAAGGCTGACCATCATTATAACGATTTGCAGGCATGCAATCTATAGAAAATAATTGTGTAATACTTAAAATGTTCTGTCAGATGGTATATCATTATATATATATAATTTTATTTTCATCTTCTACCTGAGCATTCTATGAGAATGTCACAGTTTTACTGAAGAGAAATTATCCCAGGTAAAATTTTCTCCAATAATAAAGTAAACTGTGTTTACTGCATTAATTAAAAAAAAAAAAAAAAAAAAAAAAAAAGGCACAAATACCACCACTTTGTATGTAAGCAACCAACCAGCTGCTAGCAGCAACAAAACATTGGATGTATGCAAGTACATATCCAAGCTATGTACTACCAAATCACATATAAAGTAATACTTAATCCTTAATCAATGAGCCATAAAATTGCTCGGCTGCCTTCAAAGTTATCTTAGTTTGCAGTTGTCTTACTACCTTCCCTTCCTCTCCTTTCGCCTTTGCAGACACATACATCTCTGATTCACCAATAAGTTTCTTAGTATTTTTCATTACTTTTTGCATTCCCCTGCTCATCATGACCATCACGTTTTGCTCTTTCAGACTTCACTTTCACTATAACTAGTTCACAAACAGAAAAATTTCTCTAGATGTTTTCCAGATGTCATTTCTTCAAAACACATGGAAGTTCTGCTTCTCTTCACACATATGCAGGCTTCCATGCTCAAAAACTCTGTCCAATCCCCATCTGTAATTTTTTCCAACTCAAACTCACCTATACTTGTCTACAGAAAGAGAGCATAAAGAAATACTGCCCCTAAGAGTTTCTAAGAAATTTTATAAACTTTCTTTCTTTCTAACAGACAGAAGAATCTGCACTTTACTTTTAAAGTTATTTTTTCCTAGCCACTTGTTTTCAACAAGCCTCAGCTACTTGAGAAATTGAACTATAAAAATGTATGCAAAGTGTTATGGTAACCTCTCTTACCACTTGTGAAATCAACAAACAGATAAGAAAGAGAAGTAAGAAGTATCTTTAGGATAGGATAGGATAGGATAGGATAGGATAGCTCATTTGGAAGGGACCTCCAACTGCCTAACCACTTCAGGCCTAACCAAAAGTTAAAGCATGTTATTGAGGGCATTGTCCAAATGCCTCTTGAACATTGACAGGCATGGGGCATTAACCATCTCACTAGGAAGCTTGTTCCAGTGTTTGACCGCCGTCACGGTAAAGAAATTTTTCATAATGTCCAGTCTGAACCTCCCCCGGCCCACCTTTGTGCCATTCTCTTTCATCCTGTCATTGGTGACCAGGGAGATGATTTGAAATTTACTCACAGGTTGCAAATTCTCACCTCCTTTTTCTATTACCAATTAGTAGAATCAAACATGGAAACAAAAGCTACATGTTTTTTGTTTGTTTTTGTTTGTTTGTTTTTCTATTCTGTAGCAGAGCAGAGAACAGAGAAAGAAAAATTTATACTAAATCAGCATATTTTTAGAAATGTTGGTAAAGGAAAAAAGTGATTCTAGATTTAGCTCAAAACAACATTGTAAGTTCTTTTGTTTTATTTCTCCTTTTTTCTACATTTTTAATACAAGTCAAATTTGTTGTAGCTTAAAGAAATGTCATTTCAAAAGGAAAATCAAAATGTTTAATTTCCATATGTCTAAGTAAATATTTTAGCACATACTAAATATATGCTACTGTGAAAATATCAAAACAGAGTATTTCAGAACAGAACAATTCAAAATAATCAAGTTCCTCCTATTTATTACAGCCAAAATAATGCATTATATTCTATCCAATTTTGAAACTACAATTGTTATAAACATCCTGCAACTCAGTTTCCAAATATTTTGTTATTTACTGGAAGATAAAAGACCCTGAAAAATTACACACATACCCTGCCTCAACCAAAAAGGAAAAGAATAAAGAAAAAACAACCCTCCTCCGACTCTTTAGCTAACATTTTAATGTACATCTGCAGTAAGACAAGTTATAAAGAATCCTCAGATTGGCTCTCAGGACAGAGGTGAGTGTTACACTTCTGCTTTTCTTGTCTACCATTAACTCTGGTAATAGCAACTGAGCTCTGCAAAAAGCTTGTCAGATTTTTCAAATTTATAGAGCTATTGTTTGGCTTCAGAACTCTACCAGACTAAAGCAGAGGACACTAGAATGCCTTCAGAAGTGAGAGTTGCAGGGGTTGGTTTTATCATATGCAGATGTACCAAAAATACCAAAGACTGTATAAATAAAGAATTTCTGAAGCAGAAATTTCAACACTTGAAACAGACATTTATGTGTCATTTTCTCTCAAACAAACAGACAAAAAACAGCTATCTGCAAAGCAGTCCACAGCACGCAGTTCCTGCCTATTTCCAAAACAAATTACACCTTCAGTTTAGTGTGCCATCCTTCCCATTTCCCCCCTATTCCAAGCAAACCTTGTGATCATTTCCACATTGTTGGTCCGATTAGAGCAATACTATGGATACAAGACAGACAACTTTTATAATATGGTGTAGTGTCTTTCATTCAGACCAGCTGGAGGAAAAGCAACCAAGTTTCTTGAGCACAAAGGCCTTTGTTTAGGTTCTTGGGTGTTCTGATTAGAAATTTTTTCCTACAAGCATTTTCTTAATGTATTTAGGGTCTTTACTGAAGTCTCTGCGTCTTTTATATCAGCCGGGGATAACAGTGTCAGACATTGGCTCTCAGACCATTGTATGTTACTTTTATTTTTTGATCAAAAATTATTGTTTTTTTAAATAAGGAAGAACAAAGAGCTTACTGCTTTTCCCACTGAAACTTATAAATGTACCAGCTCCTGTTTGTTTGGGTTTCATTCTTCCTTCTCTAGGTTTTATTCTTCCTTCTCTAGGTTTTACCTTGAAAGGAAATAGCCTTAGTTTGTGTGTTATAATGTATAAAAAAGATATTTATTATATAAAAATGAGCTTACTGTCTTCAATAAATAGTTCGGTGTTTTCATTAGAATTTCTCTATGAACTTCCCATTTCCTTGTTGGAACCATCCTCCTGAGATTTTTTGATATTTCAGACTAAAATAAAGATACTGTAAAAGATATGAGATCAGTAGAAAGCTTCTACAACAGTCCCCCTAAGTTCAGAGTTAGAAGCCTTTGGCTCAGCTACTCTTCAGGGTGAAATATATCCTTATGTTTTCAAATTAAAAGAGAGGCTGTATTCTTGCATCTGTAAAATCTCTATTATCTAATTATGAGTATCTAATTGTCCAAAGTGACCCCAGTGCCTGCCCTGATTCTATCTGGGGAAAAAAAAAAAAAAAAAAAAAAAAAAAAGGTAGCCTTTTCCTGTAATTTATCTTAATAATATAAATATATTGTAATCTTAATTATAGATGGTTATCAATGGGTATCACTTCTCAAAATACATAGGTTGAGAATGGGTTGACAGATTACTAACAATTAGGATTTTACAACCAATTCACATTACTCAGGAAAAGGCTTCAGTTTGTGGCTTACACCCTGTAAAAAGAAATCTGTCACATAACAATAGATTAATATCTCAATATTAATTATCATGCTGTTTTATATCTGCTGATTTACTAAATCACAGTGCACAATGCTAAAATAGAGGTTCATTGAACTTCTCTTTAGGTTTTTGTTATTATTTAAAGTATTAAGATATTTAATAAAACATCAAAAAATTAGCTATGTAGTGTTTCATTTCTAAAAAAAAAAATATATATAGCAGTAATGCATTACTAAGAAAAGGAAATTTCATGAACATTTGTAAATGTAAATGTAAAAAGTAAGGCAGGATTTAAGGTCATCATCTCTGGATTAAAACTGAAGCCATGGGGACAACTGTCTGCTGGTCAAGACACTGGACTGTAGATACATAAAATTTTTAGATGAGAGAGAACATTCACAATTTGCTTCTGGAATGGTATTTTCTGCTGCATTCTTCTGTTACTTTTATTCCTGTTTTTTGTTGTTCTTCTTCTTGTTTTGCTTTGTGCAAGACTAGCAAGTAAAACTATGAGTTGCTTGTGACAGCGTAATCTCAGATTCCTCTGAATTTTGCTACTATCTTCTTAATTATACCAGTTGCAAACACAGGCACTCCACCTAGAAATGTTTTTCATTTATCTCTCAAGAAAGGCTCATGAAAAATTAGTAATGTAAATTCAGGGCCGTTATTAGGTGGTCAGGAGGATTGTAGCTGGGATTCTGCCAAGGTAGCAACATCCCTATTAGGAAGGATTATTCTTTTTTTTTTTCTTATAGACACCTGGCTTCCAATGCTTTAGGATTGTTCTGATGAAACAACCATCCAGAACAGTTTAATGGGTTTACTCTGCTCTTCTGAGAAGCCTGCAAACTAGCTGAATGTACTGGAGGAAGGAAGTCAGAAAAAGTTCAGGATTAAAATACTCCAAGGTGGATAAATAAATTCATACACAGCTACTAACTACACAATTTTTCCTGAGGGAAGTCAGCAGAGAAAGAACACATAAGACACAGGAACCCATGGGATCAAGCACAAAATGCTAAGCCTGTCGTGTTCACTCATATGCTCATAATACCTCTGGTATGATAGAGACACATAAATTTTATTATTTTAAAGTCCGCCTTTCTCTAGTTGTTGTTTCTTCCTAGTCTTAAATAAAATGTATTGTCAAGACATCTGTCATTCACTCTGCCACTAGTCACAGTTATCTCAAGGGATGAGACACAGATTCCTAAAATACTCACACTCTCAGGGAAGTAAACATTGGTTCAGAATGGGCAGGAGTTTGTGAATTCCAGCATGAAAGAAAGAACTGCAAGATTTCACTCTAGACGAAGGACAAAAGTATGGTGAAGACTGTAAGAGAGACAAGAAAATGATGGAATGAAAACTAAAAAACACAATCAGATTTCATTAGCGTCCCACCAGTATGCACCACTTGATGAGCATTTTCCTTCTTTTACCTGTGCCATGTATCGCTTGGAAAGTTAAGCAAGAAAATGAGAAAATGCAGTGCTAACGTTCATTATTGACACAGCTTTTGAAGTACATATATATAAATGCTGCCCGGTAAATACAGTCTGTTCTATATTACCCTTTCTTTATCAGCTTCTTAGGTACTTTTAATTTTATGCAGGGATCTCAGAAGATTGAGAGCTTGTACAACAAAGCACAGAAATGTGGCATATGTTAACAATTAACTAGAAGAGTTGTGTGTGTGCATGTGAGAGTTACTGTTTCTCTAAGAAAGTTTATCCCAGTGATGATCAGAAAAATGCCCGTGGCAAATAAAGAACACATTACATAATAGGCTTCTTCAGGTGTTATTTTGCCTTCAAAATATCTCCTATAAAACACTTATTTTTGAATGAGAAATATAATGCTAGGTAATTAACTGAATACAGAAAATGATACGTGAACATTGAAAAGTGTAACTGGACACAAAACTGTTTCAGGAAATAAAAATGAAAAGAGAAAAGCAGAAATATTTGATCAATTACTGAAATAAATAATTTTAATGCATAGATCAAAAATACATTTAAGCTTGTTTAAAATTTAGTAGTACATTGTCCATTAAAGCAATGATACTGAAAACTCAGACCACGTTTTAGTTGGGCTGGCAATCTGATACACAGAATGTTTGATATAGTTAGGTCTCTCTCTCTCTCTTTCTCTCTTTTTAATAGTTGTCTGTAAAGTCCTTTAATCAGAAATTGAGCAGTTGAGAGACATGTTTAGAGGGCCAAAAGCTCCCTCTTTCAGGAACAGCTGGTGTACAAGCAAGCTATAGGAATGGAAGAAAATATCAATTTTCATGTACTTTACCATGTCCTAATCCAGAAACATTTAATATTTGGTCTGTCAAGCTCCTGTGTGGCTACAATAATTACTGTAGGTCTGCAAACTCAAGGAATCACTTGAAGACTATTAGTTTCTATCCCTTGTGTAATCTGAAATAACACAAGAGTAAAAAATATGTATTTTTTTCTTTCCTGGTTTTTGGGAATAGGAAGGGACTAGTTTTGCAGTTTGGGAGCTAAGGCTGGTAGGATGCAAGGACCCTAAAGAAGCTCTGCAAATACCTCATCCACTGCTGTAATATGCCATCTTTCTAAAGAGGGCAATATTTTAGAGGCAGGATGTCAGCTTTAAGAAGAAGCAATAGAAAAGAAGCAGTTTCTCAACCATACAAAGTAGCTTAGATGAAAAACACCAAAGTTGTTTCAAAAGTATTTATTTAGAAGCAGCAGAATGATATGTCTCTCTACGGTTTTAAAGGGACTAGATGTCTGCAAAGAGTCAAAGGATGTATATACACAAAATGTTTAAAGACAGGCTCTGCCACCTTTTGACCATAGCCCAAGTATTTTCATGGCAGCAGCTGCAACTTCAAAACCAAGCAGATATGTAACTGTGCACAGTGATGATACTTGTACTGTCTGCTGAGTGTTGTGCTCACACAGCAATATCGTTATCAGGTAAGAGCTGTCTGACTTCTAGACAGCTTAAACCCCAGGTAAGTGTATCATGGATCCTTCTGCACCCTTCAGACCATCATTCTGCCCTTGTGGAGTATAAAATATTCAAGCATTCAGAACGGTCTGGAAATTATGTCACAATTTACAAAAGAAAAGGAAGAGAATAATAACAATTAAAAAAGAAAAAAGAAAAAAATGAAAATGAATTCTGAAATGGTACAGGAGGATAACCAATACCTGTTAATTTTTTTTTTTTTTTTGTCACAAATTACTTGAAAACAAAAAATATGGCAATAAAGCCACTCTATTTGTTGACCAATCTTCCTTTATTTTCAGGCATACCAGCTCTCCAGTGATGCAATATACACAGTAACTTGTGTGTCACGTTACATTCTTTTCTGTTTTCATTTGTCATAAATCTTTTGATGAGCTGTGGAGCATCTCACTGAATGTACAGTCATTCTCATTTAAAGCTGACAATTGTGAATTGCTAAACTCCAGAAATATTATAGAATACCTGAGTTAGAAGGGACCCACAAGGATCATCAAGTCCAACGTGTGGGTCCCCAAAGGACCACATAAAACCTAAAAAAACAAACAAACAAACAAACAAACAACAACAACAAAAAAAAACACAATCAGATCATGTGTCTGAGAGTGTGGTCCAAACACTTCTTGAACTCCAGCAAGCTTGGTGCCATAATCACTTCCCTGGGGAGCCTGTTCCAGTGCACCCTCTTGGTGAAAAACCTTTTCCTGATATCCAGCCTGAATAACCCATACAAATGTGTGTGAAAGCACCATCCCTACCCCTGGCACATCTATCTCAGAAAATTTTAATTTAATCATTTTGAATTTATCTTTTTTTCTCCTGTTACTTGTCTAAAATTGCCAAACTCATTTTTCTGCTTTCACATGGGATATGCAACTGACCAATTCTTAAAATAATTAGTGATAGAGAAACAGATTTCAGGCTGATGAGGAACAAAGATGGATTTCTTTTCAAGAGGGACAAAATCTTGAAGATCAGTAAATAAGGATATCTGCAGCAGCAAAAAAATAACAACAACAACAATAAAAAACACTACTTAGCATTTGATATTTTAGATATGGAATCTCATGAAATTGAGCATAACGGATTTTGATACACTTTCCATCCAGCTATAAAATTCTCTACATGGAGATTTATATCTGGTCAATGTATCCCTTGACCAGCTTAGATCTTTTTCATTGAAAGTCTTCTATGTGATTCTTATAAACAGGTAATCAGATTCAGCTTTATGTTATTAAGAAAAATGTTCCTGTCTTCCACCATCAATAAAATGTGCTGCAGTGAAAGTGTCTTTGAGATCCCAAAATAGTCATAATTTATTTTGTTTACCTCTAGACAGACAGCCGTTATAAGCCACTGGTGTTATTCTCACATTACAGGATCCATCTATTCTCTTCTGAATAAGTCTTACATAAATAGATTATCCTTTTCTGTCAGTGAGCTCCTCTTCTGGTAATACTGTGTGCTTCACATACTGCTCCCTGACATGTTTAACACTTCCTAGTTCAAGGATGAATATGGCTTTATACTGTTCCTTCATTTGATGCAATATATATGGCCATCTTACAGGTACTTTCATGAGTTAAACAACGTGGTGCTGAAAAAAAGGTACTTCTGTACTCTGCATTTCAGTCAATAAATCCTTCTTGCTCAAACTTTATTTTGTTCAGTTTTTGACTGCATCTGCCTTTGAGATGACAAGTTTGTTGGGACATAGAGCTGGACAGATTACACAGTCCTGCCTTTTGCTGTCACAGCACTTCATTACACAATGCTTCAATTATACTTCACTGGTTTTAACTCCATCTAATGAGAATGACTGATATTTGCGACACTTCTGTGATAAACTGGTCTAGTATTGTCAACCTGAGGTCTTTCTGATCACATTCTGCCTTGGCTGAAACTGCTATTGTACATCATCAGTTGGTATATGGATATAATATCCAATACAATACAATATCCAAAACCATCCTTTGCATGGAACATTTCACTTGCTGAATTTGTGTTGCCTTAGAAAAGTAGTGAGTGAAAGGTTTACACAATTCCAAATCTAATCCAACTTGTCGATTTTTGTCTTTCCTAAAGGGAACAATAAAACTACTAATACCTGAAAATGAGGTATAGAATCTGCTTGAAATATAGTACTGCTGTCTCAGAATATCCTTTTGATGATTGCTAGGGTTCAGACAAAAAGCCTGCATTATTCACTCAAGTCAAATCACAATGAGATGACTCAATGAGCCATCTCCCATTGTTGTTATTTCCAAACTGTTGACACGTGGAATAGGCATCATAGCTTCAGAGAGAACCCTTTCTCTGTTCTTGATGTACATATTCAAGTCCAGCAAATAATATACAATGACCTGATGGAGCCATACTCAGGATTCCTCTTGAAATTCTGTTTAACCTTGATAACATCTAGACAGTGTTCAGCTTGCTACTATACATCACAGAATGCAAGGGTATATGCCATGAACAGACTGCTGTAAATCTTAGCTGAGCAAAAGGCAGGCAGTTGTGAACTATGGAATTACAAGAGGAAGTTTTTAAACAGAAGGTGCAGAAAGTGAAGACACAGAAGCTGTGTATAATCTAAGTCTGAAGAGCTGATCTTAAAAAAAAAAAACGAGTTGGGAAGGGAGAGAAAAGAATGTTATGAAGAACTGGAATTCAGACAGTTTTTGATATATTTTGACTATTAAACAAAGCATGCATTGGAGCTTTCTGAAGTTAAAATATAATCTAGGTATAATTTGCAATCATATCTCCAGAGAAAAATTTTAGGGGTCTTATTGTTCTGGAAAGGTAAATGCTACAGCTAAATAGGAATTATAAAGAGGGAGTAGAACGAGTTACTGAGTAAATTCTTTGGCTGAAATTATTCAAAACAGACAACAAGTAAACTAAGATGAGATGGTTAAGAACCAAATGAAGATCTAATGGATAAAAACATTATTATCATTGGTAAAAAGTTTTGACTGTCCTCAAAGAAACTAAATATAGCAAAGAAAGGTCATCAGAGAAACTAAGCATTACTTTTGTTAGATACTTTCACACACGCATACCTTCAAATGAGCAGGAATAATATCCTGAGTGCAAATTTCACTGCACTGAGAGTGATTAATCACCGTAACAAACGAAAAGGAAGATGTCCATGCTCACCTTTGATGTCTCAAATACAAAAGAGACAAACTACAACTCCCAGAATACTAATCAAACACTGGTCATCATTTAATCTGTCAGATAAACTAAATTAGACAAAATATAACTGTCTGTGATTTGACTTCAGTGAAGAATAGAATTTCTTATCACAATATAAATAGATTTCCTCTCTCCTACACCACTTCCTCTTCAGAAATGTAGATTTAGGACAATCCAAAGCATGTAATTCAAGCCAATACAAAATATTTTGCTTGTTGTAAACCCTTCAGCTTTTTCCTTCTGTTCTTACTTTAATTCAGTGTTTTTAAAATTTGATATTATCTTAATAGCTTACTATAAAAATATATGAATGAACATTTTATAATTAAAAAAAAAAAAAAACACTTTATACCTGTAGCTATTTCCTGTTTTTGAAAATGTTTTTGGCCTCTTCAAATTTTATTTTTCAGCAAAAATTACTATTCAAGGAATAGGATCACAGTTCAGAAAATATAATCTAACAGTCCATCTGGCCTCATAAATGCCCTAAAGTCTAGAATTGAGTAGGAAACCTCTTAATAAACACAGAGACCAAACTGTTATGCAGACTATCAAATTTGACCCTCCCTAGTTGATGAAAATACCTGTATATTAACAACATCAAATTTATTTTGAATAGTACTTGTGACACTTTGATAAGAACATGACAGTTTCTGATGAAAATAAGAAATTAGAGGACTACCTCAACTGAGACAGATGATCCAGGTAGTCTTAGTTAATGTTGATAAATATAACAAGTTGCACTGATGGACTGATAATTTACTTTTTTGGAATGCAGAGTTGGAAAAATAAAACAATCAAGTGATTGAAGCAAGGAACACAAAGTTAAAGGAGGTCAATAAATAACATATTGGATGTCTTTCACTCAGACATTACTCCCCTGAATTATCTTACAGTACTTGAATCTGATAAAAAGAATATGTAAAGGTTAAACACTGTCTATAGCTGGCTAGTTGTTAAAGTAAATGGAGAGAGAAAGAAATACTACAAATTTTATTGCAAGAAAACCATAGGTAGATTGTAAACTTATTTTTTATACTTTGAAATTTTGTGCCAAATCTGGCTCCTAGAGATAAATGTCTTGCCATGAATGTACATACTTTAAGCTTGTTTTATTCTTAGCAAAGATGAGCGATATCATAGATAGTATTTTCATATCTAAAAAAACTGTTCAAAATTCTGCAATGTTTTATGACTGTACAGCCACTGTGAGCTAAGTAATATCCATTCAAGGTTTCAAATGGATGTAACTAATTTTTTATTTAATTGTCATCAAGCAGTAGCCTTTCCCATGTTTATTAGCATATCATCAAAGTGTGATATACTGAATTGCAAGACTCTTGGTGGTAAATTAGAGAAGTGTCTGGGGCTACACCGTGAGGAATCATGATCCCACACTTTTCACCCTTATTGCAAAGTTCTAGATCTTTCAAATAGTTCACTTTAATAGATAACTACATTCCAGTCAAACACCTCTTTTATGTGAGTGTTCCTGAGCTGAATGTCCTAATTTGCTCAAGCAAGGAAAAATCGTTGCCTTAATAAGTCTTCTATATAAGTTAGGCAAATGTTGTCAGAGATTATGGAATTTTATACTCTGCCTTAAGAAAGATAGGGTAGTTAGGTGCTTAAGAAGAAAAGAAAAAAATCCTACCTTTAGTGTTGGTTTACACTTTTATGTCTGCCCTCTTATCAAATTTCAAATGTAAGGTTGTAAAGTCATACTTTTTTCTCTTATATATTTTACTGCATATAACAGATCTAGATGACAGATTGGATTTTACAGCCAGTTACTATTTTATTTATTAAGCTCCACTTTCTTGATCTCAGATATGTTTGTTATTTAAATTCAGGAAGTCAGTGTAGGGCATCACTGATAGGAAAGAAAACTACCTACCACAGGAGTACAAATAAAATTTCTTGAGCCATTTCATCCAAATACTGTCAATGGAATTTAAAAACCTGTACTAAAAGAACCCTCCACACGATGTCCATTTTGTGTAGAGAGCATGAAAAGTGAATGGTCACCCATTGAACAGAATTACTAAAGGAAATAAACTGACAGTACAATTTGAATAAGATAATTAACATTTGTTGTTTCCTTTTTTTCTTCATCTTTGTAATTCTATCTCATTACCTCTTTACATTCTTACATTTTACCTATTACTTTTGACTTATTAACTCCTTAAACTTCAAATAGTAAAACTAAAGACCCAGAAGCATATACTGTAAGCTTTCCAGGAATTGTCCTTGTCCTACCACAATGCCAGAATGAATATATTATCATTCATCCCCTCAAAACTGTATTTCTCCTTGCTTCTGTGTATTAGAAATGAGACATTTGGGCTTCTGATCATTGAAATGTCCCAAGCTGACAGTACAAAGACACTTAACAGAAAATAAGTGGCTCTCTAAGTCTGCTAACCATGCCAGGTTTTGATTATGATTGTAATTCCAGAGATACCCATTACGGACAAATCTTTGGTATCTAGTATTATGGGATAAGCGTTCATGCTTCCATTAAGTTTTACTCTAATTATTTGGGATGCAATACTAAACATGAAAATGTTTGGTTTTCTGAGATCCAGCAGTTTTTGTTTTGGTTTGGTTTTGTTAGCTTCCTGCATTGCTATGCATCTGCATCCATATTCAATATTTTTTGGAAGGGGTAAAATTGTTTTCTTCAGTTGTGCTAGTTAAACAGTTTTAAAAGGGCAGATTTCAGCTGTCATGTAAAGAATAAGAGAAACTAGAGAAGAGACACTAGGGAACAGCTGACACAGAGTTAAAAGTCTTTCACTACACAGTCACTTGCATTTCCTATAAGCAAGTAGGAGGAAGAAATATGTGGAGCAAGTGAGGAAAACAAACAAACAAACAAACAAAAACACTATACAAATAAAGCTAAGGGATGCAGCATTCAGTTTCTGTCTAGTGTTTGTTCTGTTTTTGCAAGAGCTACAATCAAAAATCAAAGCTGACTTTTCTGTTTGTTCAGGTGTTTGAAAATGAAAGTTCCCTTCATTTGGGGATTAAAAACAAAAACAAACAAACAAACCAAAACAAAAAACACTTGGAATTCTGACAGGGCTATATCCTTTAAGGCATAAGGACTTTAGGGAAAGTCTCATACCCCTTTGAAGAATTTACACATCTTTATGCCATACATCAGTCAGTTTCCCTAGCTTCTTAGCTAACATCATCACTGTTCCTTGCCCTTTGTTCCTGAGAACTTCATAGGAATACATGATATATTTCCTCCTGTTCTCTTGCACTTTAGGTCTTATTATCTCTTGCTGTCATTGCTGCAGTACTTAATATACATTTTCAAATTCAAGTTAAATTAAGAAAATAATATCTGTCAAGTATGACTTCCTTTCTCCTGTTCCAACCCAGAAAGCCACATATTTATATTTGTGGTTTTTTTTTCTTAATGGCTAGTGCTAAGGTTTGATGAGAAAACAAAGCTGACCACATTAACATTAACTTACAACCTGATAGCTCAGCCCTCACAGCATTTAAGAAAAAGGATTGATTCTGAAGGCTTTCTCTAACCTGAAAGTGTTGCCTTTTTCATGTAGAAATCCAGATCCTCTGATATGCTCGCTGACAGCTTACTCCAAAAGAGCAGCTGAAAAATGATGATTAACAAGAGGAAGCCTCTTTGTTGTCATTAGAATGAGTGGATCATCTCCTCTTGATTAGAAAGAGTGGTCTTCTCAAATGACTTGAAGATTAGAAAGAAATATCAATAAATACAAAATAATGTGCACCATAATACTGCATTATATAATGCAAACCATTTAATTACATGTACTGTCAGAGAATAGCAAAAGCAGTGTGTTCCCTAAGGGAAAGCAAGCTCAGAGCCAAGGACAACCATGAAACTAGACAATGTCCCTACTGACAGGGCACAGTCCCACAGCACCAATGGTAAGTGAGCAGAGCAGAGTGGTGACTGTAAAGGGGTCTATCAACATCCAGCAAGATTTATGCCAAGGCAAAGTAACAAGAGAAGTCCAAGGTCACTTCAGGAAATCCAGAAAATTCAGGAATAGGGCAAGGGTAGTGCTACCTACAATGTATATGGTGAGTAAGATGAATAAGTGAATAGGGAGGGAGTGATTAGTTCTCAGAGACAGACACTGAAATTGCCTGGCATCGTTTTAACACAAAGGACCTTCTTATTCAGCGTGTAATTCAACCATAGAAAATATTATCAACAGATTTAATGGAGGTCAAAGGAATATGTATGGTCAGAGAAAATTTAGGTGATTTTAATTCCACCAGTAGCTATTATATATTTGGATCACCTGGTCATTTACTCCCAGACTTTTGATTGCTGAATTGCAACACTAGAGAAAAGATCACTCTACCTACTCTTTATCAAAACATTTATTAGTTGTCACTGTTAGGACCATGATGACTTGGTTTGATCCCTCATTTTCTTACAGCAGCCTTTGCATTCTTTCAACAGAAAGGATTTATGTCATAATCATTATAATAATAATAATTATTATAATCATTATATCAAGGACATGAAAGACCTCATTGCCAAATCAAGAAATAGAGGAGGAATATAAGCAATAAAGTCAAACAAGCTGAAGGTGTATTCCAAAAGATGTTTTTTTAAAACTATCTAGCTACCAAATATTCAAAAAGTTTTTAAGCAACCAGATAACTAACCTTTGCATGAGAGGATTAAGCAGGACTTAGGCTAAAAATTGAGGGGGATAAACTAAAAAGACGGAAAGAGCACTGAATAGAAGAAAACCTAAAGTTAAACACAAATTAGCTATGACTTTCCACCAAATAGTAAAAAACTGAAGCTAGTAAAAAAAGGAAGCTGCATGGCAAAAGCAAAATCTGACTGAAGAATCCAAAAAGAATGACCATGGACCTGCAATAATGCATGCAATACAAAAACATATCAACCTTAAGTGTCACAGTGCCACAGAAGGAAGATGAGCAAAAATGTAATAAGCAGCTCAGCAGAATGTTACTGTCACTTCCAGGAAATGTTCACAGCAGATTGATGTTAATGCAGAGAAAAACTAAGAGGAAAAGAAGATTAAAAAAAAAAAAAAAAAAAGCTACAGGTGTCAGAGAAGGGATATTACATGCTGAATAAAGACAGTGTTTGGAAGAGTCCAAGAAGATAAAAAGCTGTCCTTACTGCTCCAAACACTGCAATGGTAAACCATTAGTACAATAATGGAATCAGAGATCAGAGAATGGTTGAGGCTGGAAAAGACATCTGGAGGCCATCTGGTTCAACACTCCTTTAGAGCAGGGCCACCTAAAGAAGGTTGTGCAGGACCATATCTACATGGCTTTTGAATATCTCCAAGGATGGTGACTTCAAAACCTCTCTGGGAGACCTGAAAAACAGATAGAAGGAAAGATAGTGTGTCAAGGATCAGACAGAAAGATAGATAGGAACATTTGAAGGATGATTAAAAAAAAAAAAAAAGGCTATATTTCCCTTTCATTTTGAATTGTTTCAGAATTTGAGAATAACAAAATTTAGATTAATGATATTGACGTTATTTTTTTAATTAAGTAGTTAAAATAATGATATCATGATATCATTAAAATGTTTCCATGTTTAAGTATATACAGAGAATAAAAATTCTTGAATTTAGCTATTACCTAACAAGCTACAACTAAGAAACATGATAGAATCTGGCTGACTGTAAGACACTTTTACGTATTTAAAAAAAAATAAAAATAAAAAATCATTCTATTAAAAATAGAATGATTTATGAAGATCAGATATATTTTTAGATAAAATAGAAGATGAGACACAATTACAGACTTCAAAGTTGGTCTTTTTCATCTTTCATTTTAAAGCATTGTCACTTTAATTGAAAGAAGATTATAATCAGAAGGTAGGTTTATAATTATAGGGGAAAATTCTGCACGTATCTTTTGATATAAAAGTGAGCATGATGCCAATAGCAAAGTACAAAATGTGTTTTCCTAAAACTGTTGAGCTTCTTCAGTCTCTTTGTCTCCTGGAAACACACATTCTAGTTAACCTAAAGTGTCAGATGTATATTACTCTAGCTTTATGACATGCGGGTGCTACTATGGAAGGCAAATACAGGTGCTCAGAGGAATTTATGGGTGATTTATAGTATCAAGCATGACATATTACATGTTATATATTACACAATAAAGTTCCTGTTACAGAGCTGTGAACCCTTACGCATATATTTATATTTTATACCCCATGCAATGCCTTTTAATCACATTAGAAATTCCTCTCTGCTTAGAATTTTCTGGGAACTTATACCTGTTACATATCCCAGAAAAAATAAACACAAGGATATCTACAGAAGTGAAATACCACTTAAATTACAGACATGCATTTAGATTTTTTTCTGGCTTTACATTAAGTGAGCACTAATTTTGCTTAACCAAATAACTGGCTCCTTCATGCTTCATTAACTCTGAGTTTTCTTTACTAAGTCATAGCTTGCCAGTAAAGAATATTGTAGTTTTAGTAGGAAGGTATTGATGTCTTCCAAATTTATTAGAAACACTTTAAAGTCTCAATGGATTAAACTATACTGTATGTAGAAAAAAGGCAGTAATTCTTTCCATTAACTCCAAATCAACGCTTCAGATTTGTATTTCAAAAAGAGGATGAGAAACTTGCAAAGATTGCAGAAATGTGAAAAAGCTTAAATCTCTAAGGAGACTGGAGCTTCTTAGAGGGAAAAAATGGAGTTGAATGAAAGTAAATGGATTCCTGTCCATGGAAGAAATTAAATTATATTAAATTAAATTAAAAAAAAATAAATTAAATTAAATTAAATGCTTGTCGGCACATATGATTTGTGAAATCCTGTTCTTTAGATGTACTTGCATGCACAAAAAGTTCAGGACCATGAGTGATCAAATGGCCTCCTGGTGCCAAGAGTAGCCCAGAAAGCAGATCCTTCCGACAATATAGCATAAAAGAGTATGTTGCCTGGAGATAAAAGATGGAATAGATGACAGGTATGAAGGCTGATACTAAATCTAACCTGCAAATGGCTTCTTTATTTTTATAGAAGGAGCAGTGAACAGTATTTGGAAGTGTAAGTTCCTGTCTAAGACCTGGCCTAGACAGAGTTCAGGAGAGGAACAGGAAAGTAAAGTTACAAATATGAATTTGGCTGTGCTATTGGCAAAAGACACACAGGGCAAATGAGAAAATGCTTAAGAACAAATTCAGGATCTTACACCTGACTCTTGCCTGGTATCCTGTATTATGTAAGGTTGCAGAGGACTTCTAGAGTCATATGGTCCAAACTCTTTCTCAGAGCAGGCCCAGCTTAAAGCAGCAGCAACTAGATCACCAAACAATGAAAGTGATTTCAATGATATTGGCACAGTGCAGCAACAGATGCCGTTTCCTTGTGATTTGGTTTATAATACAGTTATTTCTTTCTGTAAGAACATTTATCTTTTAATATTTTCTGTAAAATTAAAGGGATAGAGTAAGAATATTTATAGACAAATACCTGAAAAATATTACAAATAGTCCATCCCTATTACATACCTATCATGTCAGAGTGCATAGAAAGCAGTGGACATCAACATAAATTATCTAGACCCACTGAGAACAAAGTGTGAGGTGAGTCTATCTTGGACAAACTAAAAGAATGCCCCGTAAAAAAAAAAAAAAAAAGGGGGAGCCCCCTAAAATAAAAAAGAGGGAATAAAACTGAGAAATACTGGCAAAGAAAAAACAGGAAGTAATCTTTTTTAAAAGACCAGTGACCAGTCTAGACTAAGCAATTTTCTGAGTTTAATAGTGTGGATAAACTTCTTAATTAAATGCATGTATACTCCATTGATATATTTTAAATCTCATGCCTCCCTCAAAATTTTTGTTTGTTCTTCATAGATCTCTGTTTATTGATATCTATCAAACATGTCAAAAACAAGGAGCTTGATTTTAAACGTTGAGCCACAGCAACTTTTTTTCTGATTGACAAAGCATGTCAACCTACCAACCCTAACTCAGTAGTCAAGTGAGTTGAAGCAAATAGAAGTTAATGGCACTGAAAATAGAGACAAAAATATGCCTGCCATTCTTTGCAAAGGAAGATTTGCTTGAAATTCAGACTGGTGAAACTCTAAGAAAACCATTACAGAGGAAGACTCTCTGTAAAAATTGTTTTCCTGCTCTTTTTGAAAACATTATGAAAAAATAAAACTGTAGAAACCACAACCTGCACTCCTTGCAGTAGATATAATTACAATATTTATTTTTTTCCTGATCTCCACAGCATCATAATCTTGGGAAATATAAAAACTCCTGCAGGAACTCGAAGGTTCAGAATGCCACGTATTGCATATTACGCAATATCAGTAGGGTAGTGCATAACTAAGTCTCTTGCACCCCCCCCCAAAATCTACTAATTTCAGTCTGACCTCTATTCTAGAGGAATTCTCTTTTCTTGGCCAAAACAACTGCTTTTGCTCAAGAAGAACAGATCTATCTGCTGTATGCTTTATGAAGATAGATCTTTTTTTTTTTTCAGCTATATTCACATGCTACATGAAAACCTTTTCAGAAATTAGAATTGCTTGAAGTCCTTCCATCATCAAATCAAAATTTAAGACAAATGTTCTCATCTTGAATTTCCAAACAGAGTAAGAGGTACAAAGTGCTGAAAGCCCTAGGTAATTGAGAATAACAAAAATTAGAGATAAACCTCCGACAAAATGTCTTCTTCTGGTCTTGCATGTGCACACAGATGAGTAAGGAATAAAAGAGGTCTGACTTCTTCATTGTTATTAATAGATACACTTTTAACTTGTATTTCAGACTATAAAAAGTTCTGCTCTCAGTAGAGGGCAAACAGGACACATCTGGACTTCACAGTGAATGATTTGGACATTGTCTATTAGCAAGCTGCCCTACGGACAACAAAGACACCATATTTTATGCATTTTGTCAGACATGATCTCAAATGAAATCAAGAATAGCAGTCATGCACCTGTTATAAGTTGCATTTCTATTAGAATATTGGGATAATAAGTTATCATCATCTATGAAAAGCCCCATTATCTGGTGACTAAACAGCACATTACCAGTGAAATAAAAAATTATCAAAATGAACTCATCTTAATTTAGCCTGAAAAGGTTATCATCAAGTGTATTTCCAGATGGGAAGACCTTTTAAAAAGTTTATAAAAGAAAACACATTCATTTGTGAAGCATCATGGGGATCTGATGTAATAAAGTCTAAAAGCTCTAAACAAGGTGTCATAAATATTTCACACCACTGAAAATTACCGTGTACAAACTGGACATTGGAGGGACAATTGAAAGTGGTTCTGTTCCTAAGCAACACAGTAAACCTCATTATGTTAACGGACAGTATGATTTGTTTGATTTTACTGCTCTGTTACTTCACTGTCCCCAGAATATCACTCCTTCTCACAATAGGGATGCAATTGCAAGGGGAAAAAGACTAAAAACAAAGCATTCAATTGAGCACAAAAAATACCCCCTGCTTAAAGCTGGGTCAGCTAGGTCAGGTTTCTCAGGACCACATCCAGTAAGATTTTGGATATCTCCAAGGATCCAGACTCCACAACCCTGTTTAGCAATGTGTACCACTGTGTTCACAATCTTTTTGTTTTGTTTTGTTTTTCTCATGTTTAAATGTTTTTTCCTATGTTTCAGTTTGCGTTCATTGTCATCTTCTCCTGTCATTGGATGGCACTGAGAAAAGTCTGACTCCTTTTACTTTACTCCCCCCACCAGGTCTCTATAAACTTTGATAAGATCCTCTTGAGCATTCCCTGCTTCAGGATGAACAGTTCCAGCTCTGTCTCCTCATATGAGATGTTCCAAGCCCTTAATCATGTTTGTGGCCTTTCACTGGCTTCACTCCAGTGTGTTCCTGCTCTTTTGTGCTAGGTAACCCAGCTCTGCATCCAGCATTACAGATGTGCCTCATCAAGGGAAGCATCATCTCCCTTGATCTGCTAGTAACATTCTTCCTAATACAGTCCAGGACATTGTTTGCCCTCTGCACTGATGGCTCATTGTCAAGAGCAGGTCCACCAAGACTCCCAGAGCTTCCTCCACAAAGTTGCCTTCCAACCATTCAGTACCCAGCCTGTACTGCTGCACGGGTTTATTTCTTCCCAGGCTCCCTGCTCCCACAGGTCTCAGGGGCCTGGGATTCCTACAGGCAAATCTTACCTCTAAAGACTGAGGTAAAGAAGACATTGAGTACCTCGTCTTCCACATCCTTCATCACCAGGGCTACTGCCCTTTTCAGCCATGGGCCCTGGTCTTCTTTTTGCTGCTGCTGTACTTGTGGAGTCCTTTTCTGTTGCCATTCAGATTCAACTCTAGATGGGCTTTGACTTTCCTACCCTAAATCTGCATGCTCAGACAGTATCTTTCTTTTCCTCCTGAGTCACTTGACTACCTTTCTTGGATACAACTCAGAAACTTATGACAATTGTTTTCACATGGCAAGTAAGAAAGTTCAAGTAACATTTTGCTTGAACTGGTAACTGTTTTATTGTAGTTGTGGTTGCTGTTGTTTTTCTGATTGTTTCTTCTTTGCTTTTTTGTTTGTTTGTTTTGTTTTGTTTAAAAAGAAACTGTCCTTACATACATAATGGCACAGAATACAACTCCTGTCTGACCAGATATTTATAAAAATACACATAATTGTATAAAACCTACTGTAGAGTCTCAAAAAGCAGTAATGCTGCTCACTATCAAAATGGATGAAAACGAAGCATTCTCTGTAAGACAAAGAAGTAGCAATTCACAACTATTGCTAAGATGCCAAGAGTGCTGACAAAACATAAAACAAGACATTATGTTGGTTCTGAGAATTGCTCTCCACAATAGCAAAATACCCAGAGATTTTAGGTTTGGTAAAAGAATTACTTGTTCATAGCCATTAGTGCCACTGTTTCATCACAGGTAACAGGAATAGACATAGCACAGAGAACAGTTAAAAAAATACTTCAGCTGATAAAGTTCTTTCCCATAGTTCACTTTCATTTTATAAGAATGAACCTGTGTAGACTTTTACACCAGTGTTAGCCTGGGGAGAGCTGGATTCACTAAAGAATTTGACAGCATTCCTGCCCCATGAGCACTTGTTATATTCCAGCAAGGAGCTTTTCGTAGAGATGGACATCATTTCCTCAGATACCATTTCTTTCTTATTTTGCCAATGGTAATTTTGGTCTGGTGAGGCCTTTTCTAGACATTTTTACCACACACCTTTTTTTGATATTTCTTGTTGTTGACAATTTCTGTAGCTCTATTAATGACATTCCTATTGACAAAATAGTTGGAAAGTCAAATATATTGCTCTGAACTTGAGATAAAAAATATTTAAAAGATGAATACAGTGCCAAATTGCCCTGGGAATTCAGTACCTTACACAAGATAAATACAGAGAATTATCAACTAATAAGCAGTAACTTGGCATTTCACACATGGAAAGACTGGTGATCCTACTCCACTCCTGAATGGATATCATTCTCAGCAACAGCTTGCAGCCCTGCTCCTGTGTAAGACATGACTCCTCCAACCCCACCAAGTTCACAAGTCATCAGGAGAGCAACACCTTCAGCACTTCAAAAAGAAGATACTTTACGTGAGGGTCTCATGGCTCTCTCCCATTATATAATGGGAGATACTGATTTGCAAGAAAAAGACATATTAGACTTATCTCTCTGGTGAGGCAGCAGCTCCTGCAGAGTTCTGAACTCAGGAGACCCACAACAGTCTATCTCACAAAAAGGCAAGCCCAGGTCAGACAGCTGTTCCTGGCCTTGCTGCTGCTCTCAGCACCTGTAGAGTTGCTTCAGGCAGTGTAGTTGACCTGGAAGTCACTGTTTCAAAAATGAAGTTGCTCACTGCAGTACAAGTTGGCCCGAAATTGGTGGGATTGGGAGCTACTGTCTCACAGGGAGCAGCAGATTTGTGGAAGACAGCCATGTCTTGTTCAGTGCGAGTTTTTGCAGCTGTCCAATCTTTTGCTTTAAAAAAGGGCAGGGTGATGTATCAACTCACACTTGCAATTTAAACAGGCTTTATGTCAAAAATAAGGGATAGAGACTGCAATCTATTTCTTAAACTATCTAAATCTATTTCTCAGGTCTTACCTAAGAATTCCCCATTTTGTCTAATTAAGAAATACAGAATGTGACCACTATGAACTGCATCTAGATGACTGAACCTTAGGATTTAAATGCATCTTAATTTGTACACATATTTAAAATCTGTTATGTTCGAAACATCAAACATACCAGGTCTAAATATACAGAAAATTAGTACTTTCAGTTTCATATTCAGCTTCTATTTAAAGGTATTCAGAGCAGACAGACCAAAATGGTACCTAAGCATTCTCATAAATTGTATGCAAACTCATGGCTTTTTAAAAAGAATTATGTATTTGATATTATTTGAGATTAAACCTAGTAGATCTGGGATTTTTTGTTGTTTTTAACAGAACACATTCTGTGAAAAAAATTATAATACTCCCATCTTGGTGATATGGATGCTTTGTTTTGCAAAGGCTTTTTAGTTTCATAATTTTTATGCCTACAGACCATTTTTCTGTTTCCATAAAAGCTGCTACATGTCAATATTCTGAATTGTTTTTAAGTTCATTGCAATGTAAATTTAGATGGGGAAAAAATAAAATAAAAACCAAAGCACTAGTTTTCCAGTTTACATTTTACCTGTCAACTTATTCAGAAACTGACATCATTAGCAATATGGTTGAATTTTAAAGGAAAACAGATTGGATGTGAGCTAAATAGTTCTGTATCCAGTTAAATAGTTTTGTGTTCATTTGTTATGTAGACTTGCTTTTCTACTGCAGTAAATCTCTCTTTCTGGAGAGCGTGGGAGATTTTTCTGGAGAGCGTGGGAGATAGCTTCCTGACGCAGCTGGTCAGTGAACCTACAAGGGGTGGTGCCCCACTAGACCTTCTCTTCACAAACAGAGAAGGACTGGTGGGAGATGTGGTGGTCGGAAACTGTCTTGGACAGAGTGACCACGAAATGGTAGAGTTCTCTATTCTTGGCGAGGCCAGGAAGGGGACCAGTAAAACCGCTGTCTTGGACTTCCGGAGGGCTGACTTTGAGCTGCTCAGGACGCTGGTTGGCCGAGTCCCTTGGGAGGCGGTTCTGAAGGGCAGAGGAGTCCAGGAAGGCTGGGCGCTCCTCAAGAAGGAAATCGTGATGGCACAGGAGCGGTCCGTCCCCACGTGCCCAAAGACGAGCCGGCGTGGAAGAAGACCGGCCTGGCTGAACAGAGAGTTGCGGCTTGTGCTTAGCAGAAAAAAGAGGGTTTATAATCTTTGGAAAAAAGGGCGGGCCACTCAGGAGGACTATAAGGATGTTGCAAGGCTGTGCAGGGAGAAAATTAGAAAGGCCAAAGCTCATCTGGAGCTCAACCTGGCTACTGCCGTTAAAGACAACAAAAAATCCTTTTACATATATATCAACGCGAAACGGAGGACTAAGGAGAATCTCCATCCTTTACTGGATGCGAGGGGAAACCTAGTTACTAAGGATGAGGAAAAGGCTGAGGTGCTTAATGTCGCCTTTGCCTCAGTCTTTAGCGGCAATACCGGTTGTTCTCTGGATACCCAGTGCCCTGAGCTGGCGGAAGGGGATGGGGAGCAGGATGTGGCCTTTGCTATTCATGAGGAAATGGTTGGCGACCTGCTAAGGAGCTTGGATGTGCGCAAGTCGATGGGGCCGGATGGGATGCACCCGAGGGTACTGAAAGAACTGGCGGAGGAGCTGGCCAAGTCGCTTTCCATCATTTATCGGCAGTCCTGGCTATCAGGGGAGGTCCCAGTTGACTGGCGGCTAGCCAATGTGACGCCCATCTATAAGAAGGGCCGGAGGGCAGACCCGGGGAACTATAGGCCTGTCAGTTTGACCTCAGTGCCAGGAAAGCTCATGGAGCAGATTATCTTGAGGGTCATCACGCGGCACTTGCAGGGCAAGCAGGCGATCAGGCCCAGTCAGCATGGGTTTATGAAAGGCAGGTTCTGCTTGACGAACCTGATCTCCTTCTATGACAAAGTGACGCGCTTGGTGGATGAGGGAAGGGCTGTGGATGTGGTTTACCTTGACCTCAGTAAGGCTTTTGACACCGTTCCCCACAACATTCTCCTCAAGAAACTGGCTGCTCGGGGCTTGGACTGGCGTACGCTTCGCTGGGTTAGAAACTGGCTGGATAGCCAGGCCCAAAGAGTTGTGGTGAATGGAGTCAAATCTGGTTGGAGGCTGGTCACAAGTGGTGTCCCCCAGGGCTCGGTACTGGGGCCAGTCCTCTTTAATATCTTTATCGATGATCTGGATGAGGGCGTCCAGTGCACCCTCAGTAAGTTTGCAGATGACACCAAGCTAAGTGCGTGTGTCGATCTGCTCGAGGGCAGGAAGGCTCTGCAGGAGGATCTGGATAGGCTGGACCGATGGGCTGAGGTCAACTGTATGAAGTTCAACAAGGCCAAGTGCCGGGTCCTGCACCTGGGGCGCAACAACCCCAAGCAGAGCTACAGGCTGGGAGATGAGTGGCTGGAAAGCTGCCTGGCCGAGAAGGACCTGGGAGTATTGGTTGATAGTCGGCTGAATATGAGCCAGCAGTGTGCTCAGGTGGCCAAGAAGGCCAACAGCATCCTGGCCTGTATAAGAAGCAGTGTGGCCAGCAGGTCTAGGGAAGTGATTGTGCCCCTGTACTCGGCTCTGGTGAGGCCGCACCTTGAGTACTGTGTTCAGTTTTGGGCCCCTCGCTACAGGAAGGACATGGACGTGCTCGAGCGAGTCTAGAGAAGGGCGACGAGGCTGGTGAGGGGTCTGGAGAACAAGTCTTACGAGGAGCGGCTGAGGGAGCTGGGCTTGTTCAGCCTGGAGAAGAGGAGGCTCAGGGGCAACCTTATCGCTCTCTACAGTTACCTTAAAGGAGGCTGTAGCGAGGTGGGGGTTGGTCTATTCTCCCACGTGCCTGGTGGCAGGACGAGGGGTGTCCTGGTTTCAGGTAGGACAGAGTTAATTTTCCTCCTAGTAGCTGGCAGGGTGCTATGTTTTGGATTAGGATGAGAAGAGCGCTGATAACATGCTGATGTTTTAATTGTTGTAGAGCAATGCTTACACCAAGTCAAGGACTTTTCAGCTTCTCGCTCTGTCCTGCTAACGAGCAGGCTGGGGGTGCAGCAGGAGCTGGGAGGGGACAGACCCAGGACAGCTGACCCAAACTGGCCAAAGGGGTATTCCATACCATCTGACGTCATGCTGAACAATATATAGGGGTGGCTAGCTGGGGTGGGGGGGCCGGCTGCTCGGGGATAGGCTGGGCATCGGTCAACGGGTGGTGAGCAATTGCATTGTGCATCACTTATTTTGTACACATTATTACTATTATTATTATTATTATTATTATTGTTATTAATTTTCCTGTCTTGATAAACTGTCGTTATCTCAACTCACAGGCTTCACTTTCCCGTTTCTCTCCCCCATCCCGGAGAGGGAGGGGGGAGGGTGAGCGAACGGCTGTGTGGTGTTTGGCTGCCAGCCGGGCTAAACCACAACAGTCCATTTGGCGCCCAACGTGGGGCCCGAAGGGTTGAGATATCGACAGATTTGACCAGAGTGTGTTAAACTAAAATTGGTATAAGTATTCGACCTGCTTAATAGTTGCTAGTCACAATGTTGATTGCCTTAATCTCAAGTCTGCTGTACCTGTTTCCCAAATTGAGTTTTATAGCAAGTTACTTTTTGTATGTGCTCCCTGTCGTGCTGTTTATCCTCTCCGGGCCCTGGTTTAAGATTGTTATGGTACTGTGTGGTGTAACGATGGCTTATGAAATGATGAGATATCTGGTCATGACTCTAACCTGGTATTTGTACTCAGCACTGTCGTCGACTCTATACTTCGGAAACCATATCTCAGAAACTATTAGCAATTACACCTATTGCCTTTTTTCATCAGGGAGTCAATCTGTGGAGGGGACAGGGGAAGATATTTTCTCCTACCTGTTCACTCTCCCTTCCTCCTTCACCACCCTCTTATCCCCCGAGCTAGTTACGGTAGCTCTCCAAGATGTTGAATATCCTTGGGATACTCAGACCAGCATGTTCTTGTTGTTATGTCTCCTGAATGCGCTTCAGGTTTTGTTTAAGGTTAAACAACTACTTAGGAATCTCATCCGGAGATCTGTCTTGAGGCGGGATATTTGCGAGTGGCAGGGAGTGTGGGAGGATATGGGCAGGTTTCTAGGGCAGTGGGCACCTCCAGTGTTTTGGACGTTCACCCCTGAACAACTGCAAAATCCTAAAAAACTGGTAGAATGCTTGAAAAAAAGGTGTCATGACTCTGGCAGTTCCGAAGTGACACAAATCACTGTGGCGTGCTGGGGTCTGGCCTGTGCCTATCGAGCTGCAATTGATGCTACTATCAACCTAGTGACAGCTCCCGCAGCCGTTCCAGCTCCAGCTCCCGCAGCCGTCCCGGTTCCGGCTCCCACAGCCGTTCCAGCTCCCGCAGCCGTTCCAGCTCCAGCTTCCGCAGCCGTCCCGGTTTCGGCTCCTGCAGCCGTTCCAGCTCCCACAGCCGTTCCAGCTCCAGCTCCCACAGCCGTTCCAGCTCCAGCTCCCGCAGCCGTCCCGGTTCCGGCTCCCACAGCCGTTCCAGCTCCCGCAGCCGTTCCAGCTCCAGCTCCCGCAGCCGTCCCGGTTTCGGCTCCTGCAGCCGTTCCAGCTCCCACAGCCGTTCCAGCTCCAGCTCCCACAGCCGTTCCAGCTCCAGCTCCCGCAGCCGTCCCGGTTCCGGCTCCCACAGCCGTTCCAGCTCCCGCAGCCGTTCCAGCTCCAGCTCCCGCAGCCGTCCCGGTTTCGGCTCCCGCAGCTGTTCCAGCTCCCGCAGCCGTTCCAGCTCCAGCTCCCGCAGCCGTTCCAGCTCCCGCAGCCGTTCCAGCTCCAGCTCCCGCAGCCGTCCCGGCACCCACAGCCGTTCCAGCTCCCGCAGCTGTTCCCACTCCTGTGGCTGGGTCAGAGAAACGAACTTTAGCAGTGCAAGTTGCCCCTGCAGAGGGTACTCCAACCCCTGTGGCAGACCCTGTGGCTGGGTCGGAGAAACGAACTGTAGCAGTGCAAGTTGCCCCTGCAGAGGGTATTCCAACCCCTGTGGCAGACTCTGTGGCTGGGTCGGAGAGGCGAGCTGTAGCAGTGCAAGTTGCCCCTGTAGAAAAGGTGAAAAAATGGTATAGAGACTCAGGTCGTTTAGAACGCAGAAAGTCTTCTGCTAAGTCTGGGCATGGAGAAGACGAGGCTGGGCCATCAAGTGTGCAGGAGGATGAAGATGAGGATGAGGATGTCAGACAATCAACAGTAACTACCCGAACCCTATACCAGCGTGAGCTACGAGATGTGCGAAAAGATTTTGGTCGCTGTATAGGTGAACAGCTTGTCACCTGGTTGCTCCGGTGCTGGGACACTGGAGCCAATGGTGTGGAATTAGAGGGCAGGGAAGCCAAGCGGTTGGGATCCCTTGCTAGAGATGCAAGCATTGACAAAGCAATTGGAGATGGAACACGATCTCACAGCCTCTGGAGGCGTCTCCTGTTAGCTGTGAAGGGAAGGTATCCCTACAAGGAAGAACTTGTATGTCTACCAGTCAAGTGGACCACCATGGAGAAGGGAATCCAGTACCTGAGGGAATTAGCCGTACGGGAAGTAATTTATATGGACCTAGACGACGCACAAACATCCACAGATCCAGATGAAGTCCAGTGTACTCGACCCATATGGCGGAAGTTTGTACATAATGCACCATCAACATGGGCCAGCACATTGGCAATAATATCCTGGAAAGACGGTGAAGATCCCACAGTGGGTGACATGGCTAAACAACTCCGGGAGTACGAAGGAAATCTCTCCTCTTCCCTACAGGCCTGCGTCTCGGCTGTGGAGAAACTCTCTGAAGAGGTCCACCAACTTAAAGAGAATTTATCTTCCCCCCCACCTGAACAAACCAGTGGCCACCAACTAAAAGAGAATACTTTGGAGAAACTTTTCGAAGAGGTCCACCAACTTAAAGAGAATTTATATTCCCCCCCACCTGAACGAACCAGTGGCCACCAACTAAAAGAGAATACTTTGGAGAAACTTTTTGAAGAGGTCCACCAACTTAAAGAGAGTGTATTTTCTTCCCCACCTGTACGAACCAGCGTCTCGGCTATTAGGGGTAAACGCGCATCCGTGCAAAGAAGACAATATGGTGGGTACACACCCCGCGCCACCCTGTGGTTCTACCTACATGACCATGGAGAGGACATGAGAAAATGGGATGGAAAATCTACTGAGACCCTAGAGGCACGGGTACGTGAGTTGCAAAAGAAAACAATCGGGAGAAAGGGGTTCTCTGAAAAGTTTGCTGCTCCAACTTCTAGCAGGCAGTCTTTTAAACACAGAAACGAAGATTCTGACCAGGACTAGAGGGGCCCTGCCTCCAGCCAGGGGGAGGAAAGGGACAACCGAGTTTTTTGGACTGTGTGGATTCGATGGCCTGGCACGTCTGACGCACAGAAGTATAAGGCTTTAGTAGACACCGGTGCACAATGTGCTCTAATGCCATCAAGCTGTAAAGGACCAGAGCCCATCTGTATTTATGGCGTGACAGGGGGATCCCAGCAGTTAACTGTATTGGAAGCTGAAGTGAGTCTAACTGGAAATGAGTGGCAAAAGCACCGTATTGTGACTGGCCCGGATGCTCCGTGCATCCTTGGCATAGACTATCTTAGAAGAGGATATTTCAAGGACCCAAAAGGGTTCCGCTGGGCTTTTGGCATAGCTGCCTTAGAGACAGAGGACATTAAACAGTTGTCTACCTTGCCCGGTCTCTCAGAGGACCCTTCTGTTGTGGGGTTGCTGAGGGTTGAAGAACAGCAGGTGCCAATCGCTACCACAACTGTGCACCGGCGGCAATATCGCACCAACCGAGACTCCCTGATTCCCATCCACGAGCTAATTCGTCAACTGGAGAGCCAAGGAGTGATCAGCAAGACCCATTCACCTTTTAAGAGTCCCATATGGCCAGTGCGAAAGTCTAATGGTGAGTGGAGACTAACAGTGGACTATCGTGGCCTGAACGAAGTCACGCCACCACTGAGTGCTGCAGTGCCGGACATGCTAGAACTCCAGTACGAACTGGAATCAAAGGCAGCCAAGTGGTATGCCACTATTGACATTGCTAATGCATTTTTCTCCATCCCTCTAGCAGCAGAGTGCAGGCCACAGTTTGCTTTCACTTGGAGGGGAGTCCAATACACTTGGAATCGGCTGCCCCAGGGGTGGAAACATAGCCCTACCATTTGCCATGGACTGATCCAGTCTGCGCTGGAGCAGGGGGAGGCTCCTGAACACCTGCAGTACATCGATGACATCATTGTGTGGGGTGACACGGCAGAGGAAGTTTTCGAGAAAGGGAAGAAAATAGTCCAAATCCTTCTGAAGGCCGGTTTTGCCATAAAACAAAATAAAGTCAAAGGACCTGCACGAGAGATCCAGTTTTTAGGAATAAAATGGCAAGATGGACGTCGTCAAATCCCAATGGATGTGATCAACAAAATAACAGCTATGTCTCCACCAACTAGCAAAAAAGAAACACAAACTTTCCTAGGTGTCGTGGGGTTTTGGAGAATGCATATTCCAAATTACAGTCTGATTGTAAACCCGCTCTACCAAGTAACTCGTAAGAAGAATGCTTTTGAATGGGGCCCTGAGCAACGACAAGCCTTTGAACAAATTAAACAGGAAATAGTCCATGCAGTAGCCCTTGGGCCAGTCCGAACAGGACCAGACGTAAAGAATGTGCTCTACACCGCAGCCGGGGAGAATGGTCCCACCTGGAGCCTCTGAGCGAAAGAACCTGGGGAAACTCGAGGTCGACCCCTGGGGTTTTGGAGTCGGGGATACAGAGGATCTGAGGCCCGCTATACTCCAACCGAAAAGGAGATATTGGCAGCATATGAGGGAGTTCGATCTGCTTCGGAAGTGGTCGGTACTGAAGCGCAGCTCCTTCTGGCACCCCGACTGCCGGTACTGGGTTGGATGTTCAAAGGAAGGGTCCCCTCTACACATCATGCAACTGATGCTACATGGAGCAAGTGGGTTGCACTGATTACTCAGCGGGCTCGAATAGGAAACCCCAGTCGCCCAGGAATCCTGGAAGTGATTATGGACTGGCCAGAAGGCAAGTACTTTGGGATATCAGCAGAGGAGGAGGTGGTCCGTGCTGAAGAAGCCCCACTGTACAACAAGCTACCAGAAAATGAGAAGAAATACGCCCTGTTCACTGATGGGTCCTGTCGTATTATGGGAAAGCATCGGAGATGGAAAGCTGCTGTATGGAGTCCTACACGACGAGTTGCAGAAGCTGCTGAGGGAGAAGGTGAATCGAGTCAGTTTGCAGAAGTGAAAGCCGTTCAGCTGGCCTTAGATATTGCTGAACGAGAAAAGTGGCCAGTTCTCTATCTCTATACTGATTCATGGATGGTAGCAAATGCCCTGTGGGGGTGGCTACAGCAATGGAAGCAGAACAACTGGGAACGCCGGGGCAAACCCATCTGGGCTGCTGCATTGTGGCAAGATATTGCTGCCCGGGTAGAGAACCTGGTTGTAAAGGTACGCCATGTAGATGCCCATGTGCCCAAGAATCGGGCTACTGAAGAACATCAAAACAACCAGCAGGTGGATCAGGCTGCTAAGATTGAAGTGGCTCAGGTGGACCTGGACTGGCAACATAAAGGTGAATTATTTATAGCCCGATGGGCCCATGACACCTCAGGCCATCAAGGTAGAGATGCAACATACAGATGGGCTCGTGACCGAGGGGTGGACCTGACCATGGACACTATAGCACAGGTTATTCATGATTGTGAAACATGTGCTGCAATTAAACAAGCCAAACGGTCAAAGCCTCTCTGGTATGGAGGACGATGGCTGAAATACAAATATGGAGAGGCCTGGCAGATTGATTACATCACACTCCCCCAAACCCGCAACGGCAAGCGCCACGTACTTACAATGGTGGAAGCAACCACCGGATGGCTGGAAACATATCCTGTGCCCCATGCCACCGCCCGGAACACTATCCTGGGCCTTGAAAAGCAAGTCCTATGGCGACATGGCACCCCAGAAAGAATTGAGTCAGACAATGGGACTCATTTCCGAAACAACCTTATAGACACTTGGGCCAAAGAACATGGTATTGAGTGGGTGTATCACATCCCTTATCATGCACCAGCCTCCGGGAAAGTTGAACGATACAATGGGCTGTTAAAGACTACACTGAAAGCGATGGGTGCTGGGACATTCAAAAATTGGGAAACACATTTGGCAAAGGCCACCTGGTTAGTCAATACTAGAGGATCGGCCAACCGAGCTGGACCTGCCCAATCAAACCTGTTACGCACTGTAGAAGGGGATAAAGTTCCTGTAGTGCACGTAAGAAACATGCTGGGTAAGACAGTCTGGGCTACTCCTGCCTCAGGAAAAGGCAAGCCCATTCGTGGGATTGCTTTTGCCCAGGGACCTGGATGCACTTGGTGGGTAATGCAAAAGAATGGGGAGGTCCGGTGTGTACCTCAAGGGGACCTAATATTGGGTGAGAATAGCCCATGAGTTGAATTGTAGTATGTTAATTATCATATAACACTGTATGTCATCACTACCATGGTTGCTATATATCATAGATGAAAATGGTGACTAATTAGAAGGTATTGGAAAGAGTGTAACCTGAGCATGACATAAATGGTATGGAATAAGGGGTGGATATCTGTCCTGGTTTCAGGTAGGACAGAGTTAATTTTCCTCCTAGTAGCTGGCAGGGTGTTATGTTTTGGATTAGGATGAGAAGAGCGCTGATAACATGCTGATGTTTTAATTGTTGTAGAGCAATGCTTACACCAAGCCAAGGACTTTTCAGCTTCTCGCTCTGTCCTGCTAACGAGCAGGCTGGGGGTGCAGCAGGAGCTGGGAGGGGACAGACCCAGGACAGCTGACCCAAACTGGCCAAAGGGGTATTCCATACCATCTGACGTCATGCTGAACAATATATAGGGGTGGCTAGCTGGGGTGGGGGGGCCGGCTGCTCGGGGATAGGCTGGGCATCGGTCAACGGGTGGTGAGCAATTGCATTGTGCATCACTTATTTTGTACACATTATTACTATTATTATTATTATTATTATTATTATTATTATTGTTATTAATTTTCCTGTCTTGATAAACTGTCGTTATCTCAACTCACAGGCTTCACTTTCCCATTTCTCTCCCCCATCCCGGAGAGGGAGGGGGGAGGGTGAGCGAACGGCTGTGTGGTGTTTGGCTGCCAGCCGGGCTAAACCACAACAAGGGGGAATGGGCGAAAGTTGCGACAGGGGAGTTTTAGGTTGGATGTTAGGAAGTACTTCTTTACTGAAAGGGTTATTAAGCATTGGAACGGGCTGCCCAGGGAGGTGGTGGAGTCACCATCCCTGGAGGTCTTTAAAAGACGTTTAGATGTAGAGCTTAGCGATATGGTTTAGTGGAGTACTTAGTGTTAGGTCGGAGGTTGGACTCGATGATCTTGAGGTCTCTTCCAACCTAGAAATCTGTGTCTGTGTCTGTGTCTGTGTATCTCAGTAGTGAAGTTGGAAGCAGATTATAAAGTCACATGTGTTGGGATTGAATATATAGTCCAGATGATTTCTGGTAAATATAGAAGGATAAGAGGGAAACAAAATGTCATAATAAGCAAAACAAACAAACAAAACAACAACATCAACAACAAAACATACACATACAAGACAATAGAACAACCACAACAACAACAACAAAAAGAATCATTTTAATTTAATGTCAGGTGCTATTTTAATGAAGTCATGTAACTTTCTGCAAGATGGTAATGCCTTTCAGACCCAAAATGCAGGAATTTGCTTCCTCAATAAATAAATAAATAAATAAATAAATAAATAAAAGAGAGAGAGAGAAAAAAAAAAAAAAAAGAGCAAGTTTTGCTTTCCTTTACTTTCTTGTTTACATTATGTCCCATATGCAATAAATGGAAAGGCACACACAGATATACACAGATATTTTTAGGCTGGATTTTTTATTGGAGTTTTTGGTTTGTTTGTTTGTTTGTTTGTTTTTTGGGGGGGGAGCTGTTTTTTTGTTTGTTATGTTTTTTTCCATTTTAACAATAGATAACCATCCTTCAGACAATAGTGAACTTACTAATTAACCAATCACTTGAAACAGGAGGATGTACTGTACAGTCCTGCACTCTCATATATCCTTTGAGGCATCCTCATCTGGCCACTGTCAAAGAAAAGACAGTAGTGTTAGCTGCTGCTGAACACTGATTGTTCTTTTGTGCACAGGATCAAACAGGTAACTGGTCTCCTGATTGTTATGAACTGTAATGACAATGGTTAGCCATCATCAACATATCCAAACAACTTTTTAAGCTATAAAGCCACATAAATGATCATTAGATTTCTAGCTATTCTAACTTGTGATAAAGATTAAATAAATCTGTTTGGTGTTAGGGCTGCTCTCAGTTCGTTTGTCATTCGAGACCCTACATTAAAAATACATAAATATGAAAGCATTTAAAGGGAAGTTATGAGACTACTAAGGAAAAAAACAAAGTGGAAATGTTATTTTTTATACCTGAAGGCACAGTGGAAGTGAAGCCTTGCAAATTAGACATGGACAATCACATTCATTGACTAGGGTTCTTACTGGTGAGCAAGAGGGTATTATTTATTCTGCTTTGTTTTCAGCACTAACATTAGTGATGAATTAGAATTCACCATTGGAATACAGTGATTGCAGGGGAAGAAAGGGTTGCTGAAATTGTTTTTGAGGTTTGATATCTGCATACTAATCAGACCACTGCAGAAACTCGATTTCCTGATTTCATTGTATGTTGTGTGACCTGTTTTCATTCCAAACCAAGGCACAGTATGCTCTCCAATCTCCATATCAAATGAGGGAGAAACACCGCAGACACAAAATGACTGTGCCTTCTAAGTGGAACTGATTATAGATCTGTGTCTAGGTTTACCAGGACAGCCCAGTTAACCAGCCTCTCTTTTAGCTGGTATAAGACTCTATTGTGATTTACCAGTTTACCATTTGAATTTTCTTGCTGATTAGATTATTAAGCCTGTTCATTACTATAAGTAATTATGAGGGAAAATATAGGCTATTTTAGAACAACACAATTATAAAATTCAACTCATTGAAATGACAGAAAAATGTTAACTGATATACTCACTTTTTCATAACATTTTAATCAATATTTCAGTTTATCCTCTTTTGAAAATTTATGCATAAACTAAAGTATCCAGGGAGGCCAATTGAAAACCAGAGTTCGTCAAAATTTTTTTTAAACAATACAAAAAGCCTTACCTTACCTGGAGAAAAAGAAGAAAGAAAAGGAAAGGAGAAGGAAGGGAGAGGGAAGGGAGAGGGAATGGAAAGGAAGGCAAGGCAAGGCAAGGCAAGGCAAGGATTACATAACAAACTACTTTAAAACTACTAGCATCATGAATCCTTCCCAACATAATATTGGCCTTCTCTTTTTGTAACATTATGATAGAACCTTCAATGTAAATATACCACCACATTTTTCCCTATGTTGATATGCTTTCTGGGATTAAAAAAAAAAAAGAATGGAGAGGAAATCAAGCCCTGAAGATCTGTCACTCCATAATCTGCAAACTCCAGAATCATATGGGAGATAATGAGCAAAGACCAAGGCTTTGGATTCTAGTGAATCTTTTCCACCTTGAGCTAACCTTGCAATCTGCAGAAACAATAGATTACCATATTCGAGATGTACCACAGCTCAATGTGAACAAAGTCTATCTTTTGCCAGTAGGTTTCACTGATAACTACTGAGAGAAAGCAATCTGTTCAGCCTCTTGTCATTCTAAGTCCCAGTCCTTCGCCCTAGGCCCAATTCACTACCCCAGTTCTGAGAAGCATTTTCTACCCTCTTGCCTGGCACTGCTATTAATCAGTTCTTCATCCCCAACCATACAGAAGAAAATAGTAAAACACTACAGCAAAATATTGATTGATAACAAGAATATACATAAAAATCAGCTCCAGATTACACTGAAAAAAAAAAATAAAACAAAACAAATTCTCACTGCTAGTTATGTCTTAAAATAGCAGTAATTTTGTAGCATTTTTGGCTTGCTAAATCTTCCTAGACAAAATGTGCATATATACATAGAATCGTCTAGGTTGGAAGAGATCTCCAAGATCACCCAGTCTAACCTCTGACCTAACACTAACAAGTCCTCCACTAAACCATATCGCTAAGCTCAACATCCAAACGTCTCTTAAAGACCTCCAGGGATGGTGACTCAACCACTTCCCTGGGCAGCCTATTCCAATGCCTAACAACCCTTTCAGTAAAGAAGTTCTTCCTAATATCCAACCTAAACCTCCCCTGGCACAACTTTAGCCCATTCCCCCTTGTCCTGTCACCAGGCACGTGGGAGAATAGACCAACCTCTACCTCGCTACAGCCTCCTTTAAGGTACCTATAGAGAGCGATAAGGTCACCCCTGAGCCTCCTCTTCTCCAGGCTGAACAAGCCCAGCTCCCTCAGCTGCTCCTCATAAGACTTGTTCTCCAGACCCCTCACCAGCCTCGTCGCCCTTCTCTAGACTCGCTCGAGCACCTTGACGTCCTTCTTGTAGCGAGGGGCCCAAAACTGAACACAGTACTCAAGGTGCAGCCTCACCAGAGCTGAGTAAAGGGGGACAATCACTTCCCTAGACCTGCTGGCCACACTGCTTCTTATACAGGCCAGGATGCTGTTGGCCTTCTTGGCCACCTGAGCACACTGCTGGCTCATATTCAGCCGACTATCAACCAGTACTCCCAGGTCCTTCTCGGCCAGGCAGCTTTCCAGCCACTCATCTCCCATCCTGTAGTACTGCTTGGGGTTGTTACTCCCCAGGTGCAGGACCCAGCGCTTGGCCTTGTTGAACTTCATACAGTTGACCTCAGCCCATCGGTCCAGCCTATCCAGATCCTCCTGCAGAGCCTTCCTGCCCTCGAGCAGATCGACACACGCACTTAGCTTGGTGTCATCTGCAAACTTACTGAGGGTGCACTGGACGCCCTCATCCAGATCATCGATAAAGATATTGAAGAGGACTGGCCCCAGTACTGAGCCCTGCGGGACTCCACTAGTGACCGGCCTCCAACTGGATTTGACTCCATTCACCACAACTCTTTGGGCCCGGCTATCCAGCCAGTTTCTAACCCAACGAAGCGTACGCCAGTCCAAGCCCCGAGCAGCCAGTTTCTTGAGGAGAATGTTGTGGGAAACGGTGTCAAAAGCCTTACTGAAGTCAAGGTAGACCACATCCACAGCCTTTCCCTCATCCACTAAGCGTATCACTTGGTCATAAAAGGAGATCAGGTTCATCAAGCAGGACCTGCCCTTCATAAACCCATGCTGACTGGGCCTGATCGCCTGGTTAACATGTATACTTATGTATTTTATACGTTTATATATGCATATACACGCTGGTTCTACCTCCTTCACACAATCTTGGACAACTGTTATTTCATGTGTAGGCAAACAGCTTCGATGTGAAAGCACATACAAAATCAAATCTAAAGATGTTATACATTCCAAGCTTGCCTGAGATGGATCCACAGCTGAGAAAAGGATATTCATAACTTCTTCAGTCAGCCAAATTTCATATTACACACAAAATTATGAACTAATTGTTTTTATCTACTGACTTTATTATAACAAATAAAAATCTCTTTTTAAATAAACTGTAATATAAAGCCAGACTCTGGCATACAAGTATGGCAAATAAGAGCCAAGATCATTATTTATGCAGTGTGTTTTTGCAGCTAATAAAAGGCTACAATACCAATACCATGTTTTCAAACACTTCCTTCTCCAACACCATTCTGAGTTTTAGAGTTTAAGCATGTTCTGAACATCAGTATTAAATAACCTATGAACAGTTAATATATATAGTTAGTTTCAAGGTTTATATGAATTATCCTAGAGCTACAGAACAGTTAATAAAAGGAGAGAAAATTAAAATATACTTATCATTAACTTCACAATTTAAGTTGATTAACTTAAATGATAAATATTCTTTTTTTTTCCCTTTCTTTTTTTTAACATTTTTGGCTCTTAATTTTTCAGAGCATCACTATAGTTATTGGAATATAGTAAAACAGCTACTTTTTAAAGACCATCATAGCAATCATGAATTGTCAAAATGCTACTGTTTGAACAGCAGTTCAATAATATGACTGATTTTAAGGAGTAATTCAGATTTTGCTAACCCCTCTCATACAGCTCTTTTAGAGTTCTACCTTCAACTTTTCCTTCCCTTATGAATAGGCGAAGTTTAGTTAAAAAAAAAAAAAAGTTGGAAATGGCTGTAAAACTTTATAGTTTTCGTACTACTTTTCAGTGAACATGTGTATCAAGAATCCCTCTATCAAAATCACACCAGTTTTATACTGTAAAGCATAAGTGTTAAGTGGAATCAGGGTTAAGATCCACAGGTTTTTTAAGTGACTTTGTTATATTTCATTTTCTGATTGACAGTATTGATCAAAAAGAAATAAAAAAGGAAAGATTTTTCAAAGTCATTTCATTTGCATTATATGGAGCAAAATGCTGACTACTTTTCTTGAGGAGGGGCTGAGGAGGAGTTAGAGTGATCAGTGCTGGTTTCTGAGGGAGTTGGATTTAAGCTCTGAAGAATAGTTTCTTTTCTACAAAACTATCCTCTTACCTGATTGCACCATTCTTCTATGCCATCAAGTCTGAACTGTACTTTTTAGAAAGCAATGCCTTAATAAATAAATAAAGCATACGCAATATCCTAGGCTGCAGTTATGCTTTGAAGTAATAATACGAACTTCTGGTATCCTTCTGTCCCTGCATAACAAAGTAATTCATGACAGTGCACCTGGAAAATGTGCCATCTTTTTACACTAAAGAAAATTAGTCACCCCTGAATGCCATGTACTAATGGGAAAACTTGTGATACCATTTACTGGGTTACTAATGGGCAACCATCTCCAAGTTACACTGGTCATTTCCACTATCATGGATCATACTTTTAGTTTACATAAAGAATGATCCCCTGCTATGATGAACGAAAGTTGAAAAGAAGGTCTAGGAAAGCAATTGTCTTTTATTTGTACCAGATTGACTTTGACAGACTAGTTCAAACACTGAAATTGCCTTGTTTAATCTGTTTAGTCAATATCCTGAAGGCACTCTATGTTTCATTTCATACTGTTTGCTAATCAACATAAAATTGCTGTATTAGGTTAAACAGGAGGTGTACATTCATCACTAAAAGTGACCAGCAAAGGAGAAACTTCCTTATTGTTTTCCTTATTGAGAATAGCTGACAAAGTTCTTTGTGAGATGATGTCTTGCTGCATTGGAAGGACTATGGAGTTTGGCTCCTGAAAAAGAGCTTCCTTATGCTATCAGTACCACAGGAATCACTGAGCGTTCAACCACTTGTGTGAACATTGTTATCATCAAACACACAAAAGGAGAATGAGTTTAAGGAGAGGTTGGATGTGGTGCTTAGGGACACTGTTTAGTGGGTGATATTGGTGGTAGGGAGATGGTTGGACCAGATGATCTTGGAGGTCTTTTCCAACCTTAATGATTCTATGATTGTATAAATTCATTCTCTACATTTATCTTCTACCCTTTTTACTTTCCCTGTCCATTTTTTTTTTCCCAATAGGAAGGTTAAATGTCAGTGCTAGCAACATCAAAGACACAGGTGCAGAATAGACTTGCAGAGATGTGTTTTGCTGTTTATATTTGTGCTCTATTCTTTCCCTCCTATCCTCTCTCAAAATTCAAATATCTCAAAGGATGGAGTTTTCATAATCTCTCTGAGCAGCCTATGCTATTGTTTGACCTCCCTCATGGTGAGAAAGCTTTTCCTGATACCTGTTCATTGCCTCTTGTCCTTTCACTCCACAAGATTGCTAAACGCTGAGATGAGTCTAGCTCAAGCAATATTTTATTTTATTTTATTTAGCTAATTTTTATTAGCTAATTTGGAGAATCTCAAAGCAAATATATGGTTAGAGTAGTTTTGCCCACAAGCATTACTTTGTGTTTACTGATACTAGATTTAATCTGTGTCCTATTCCCCATTCACTTAGTATCCTGCTGCATTTCCTCAATGCTGGATTTCAATGTTCTGCCCAGAATAACTAAATCATTCAGAAACTACTCGTTTTTTTCTGTGATTGTTTCTAAACAGATGAATAAGCATACAGCCCAGTAGATATCAGTGTGATTCCAATGGTGAAGTCTGTTCTTTGTAAACACCGACCAAATCTTTTTTTTTTTCTTTAAAGTTTTTATTTTGTTATGAATACAAGAGGATTGACTCATCTCAGTGTTTAACAGTCTTTTGGAGTGAAAGGACAAGAGGCAATGAATAGGTATTAGGAAAAGCTTTCTCACCACGAGGGAGGTCAAACAGTAGCACAGGTTGCCCAGAGAGGTTATGAAAACTCCATCTTTGGAGATATTTGAATTTTGACTAAACAAGGTCCTATAGCCAAGGCAGAGGCTAGCAACACCTATAAATTATAAATGTATTTATCAGTATATAGCTAATATTAGCTTGCCATAAGTCCAATTATAGACATACTAAACAAGGTTATGTAATTATGCACTATGATAGTGTAGCCAGGCAAAATGTGTGAGAATTTTACAAAAGTATGTCAGCAATGGGACCACCAGGGGTATGTGTGGTTGCATGTAGGATCCATGCATGTAGCAAAAAGTTGCAAGGTAAAGAAGAACAAACATAAGTGACTACAATGCTGGAAGACAAACAGGACTGTCCAGGAACATATTTTCAATAAAAAAAAATCATAACTGTGAAAATGTTTATAACTGAAAAATGTTTTTCAATTATTCTAAAACTGCCTACTAAAATTCCCAAAGGTACTTATGGACATGCATGGACCCAAAGTTCTTTGGCAGGGCACCATGAAGCAGGAATGTCAGTCTGATACAGAAGAGACATGGAAAAGGACTTGTCAGGGAAGCCTGAAAAGCAGTATAGCCTGAAGCTTTGGTTTTACAGATATCATCAGGTTCAAAACCCCAGAGGGGGTGACTATAATTACAAACTAACAGCCAGCCCTCCGCATCTGGAAACACTCCTCCCCCTCCCATTTCACAATTATCAAGCATTTTTGGTCTATATAAAAACAGTTGCTATTCAGATGTGGAGGCCTTTCAAAAGACTTAATGGCCCATTTACCGGCCACATGAGAAGCATGAACAAAACATTGTAAGCTCGCAAAGATCTATCCAGTCTTGTGGATGGAAAAATAAATAAACAATATATTAATATGCAAAATAACATTATTCAGATTAAATTAATTACTACTGTTTAAAGCACAGGCTTTGAAAAGAATCTGGTTTGATGAGATGTGTGAGGAGAAGTGTGCAAGATGGGAATGGGGCATGCCTCTGTCACTATCGAGTGTTAGTGCAATCTATTCACCTGGTAGTCTGTGAGAACTCCCCCTCTTTCTGCTTCTTTTAACCTTTGCTATTGTAATATTATACTATTGCTTCTTTTGTGCAAGTAAAATAGAACAACTAAATCAGGATAAACAAGGTCAGGAAATCAATTTAAGTTGAATTTAAAGACTTGGATTTTTGTTTTTAAGATAGATAAGATTCAACTCAAATCAGTTCTGCAAGGTAATTCCTGTAGCAGACCCACAAACAAATAAAGTAGCATAAAAGAAAATTTGATTTAATCCTCTGTTGATGTTATTGATACATGACAGAAACAACTTAACTACAGCGTCTTAGTGAAATCATAAAACTTGCATTATGTTCTGCTTAAGCAATAGTGAAAATCACCAGAGTCTCTGCCCAAGAAACATGGCATGACAGTGCACCAACAAATGCTTTAGACTGTAATATTTCTACTGATTACTCTCTAAGGTCACTCACCCAAAATCCACACCAACTGGGAGTAAACCTTACATATATTTGTTTGTTATTCACACATATGAACCATTTTCCTTTCCATATCAGGCATGCTATTGCTGCTTTTCACTGGTTGCAGAGGGATAGACACTAGAAAAGAGGGAGAACCTCCAGTCCAGAAAATAAATTAAATAAATGTAAGTAACATATAACTTTTTACACGATCAGACAAACATACATGAAAGAAACAACACAAAAATAATAATGGAAAATAAAGATATGAAAGAATTTAGGATCAAGAAGCAATAATGTGTAAATGTAAATATCCCCAGCAAATAGAAAGTCACATATCCTGCTAGAGATCTTACTGCACAAGGCATTTTGCAACAAACATCAATACAATTTCTTAAAATAAAAAAGTGGAGGGAAGGTGTATGTATAGAGACAGAGAGATTAAAAGAAATCTATAAAAAAGCAAGTAAGCAAGCATACATCAAAGAGCAGTGCCAAATCATTTACTGAGTTTATCTCAATTTATAACTCTGAAACAAAACAAAACTAAACAAAACAACAACAACAACAACAAAATACACCTGCAGTGCAGTGGTGCAGTGAAGGAAAATAATAATAATAATAATAACAATAATAAAAAAACAGTTCTTTATCACAAATTTGAGTTTTAACCAGTTTTCTTTCACTTATGGGCATGAGGTGTTTGAAAATTCATTGAAATTTCAGATAGAGATTGGAAGTTTAACATCTAAATATCACAATAAACTAGCTATCTTTATTTTACAATTGTTGACAAAGGTAGAACTTAGTCTTTCTAATGCCGATATGTCGATATGGTTGCTGAGTAAGTCAATATCCTTCCTATAGACCCATTCAAGACTATGAAAGGATGAAATAAAGGTGTAGCTCTTCCATACTGGCTTCTTATATAGAAATTCCAAGGATTTGCATGGAAAGTTGCATTGGTAAATGGAGGGCCACTGAGTTAGGATACCCTTTCATGTTCAGTGACCATCAAAGCTTCAAGTGAGTGAAAATTCAAACCTCTGCCAAAAGATTATCAGGTATCAGTTACATGCCTGTGTCCAGCATGAATGGAAATAGAAAAATGTTTCAATAACACAATAGAAAAAAGAACGTCTTAGAAAAGAAAACTCTTATGTTGCAGTTGTCTCTACAGACATCACTAGCATCAGCAAATGCAGCACCCCATCCTAAACCCTTAAGCACTCCATTAGTTCCATTACTGAGTAATTACATAGGCATTTACAGGCATGTCTCTTAACTGGATACCAAAATATCTTTCTCTTGGCGCCAGCAGATACAATGCTTATGCTGTATACCTGGATATTTTAAAATAAATTTTCAGCTGGATACTTCTTTCTAGCAGTCCAAATATGCACAATCAAGTAAGCTGTTACTTCACAGATATAACATAACTATGATCTCAGCAAAAATAAGTTGAGTTACACACTGTCAAGGCCATAGTACTCAACTTACTGAATATCACCTAAGTGTGAACACCTCAGAATAAAAAACAGACACCGAGTTGCAACCTATGTAAAAGGGGTTTCTCTAACTCCTTCAGCAGGACTTGGAGTGTACAGAATCTCCAAAAGGAGAGAAAGAGGAGAAAATAAAAAAGGACAGCCATTACTACTGGCTATATGTCTGAGAAAAACTTTGGGTAAATATTCAAAAGGGAAATGAAAAAGTATGCACTCAAAGCAGACAAGTCAAGGAACAAATAAACTGCAAATGTGCTAAAGGAAAACTAAGAAAGCTATGTTCCCCAGTCAGCAACACTAAAACACATCAGAGGTAAAACATATGTAAAGGGTTGTTTTGTCTTTTTAGGGTATGTCTGGGCTTTGGAAATTATAAAATTCTTATTTTTCCTGCTCCAAATACTGTGTGTCATTAAAGAGATAACAAGACAAGATGGCAGGAAGCATCACAAAAAACATGCGAGGACAAAATGCAGGACTGAATGGCAGCCAGAGGTCCAACCAAGGCAGACTGTCTACTGAAGAGCAGGCACACACCTTCAGTGTGCATCAGCTGGAGCTGAAAAAAACACTGCAGCAAATGAGGTCTTCAGAAATGTAAACAGTTTGAAAGAAAAGGAATAACAATGTATAAAGAGAGCACCTGATGTGGTACATGATGAAAACAAAGATGGAACAGTTTGGATAGTGTACTGCTAAAGAGAACATTAGTCTGATGGACAGGATTAGTACTCAAAGAACATACGTATTCTTATCTCCAGGCCAGACATTATTTCACATCTACAGCGCATGCCAACTGCATCATTTGTACCAGAATCATTGACCTTTTTTTATTCTTCTGAGAAAAAAAAAAAAAGTCGGGCATCAATAACAGTGTTTACTACCACTAATAAAATTACAAATGGCAAAAATGCATTTGCTCTCTGTTTGTGAGTCTGTCTAAGCACAAAATGGCTGTCTAATTTTATTTTCTGCAGCAGCAATAATGGTTCTTTACCAAGAAATAAACACATCCCCATCTTAAATATGACACAATAAAGAAAGTGTTACAGTCCTTTTGTTCCAGTGCTAACGAGTAAAACAAAAATAAAAGTTGGAACTATGAAACAACTATTCAGAGCAAAATTGTACGTGTAGGTGAGAGATTCACTGCCAGTTCTTACTTCTGACCATTTTACAAACCCCGAGCCCTGTTTTTACCAATGAAGCTGCAACAGCATCCTCTTCCTTATGTTGTTATAAACAACAGTCCTGCTTCAAGGAAAATAACACTACAATTTTAACTACAATGTCACATGCAATGTACCTGACCTTTTATGCCTTTGCAGTAAGTCCAGATGCTTTAAAAGCTTTTCGCTATTATTGCATTAATAAGATGCATCTGTAAACTATGTTATCAAACACATTTTACAACAGAAACCTATTCAAATATTAACGTGTAGACAGAAAGCTTGAAGGTTTTTATTTCTGAGAACTAATAAAAACTTTCAGAATTCGAAATACTGTCAAAATGTTAGTAGCATTTAAAGAAAAAGATGCCTTTTGAAGTGGTGAGACGTTTACATGCATTCCCCATCGTGGTTTGTGCTGCATATCTGCACCCTAGTGGCTAGGTTTTGGCAGACAGTTTCAAAGAAATCACTTAGGAACTCTAAAAGCCAAATGAAACCTGCACAGATTGCTGTGCATAGATTCCAGCCTTCTTTCTCATTAGAAATACTCCGAAATTAGAATTTCTGAAATCTATCTCAGCTAATATCCGTGCCAAATCATGCACAACAGACTCTGAAGTATATTGATTTGACAGTTCACATATATTAAGAAGAATGGCTATCGACAATATGAAATGTATGCCATTCTGATGATGTCCCACGGAGAATATGAGTAGAATATTGTAGATTTACTATTGGTGTTAGTTTAGTTCAGACTGTAGAGGCTCATTTCTCTCCTCCTAATTTCATGTTAATCATTATAGATATCCCTGAACACAATACAAGTCTGTAAATTATATTCAACTCAGCAGTTAGAATAAGGTCAGGCAGAAATATGAAGAAGCTAATAAACGGTACTATTTAAACACTACACTGTTACCAGGTAAGAAAAACAGAACTACATTTTTAGTTTGGTTCTTTAAGTTCTCATCATTACTAGTCCCTACCAAATACTCATCCCTATATGAAATGGTTTTCATGAAATACTTTAATGGTCAAATTTGTTTCAGTGTTACCTGAAACAAATATTGCATTGAGAGAACACTCAAGAAGCTTTCAGAATAACAACCATTTTAAATCTCTCTATATATACCCTACATATGCAAAAAAAAAGTTTGTCAAAAACAAATTTTAATGGAATTTTAAGTCTATCCGAATATCAAACTCCCATTCAAAGCAAGAGATCAACCTAAGAGAAGAAAAATTAACAGAAATTTTCAAAATATTATAAAGTGTGTATGTGTACTCATTTAGCTACAAACCCAACTATCCAGCTTATCCTGAAAAGCAAACTCATGGATATCATGTCCTAACTAGAGAGCTGAATGCAGGGAGAGACCTGTCTTCAGAGCAATCAGCAAAACAGCTTTAGAACTCACTGAGCCTCTGGAAAAAAACACACCATACTTTTAATCAATAACATTAAAAGTAACTAAAAATAAGAGATTTTGTTGTTGTTGTTTTGTTCTACAGTCACATCAATACTGACAGCCAAGTTAGCTCAAGGTATGTTTGCGAGACGTTACGTGTCTAAAGATCTTCCAGGAATCAAGCAGACAGACACAAGTTCAAGCATTGAACATTACCAGTTCTCTATTGAGTTTAGTGGGAGACATAGGCACTCGACAGCCCTGTAAAGAGGTCACCTTTTCAGTACTTAGGCAAGAATTAGATTCCTAGCTTTAGCTATTTAATGTAACAGCAAGTGCAGACTACCAAACAGAACATAAATCCCTTTAACTGAGATCTTGTTTCTAATACATGAGAAATAATTCAAACACCAAACACAGTATTTCAGGGTTAATACCTAGTTTTCATCAGAAATACTTCATAGATGCATGTACTACAGAAGATCAGAGTTCTTGGCTGCAAACCAGCTAACCTATTTATTCCAAAAGCAAAAACTCTTAGGTCTGATGTTTCAACTCAGCTAAATGCAGAAGCAGCCCGTGTAAATGAGCCTATCCACCTCAATCACTTCTCTGTCCGATTCATGAGGCTGTAAGAGTTCAGATTCCTCAAAATGTCAGCTTCTGAATGGCAGCTGAATGCAGATAACCAGGCAGCACAGCTCACAAGTGGGTGGCTCCCCCCAGCTCCTTTGAGGTATGGCTGTCTTTTAAAGAGGTTTGAGGCAGAGCTTAGAGGTCATAATTATATAAACAATACAGTGATTATATTGACTCAGAGGGGAAGCTAAATAAAAATCAGTTATTTATACAAAATGGAAAAGCTCCAACAAGACCAAATAAGCAAAAATAATTTCATAATAAAATGCCAATCTAATTATAAGAGTATACGGTGAAACTGAAGATTGCAAGATGAGTGTTGAAATACCCTTAGAAAGAAGTAGGGTTCTACTGGGTCTGGCTGGGATAGAATTTACTTTCCCTGCAGCGGCCCATACAGTGTTGTGCTCTGCACTTGTAGCTAGAACAACTTTGGTGTGACACTGCTGCATTGGCCGGGAAGTTGTTGGCTGTTGTGGAGGGGTTTAGCTGCCCAGCAAGGTAAAATGTCCACAAGGATGTAAAATTTTCCCACTCTGGCATAAGACTGCTCTAATGCCAAACTAAAGTACAGATGCAGCAGCTTTTTCAAATTTAAACGATTCTTTTTGTTGTTGTTGTTGAAAAGTAGGAATTTTGGCTTATATCAGTATTTTTTTTTCAGAATGAACATATTTTATCATGATTTGGAAAGAAAGCAGCATTTTATTCTAATTAATTTTGTTCCCTACGCCTATGTGCTGTTTGTCAGTAAGTAAACCAAATGTAAAATGTTATTAAAATGTTACACTTATTCAGCAGGCCTTTTATTTAAAGTTCCAGGCATTTCCTTCCTATTAGAAAACTTCTTGCTACATCCATTGCTGCAGTCAGTCAGAATAAGGGAGCTATTATATCTCCTCTGGGAAAACATTCTGGACAATATCTGTTTTGGAATTACTTTCATTTATTCTTTTTTTTTAGTTTCTTTTAGTTTTAGGGTTTTTTGCACCAGAATCTTAAGGGATTTTGAAGTGCATGAAAGTTGAAGAAGGGTAGTAGCACACACATATATTGGATTAAAGTCTTGTTTGTCCCCACACCCCATTATGCTATCACTATAAAATAGCTAGTTAATTGGGAAAAGGAAAATCCATTTACTACTCAGGAACATATCCTGAAGCATAAAAATAAAGAAAGCCATTGGCACTATATAACGGGTCAACAGTTCTGAATGCAGTGCCATCCATTATTATGTTTGTAATCATTAGCCACTTCCTTCTTCAGACTTTAGACACTATTCTTCGGAGGTCAATTTATAGTCCACTCCCATCTCCACCTACAGCACTGGCAATCAAGTAAATGGGGATCTTTGTCCCTTTAGCACCTCACCTTAACCTCAGCAAAACAGAAGATAAGCATCCAGTAAAAACCTGGAAGTAACATCTCCTATCTATGTCTCCACTTTTTTCTTCTAACTCCTTGGAAAGTCCATACTGAACTGTTTGAATTGCTTGGGTTTGGTTCCTGCTTCTGCTAATCACCAGTTGATCTTGTCTCTTTGAGTATGAGTAAGCTGAAATACTTTTTCTCACCTTCCTGTTACACAGACTTTCATAAGAAATAACATAAATGATTTTCCAGTTCATAAGCACTTAGAGGGGAGAAAATAGTAGAAGAGTAAGAGAAGTATCCAACTGAAGTGGATGAAAGTAAATTAAATAAGCAGCTATGCAATTATTCATTATCCTAGTGAATTTTAACTGTTGTCAACTCATTCTTGAGAAGAACCTGGAGATGTTCTAGGACTACAGGTTCTGCAATCTCTATATTTCATTTCAGGAGCCATCAGCCTTTCAGGAGTAGTGGACTGACCTTTCTTTATTCTTACCTAGACTAGAAGCTATCCATGCTGAGAAGAACAAACATAAACTGAAAGTCACTCAACAAAAAGCAAGATGGTGTGCAGGAAGCTATGATGGGTATCTTGTTACATTGCAGAGCAGTGGTTCCCTGTTCCTGGTGACTTCACAACATACATGGAAGCAGAAACTTCTGTTGCTCTTACCTATTTTGTTAACACTTCCCAGCTCCCAGATTTCAACCCTACCCTAGACCTATTGACAGATGGATAAAGGTTGCTGACAGAATGCATTCAAGACTTGCAGCATAAGCTGATGGTGGTAATATCACAACACCAGTAGCTTTTTTGATACCAGTTAGGAACAATATCTAAGTAATATATCATCAAGAATGTGAGCTACTCAATCATTACACCTTTTTCTGCAGTATGACACCATTCATTCAGATTTAATCATTGTAGTTTTCTTAATGACCCTGCTGAGAAACATGACCTGGTGTTTATTTTGTATGAAGAAAAAAAAAAAAAAAAGATGCAATATTAAAATATTCAAGTAAAATTTTAGTTCTGTGCAGCAGAATAAAAACATATGAAACTCTGAAAGATTGTCTCTATGTGTAGCAGCCTTCCAAATTGTGCAGTGGGAACTCCCAAAGGTTTCATCAATTTTATTCTGTTGTCAGACTCTTCAATAGCCTTTGCTTGCGCTGTTTTGCTTTTTATGTCGTTTCCTCCTTTATCCTTCTCCTTCTACACCTTCCCTGAAACTTATATTCTAGGGTAGACAAAAAGCATTTATTATGAGCAAAGGTGCTTCACAAACTGTTGAGCCATTTTCAGCTACCATAGACAATAACTTCATGACTTCCAAATACATACCCACATGTGGTGAACATGCAGATCAAGGTTAAAGCTAAAAAACAATGGGAAACATATTCAGAGTGAATATGACAGCACATTTCATTGCTATAAATGAAATATCTTAATGCTTCTTTAAAAATTAATAACACTATGAATAAAGCAAAAGACTAATGTACAAGTGCCATCAATGCTTTGTGGGTGTTAGCAAAGCCACCCAACCTCCTGTCAATCCCTCCAATTTCTAACTTTCATCACTTCTTTGTTCTCTTCTTTTATTTCCACTCCTGAGCCAGTGATGATTATATGAATTGAATTATTTTCCCTATGGAGCACTTGTTTGTGAGCAGCTGGCCTGCTTGGGAAGCAAAGTGCTTTCTGTTACCTTGCCTACGATGAGTCTTTACATTTATCAGTAGCCATAGCTTAGATCAGCCACAGTTGCACACAGCTCTGAATTCATTGTCTGCGGTATGTGTGAAGTGTGACATATCTTCAGTTTTTTACATATCCAACACTGAGTAACATATCCTTGGTCCTTTCAACAGCTGTCTGGATAGATTTTTTTTTAATTAAAATTATATATATATATGTATAAAGCTAGCTCTAGCTGGTCATTTGCAATGACAATTGGCGATAAAAATTGCCACAGAAATGTCTGCAATTTGTAAGTTTTATTACAGAAAGAATAAAGAGGATTTCTGTGCACAGCATGTGGAGACACAGCAGAGTTTAAGGTCCAGGTTTAGAAATTTAACTGCATGAATGCAACACAAGCTAGGGTTCAGACATTCACTTATCATGACAAATAAATGTAATTAGAATCAGCTAGTTGTACGAAATTCAATTCTACTCTACTATGGCTATCCACAACAAAAAACTGACCATTTACCATGGTCCTTCCCTCATTTGCCACACAATTTTTTCATGAGACACATCCGATTGTTCAGGAGGAAGAGGCAGCCCACTACTTCATTATGTGTTTTGCCCTACAGCTTTTGTAAATTATACTCAGTTAATCATTATTAATTATATTTATATATTTATATAAATTTTCAGTTTGAGAGTGGATTATAGTCGTTTACTGCAGTTTTAGGCCATCCAGTAAAATTATTTAACTACTTTTAACTTTGTTTCATGTTACTGGGATGCAGTAAAAAAAAAAAAAAAAAAAAAAGCCAAAACATTAACACACTTTTAAGACTTCAAACATTGCTGACACTGCATCACTTTTTTTATATTTCTTCAAAATGAATGAAGGGTTTTAGACTTCAATATTTCCTGGTCTATGACTTTCTATTTAAAATTGTAAGAAGATGGTGTTTGTTCACTTCGCATATGCCAACCTACAATAGACAGCCGGTAAAATTCATTTCCTATTAAAAAGGTAATGCTGCCTTCAGTAACATTCAGGAACATTCCTTATCCCTTCCAAGTATATTGCTAAGCCATTTATCTCCAAAATTAAAATAAATTTGTTTAAGATATATGAAAGCATTTCAAAAAGAAAGAAAAAATAAACAACTAAGTTTCAATAAAGTTTGTTAAATGTTGAAAAACTAGTGATCACGTCTGTAAAAGTTGTTAAAAAATACTAAAAAAATACAACTTCTGACTTATACTTTCCATTAAACAAGATGGGAAGCTGTTGTGGTTTAACTCGGCCAGCAGCTAAGCACCACACAGTTGCTTGCTCACCCTCCACCCCAAGTGGGATGGGGGCGAGAATTGGAAAAAATGTAAAGGCTTGTGGGTTGAGATAAAGACAGTTTATTAGGACAGAAGAGAAAGAAAAAAATAATAATAATGATAATAGTACTACTACTAACAATGTGTACAAAACAAGTGATGCACAATGCAATTGCTCACCACCCGCTGACCGATGCCCAGCCTATCCCCGAGCAGCCGGCCCCCCCCACCCCTGCCAGCCCCCCCAAATTAATTGCTCAGCATGACGCCATATGGTATGGAATACCCTTTTGGCCAGTTTGGGTCCGCTGTCCTGGGTCTGTCCCCTCCCAGCTCCTGCTGCACCCCTAGCCTGCCCACTGGCAGGACAGAGCGAGAAGCTGAAAAGTCCTTGGCTTGGTGTAAGCACTGCTCTGCAACAATTAAAACATCAGCATGATGTCAACATTATTTTCATCCTAAATCCAAAACACAGCACCATACCAGCTACTAGGAGGACAATTAACTCTGTCCTAGCCAAAACCAGAACAGAAGCTCATCCAGCATGAGACAAAATACCCCCCCCCACACACACACACATTCCATTGTCCACATATTATGATACATATGTTAGCTAGTGTCAAGGATCTTTATCATCCACATAGTTCCAATATAGTTGCAAATAAAATATGCTTTGCCTTCTCATGCTCATCTAAATTTATTTATAAAAAATTAAAGTAAATTCGGAGTGAAAGCAATAGTTACACTGAGAGTAAGACTGATTAAGACATAAAAGCATTCAACAGAATTTAAATCACATCACTTCAGAAACAGTTTTCTTCTTCCACTATAAAGAGAACTACTGAACTTGCTTCCCTGTTTGGCAGCTCAGTGAATCTGAGTTACCTCTGTTCAGATACTGTGCTGAATGTTTCTTCTGCAAAAAAAGATTAGCACATAAGTCTCAAACAAGAGTGACTTCACTAGGGACAAATCAGTTGTTTTTGTAAAGTCTGTTCAAAGAAGGAAAGCAAAATACATCTGTTTTTGTCACACCAATTCCATTTGTTCAGGTTTCAGACTTAACTGAAAAATTTCTGAATGATCAGAAAATTCCAAGCATTCTCCCCATTTTTGAGGGTATGAGGGCACAAACCGAAATACTTCAAACCCAACACTTCAAAAGACCAGAAAAGAACTGTCTACTGACAGTTTTCACAAGTTTACAACAGAGGCCCTCCATATACTGGGTCCACCCAATGTTGAATGTAAATAAAATCACTACTGTCTGACTAATGTCAGTCTGAAAAAAAATAAATAAATAAATAATAAAAAAATAATGTTATTCTCTTGGCTACTAGTAACTTAGCTTTCTTCCTTATGTTTTTGCACTTCTCTTTGAATAATTCCAGGTTGTGTTGGGGTTTTCAGTATAAAAGGTTTCACTATGAAAGCCCTTAATAACAGGGTTGTGGGATTCTTTTTTCTTCCTTTCTTTTTTTTTTAATGGAATCAATCAGCTATCATGGTACTCTTACAAACTGTTCTAGACAAAATATTGCATTGAAGTGAATTCAAATTGAAATGTCAGTTCATTCTGTTAGTACTTTTGACCTAAATTTCAAATCCCAGAAAAAAAATAGTGAGATTATCATTAGATCCCTGAACTGACTGTCCACATATAATCTCATAGTGGGAGATAACCTAAGAGAGTAGGATTATGAGAACCTACCTTTCAAGAAACAAAAATATGCATTTAAAGGAATACCAGTATGAAACATGATCTTAACGTCTATAACTACCTGAAGGAAAGTTGCAAAGAAAATGGACTTTCAAACCACTCAAAGGCATTTTCAATAATTTAGCAGCAATTCTGGCTAAACAGGGAGGTCCTAGTTGACTGGAGATTGTCAAATGTGATGCCCATTTGTCAAAAAGGGCAAAAAAGAAGATCTGGGGAATTAAAAAGTCTGTCAGCTTGGCCTTGGTGCCAGGGAAGGTCACGGAGCAAATCATCTTGATTGCCATCACATGGCATGTACAGGACAACCAGGAGATCAGACCCAGTCAACATGGGTCTATGAAAGGCAGGTCCTGCCTGACTAAACTGATCTGCTTCTATGAGAAAATGACCCACTTAGTGGACAAGCAAAAGGCTGTGGGTGTTGTTTAGTTGGACTTCAGCAAGGCATTTGATACCACTTCCTACAGCATTCGCCTGAGAAAACTGGCTGCTTGTGGCTTGGATGGATGTACTGTTTGCTGGGTAAAAAGCTGGCTGCATGACCAGGCTCTAAGGGTTGTTGCGAATGGAGTTAAATCCAGTTGGTGACCAGTCACAAGTGATCCTCCCCAGAGGCCAGTTTTGTTTAATATATTTATCAATTATATTAATGAGAGGATTGAGCGAACCCTCAGTAAGTTTGCATATGACACCAATTTGGGTGGGTGTATTGATCTGCTTGAGGGTAGGAAAGCTTTGCAAAAGAACTGGATAAGCTACATCTATGGGCTGTGTCCAGTTACATGCCGTTCAACAAGGCTCAGTTCCAGGTCCTGCACTTGGATCATAAAAGCCTCATACAGAGTATAGGCTTGGGGAAAAATGAATGGCCCAGGTGGCCAAGAGGGCCAATGGCATCTTGGCATGTATCAGAAATAGTGTGGCCAGCAGGACTAAGGAAATGGTTGTCCCTCTGTACTCACCACTGGTGAGACCACACCTCAAGTGCTGTGTTCAGTTTGGGGACCCTCATTACAAGAAGGACGTTGAGTTGCTCAAGCATGTCCAGAGAAGAATGATAAAGTTGATGAAGAGATTAGAAAACAAGACATGAGGAGCAGCTGAAGGAACTAGGGCTGTTTAGTATGGTGAAAAGAGGCTGAGGGGAGACATCATCACTCTTTACAACTATCTGAAATGAGGTTGCAATGAAGAGGGTGTCAGTCTCTTTTCTCAGTTGACAAGTGATAGGCTATGAGGCTACACATCCTCAAGTAGTGCCAGGGAAGGTTTAGATTGGATATCAGGAATAATTTCTTCATGGTGGTTAGGCGTTGGAACAGGCTGCCCAGGGAGGTGATGGAGTACATCCCTGGAGGTATTTAAGAGACACGTGGATGCTGCACTCAGGGTCATGGTTTAGCATTGGACTTGTAGTGTTAGGTAGATGGTTGGACTTGATAATATTGGAGGTTTTTCCACCCCAAATGATCCTATGACTCTTTTCAGCGGTGCCCAGTGACAGGACAAGAGGCAACGGGCACAAATTGGAACACAAGAGGTTCCGTCTAAACATCAGGAAGCACTTCTTTCCTGTGTGGGTGACAGATCACTGGAACAGGTTGCCCAGAGAGGTTGTGGAGTCTCCTTCTTTGGAGATCTTCAAAAGCCATCTGGAGACAGACCTGGGCAACCTTCTCTAAGAGTTCCTGCTTGAGCAGGGGTGGTTATATCAGCTGACCTTCAGAGGTCCCTTCCAACCTTAACCATTCTGAGATTCTGTGATTAATATGTCCTTATGAAGAGTGAAAAGCATTTTATTGATAATTCACTGTTCAATAACATAACTCAGCAGCAATTAGAATAAAGTGGTTAATATCAGGAATTGTGTTATAAACTGACCCTAATTATTTCAATGAATGCATTATGAATAGTCTCCAAAAAGTAAGAACTTAGCTATAATCATTAGCCATTGGAACAACAGCTTCAGTAAGAAGAAATTTAATTGCCAGACACTCTCCTGCTTATATATTACAAATACTCCATAAAAGTATTTTTGTCCATTTGAGCAAGGTTTGTCATGTATATCACGTGCTGACTGAAGTAGTAGTTTTGAAAAGAACAAATGATGGCTACCTGGACATAACCATTCAACATACCTATGTTTGGCCGTGGTCTGGGTCAAGCTGCAGCATCTTATTGCTATGGAAAATGTTAGGACTGTCCATGTCCTTAAGAAGTCTTACACAGCATCAATTTGTAAGGCGCTCAATCCCAGCTAAACACAAATCTATGTGCTCTGAAATAGGAATCTTTCCCCCTTATCATCTTTACTCTAACAAATGACTATATTTCCCTCCCAAGACAAGAAAAAAGTTGTTTTCAATTTACAGCATTGCATGCTGCAACACATGGAAATTTGAACACAGTACAAATTTGAGCAATACAGAAATGAAAATGTAATTATGTTTTGGTTTGGAAGCTAATCAGAAAGAAAACATCAGAAAAAATTCTACCTTTACTCGTGGTATATCATATGTAAGCAAACTTTACTTTTCAAAACTCATATTTGAAGCTAAAGTAGTTTGATATTAAAATCAGTATTCTACTCAGTAATCTTTATAACAATCATAAAATATTGAAGAGTGTGGAAAAGGTTCTTATTTTCAGATAAAGATATCCATGGCAAAAGTAATTGTATTTTCTAAGCACACTCTCAAATGCTAGGAAACATCACATAACATCATGCAGCTTCCAGTTCACTTAGGGAGTCTTTCCACAGATTGCCAGGGTTTTTGAACCACAGCATGAAAGAGGAAGGGGTTCCATTAAAAAGCATGCAACTGTGTAATTTAAGACACCATTGTAATGCTTACATACAAGGAGACGACATTAAATTTAAGGGATATTAAGTGGCTTCAAAACATTGAACCATATGGTAAATCAAAATAGACATCCAAAACCAAAAGCACCCCTGCAGATTTTTGAAGATTTTCACTAACCTGCTTGGGTTGTGTAATTATGAATATGCCACTACTATAAAATGACTAATTAGAGCTAGAGAAAAATGAAATTATGACTAATAGCTCATTGTAATTCTGTGTATATGGTATATCGGGTCTACTTCAACAGCTCCTGTAGAAGTCCAAGTGAAGATCTATGGAGTCATGTGGAATGATTGCAAAATTTAACATTCATCTCAGCAGTATGAGTGTCTTTTAAAACTACATAACCAGTGTTTCTACCTCCACAGTGTAGAGCAAATATAGGCTTACAGAAGCAACCAAAATTTAATATCTAGAAACTAAGCACCTAAAATAAAGGAACAGGTGAATAGTATTCTCTCCAAGAATAGTTCAATTTTTAGGCTAGAGTTTAAATTATGTTTTTCCCAGAAGAAAGCTGGTTGTGTGTTGAAACATAGAAAAACATGTCTCTTTCATAACTCCACATTTTTCAGGTCTAGAATTCAGTGAAATGAACATGCAGATATATATGTGTGTCCTATGTTTTTTGAGAACAGAGATTTTAATATAGCTCCATGAAAAGTAAATAGGATAATACTGTAAGTTAAGATTTGGTTTTGTTTTTAATCAACACTTAGTACTTAAAAGAAAAAAAAAATCAGAACCGTAACTACAGAGAAGTAGAAAGTCCTAAGCAAGATAAAAAATTGTTTGGGGTCAAAAAGCTCATGTCAGAACTACAGATGAGAACAATTTATTACAGCCTTCAGGCACATTGATCAAGAATGAGCTGAAAGACCTGTACCCAGCTTTAAAAAAAAAAAAAAAAAAAAGGAACAAAAGAGGTATTCTTGCTGAAATTCCCTTCTGTTATACTTTAAAAATGAAAGAGCAAAGAAAGAATCTCCACCTAAAGATATTATTCAAGGATATATTTGAATTCTAGTTGTATTCTAGGCTACTAATTCCACATCCAAACCTACTGTCAGCTATTCAGGTCATGTAGCCCCCTTTTGAACCTTGTGGAATAGAATAAGGTTTGTCCCACAGCAATCCAATTCCATGATAGGCCTATAAAGAGACCTGCACTGATTGGGTGACCTATATCCAAACAATCAATGAGTCAATCCACCTTATGACAGACTAGCAAGACAGACAAAAGCTTTAAATTGTACTGTAAAGATTTAGAAGGCACAAGCTGTTTTACTCTCAAGGACAAACCTTCTGCTAACTGACTGTGTAATGAAGAAAGTTTCTCTGCAATAAGGTTACTCCAAACTTGTCCATCAGTCTGCCCTTTCCATATCACTATCTGTCAGACAACTAGTTCAACATTGATGCGTGCCTGAGCCAGCATGATGATCACCATGTTCAGCGACTACACAGAGTTACATCTGTAAATCACCAGTATTATGTTCAGTCAATCTTACCTGATTATATTTTGCAATTATTATTTGAAAGAGATATAAAAAGAAAACTATAAAGGAGGCTAAATTGTTTCATAGTGTGCTTATGCAAGATCTTGACAGTAGTGTCAACTCAGTGTGTATGATTAATTACAACCACCCAGGGCCACATGTCTTACACAGAACATTTGTTTGCTGTTGTATTAATGAGAATAAATAGGGAACAGAACTTGGTCAGGGTGGGAGACTTATGTTGCACATTTTGGTTATTTCAGCCTATTTGGGCTGTATTCTTCCCATTTACCTAACTTCTGGAAGTTAGTTCTGTAAAAGAGTCTTCTAAGGAGTGGCAAAACAAATGAGTTAGATCAGCCCTGTATCTTCTGACAATAAAATACCAACTCACACTCTCTGCCGTCTAGAACTTCCTGTTAAACACGTTTCCACACTTCCAAGTATTACTACGAAACCTACTGAATTTTGAATAGACATAAGGAAGAAACTTTGGTCATGAAAAATATGGAAAAAAACAAACAAACAAACAAAAACATGATATTGGAAAAATGGCAATATTTGATAACAATAGCATCATGGGAGACCAAAACCAGTGGTGACTAGTAGTTCTGCATGCTTGCAAATGGGCAAATACATACATCTCCTAAAGTACTAGAAAATTCTTATTTTCTTTTTTCTTAAAAACTATCACAAAGCACAGAATGAGTGGGGAAAAGAAACATATATTTGTGTCAGTGTGGTATTGACACACAGACAGGGTGACTCAAAGTGGTTACCTCAGTTCCTAAGCCTCCCCCAGACCATCAGATGGTTACTTACAGATGGGAGAATATTCTCACGTGGGAGCAGAGCGTAGGATTGTATTCCTACAATAACAGTTAGTGGTTAAGGACTAAAATGGCTTTTCAAACACATCTAAATCAAAATAAAATAGACAATCTTAACAACTGTGTCAATTTACCAGAATAACTAAATTGACGTCCTCATCTACAGCAGCTGAAGGGTTATTCTCTTAGCCCAGCATTCTGACTGTCACACCTCTCTCTATTTCTACTACTGCTTCTGCCTTTACTTTTTTTAACAGAGTTGCTTATCTTTATTTCAAAGACATTTCTAGTTTACCAGCAAAAGGGAGGTCTAGATAATTTCCTGCCAGAATGGCGATAGCACAAGACCACTATCTGAAGAATTAGTCATTACGGCTGCCTATCTCTCTTGCAGTTGCTAAGCAAACAGGCACTATTATCAACTCCTGTGTATCTCTAAGGAAATGTGTATAAGGTAGCATTGGTTAGAGACAACTAAAATGATGGTCCTGAAGCCAGGTCTTAAAATGTATCAAGGAGATGGACAAGAAAGAGTTAGGAAAACTGCTAACACGGAACATGAATTCAAAGGACTAGTGTTTGCCCTAGGTACAGTGCAATAAATCTAAATCCATAATTAAGGCATGCATATTAATTTTAATCATGCTTAGGAAGAACTGTTTTAAGTCAGCGATAAGTACACAACAAGAAAGTCAGCTGAGTGACCTTAAACCCTACTGTGACTGAGAAATCCTCTGACTCCTGTGTATTCATCTAACATAAAACCAGTTACTCTGACAGTCATGACAGGGTACTATTCTGTCTATAGCTACACACTGCTGAAACAAAACTCTTAAATGAATTCACTTTTCTGATGAAGCATCATGGAGGGCACCTTGAACTTAATGGCAGTTTGGTTGTGCTTGCAAAGTGTGAAGAAAGTGCAAATCTCTGAGCTAATATAGCTCAAAGATTAATTTCTAGCCCTAATGATTTTGTGAAACAGCCTTTTGAAATCATTACAATCATACCAATTAGCTTTAAAGTCCTTCTCACAATGTGGCCCCTCTTTCACAAAATACTTCTGAAGCTTCAGTGAGGACTTATTTTTATTAATGTATATTCTGGTAAATGAATCAATAAATTTTTTGTTAATAGTATATTTGTGTCAATTTCACCAGACTCCAGCATTTCCAAGAGACTAAATTTAACAGTAATACAGAGTCTAAGGACTTGAGGCATCATACAAAAAATAAAAATGCTGAACTATTCAAATACACATCCTCTACACATCTTTCTTTTTTGGTGTAAGAGAGTAAAAAATAGATTCAGCATATATTTAGCTTTAAGGAAAGCTACCTAAAATGCTGCAAATGTAGAAATAGATTATTTAAAAAAAAATGAAAAATGAGAAAATACATATGGCAATACTTGAAATGACAGTGAATGTAGAGAACTGCTGTGCATTGCCTTAAATTATTAACTTAGTTTCAGATTTTAGGACTTGCACATGTATTCTAGAATAATGATATATTTTATTACACTTTTCACTTTTAGAACCATATTGTTTCATTTAGAGGGTTTTACCTTTGTTTTGCTATCTTAAACATTTCCATTATTCCTACAGTGCGTATAGGTTAGTGACACAAACGCTTATTTGTTTGTGTACTCATGCACCCCCGATAAATGAAACACAGCATCTGGACTTATTTAATTCAGAAATCACTGAACCAAAAGATTCAGAAATCAAAGCCAAGAGAACAGGCAACAGTAACTGTCATGCTCCGACGGGGATAGTATCAACAACATACGTTGCACTTCGCCTAAGGCACAGTTAGACAAGGACAAAATCTTGACAGCATTTGGAAGGAGAGTATGCTTTAGGAACAGAAGGGTTCTCAGATCTTGTTTGGAAAAAATGGCAGTTACCATATAACTGACAACTTCCCATATGCAATGGCTCACATTTCAGAGGGCAATGCTTGGGTGTCTCCTACAAAACAGTGCGACTGGACAACACTCATAACAGAAGTATTGTACATAAGAATACTTTCTAGCTCAGTAGTGCCTGGATAAGTCTGGTAATGGGTATCTAAAACATTAGAACATGATACTCAAGATTTTTAGTTTGTATACACAGACTACTGAATTTAATAAAGTTATCCTTGGATACTTAGCAAAAAGTCTGTGATATCACTTCCTCCTTCCTCTGTACTGGTGACAGTCTTAGCTTGGAGAAAAGGAGAGCATAAAGCAAGCTTCCATTGCCATGCATATGAAGAACTGCATGTAGTATGTGTATCTTTCTATTTATAAATGTATACATGCATTTATATATAATATACCTTTATAAATACATAAGATTTGCAACAGTTACTTTTGTTAACTATATCCACTTTCAAGATACTTGTACATAGATCAGTGAAATGTCTGAAAAAGAGCAAGCTGTAATATACTCAAATGTCTCAGTGCCACAATATGCAGATTACAATTTACTGTGAATCAAGGTCTAACTCAAAATAATTTTATTTTGCAACAAGCAAAATTATCAAAATTTTTACGTCCACTGGTTTAACCTAATTAGAGAGTCTACATTCCACCTTATTTTCTGCCGTAAATGTAAGGTTTACAAATGATCCTGCTAGCCTCCCTTTCTTCCACCTCCTTACCCTAAGGCTTTCAAAGAAGTGTACAGGAGAGTTAGGCCATCATCATCATTATTATTAATATAGGGGAAAGAAAAACAACAACAACAAAAAAAAGGATAAGATCTTATTTGATAGCCTGAAAATATAAAGACATGAAAAACAGGGTCAGAGAAGTGAACCAGAAGTGAAACAGCGAGAAGCTCAGTCAATTCACCCAGTTGCCTGCAGTTACAAAGCAATCAGGCCAGTGCAGCTCCTGCAGCTCACTTCGGCAGCTGCTTACAGCCAGTTTAGGCTAGACAGCCCATGCACATCCTCAGGCTCTGGGAGGGCAGCCCAGCCTTGTCACTCCTGAACACCATCCTGCACAGCAATGCACAAGCTCCAATGCTGAATCATGACTAGCAATGCCAATGACCAGCAAGGATGGTGTGAAAGCTGAATTTCACATGCACATTGTGATACTTCTGGTGAAAGTCTTCCCCATTTGGACATAAATTGACCATCTATATAACCATCTTCCAGATATCTACCCTACATTTTAAGATCAAAAAGGCAGCTGTGCAATGGAGAAGATTAAAGCCAAACATTTTTTCAGCTGGAGAAGGTGTTGCTGCCACTGCATTAGCTCTCCTTACCCAACACGAGAGGTTTGAACATGATAGGATGATACTATAAGAGAGAAAACAAGGGAGTTGTAGGTGAGTGCAAAGACCTGCATTTGAACTTGTGTTTTATATGTGTATTTTTCAGGAGTTCATGTCGTTCCTTAACTACTAAATACATTTTTATAATACATAGCTTATATACCTTAAAAACTGTAAATTGTTATGGAGCAAGCAATTTGGCAATGAATATCTTTGAATTTTTAAAACCCTGGCTGCTGTCTGAAGCACATTTCATTGACAGAAAACTTGTCTGAACCATGCATCTTTTCACATTTATATGTCTGGATTACTTTAGCTCACTGAACTTAAGTAACTTTCTAACTTTGTCCCTAGCTTCAGGCATACAAGCATGTATTAAGTTTCTACCATACACTTGTTTGGACTTTCAGTAAAAGAATATAGATATATTTGTCTCTAAACTTATTTATTAGCAGTAGCAGTCAAATGGTTAGCGTCCACAAACAAAATTCTCATGTGGATGTCCACTATATGTATTTACACACACTGTCTTGAATAAGAGTTTCAGTGAAGAGCATAGAGACCAAAGCTATTTATCTTTGACATTCAATTGAATTTTCACTGATTCTTTTTTTTCTTTTTATCCTTCTAATAATGCTAATTTTTGAAAGGAACTTCTGCACCAGCTTTTTTTGTTAAGAGGTTTTTTGTTTTTTAATATTTGAGCAAAAATCTGTTTCACCTACGTAGGACAGTGCAAAGCAAATTAATGAATAAAAGTGAATATTTAACCCCCTCCATTGTGTCTTTTGTCTGGGATGTTTGCATAATCCAGACTTTAGTATAATCTTTAAATAACTTCGAAGACTTGAATAAGTAGACAAGAATGGACAAGAAGTCCATTTCTAGTGAAGTAATAACTAGATTATTTATTTGTATGATGACTGCATTGTGCTTGAAAGAAAACAAGTTGTCTACTTGTTCTACTGTTATTCACACCTTGCATGATGTGCTTTATATGCTTACAGATCTAAGCTTGAAAAGGGAAGTGAAGCTTACGGCTTCTTCAATGGTCAAATATTACTAGGCAGCATTTTAGAGGTCAAGGGATGTGACTGAACTTTCCACCAAGCTTACTGTTCTTGACCTTTCCTATGAAAATATTATTTTAGGAACACCAAGAGATTTTCTTTTTCTTTTGAAAATTACTAATAAATTTCAGGCTATGTGACAGAATACATAGCTCTGGAAAAAAAGGTCCAGAATGAGCAAAAAAGGATGAGCAAAGATTTCTTAAAAAAAAAAATCTTTCTATAAATCACATGATTTAAGTAAACTTATAAGCTTCCTGCCAATCCCAGAGGAAAACCTGAAAGCCTATTCAAAGGAAAATTCTTCATAATTTTTACCCTATACACCTTAAACTGTTTGCAGCTTGTATGTTTTCACTATCATCAACTTTACATATTACAATATCATAACTAGAGTTCATCAAATTCAAATTATATGTATAATAAAGTGTTGCTTTTATTATATGAGATTCCTTTTTTGTTTGTTTTATGGAAACACTGATTGAAACACTGTAGACTCTCCTTCTGAAAGGTTTTGAATCAAAGTTTTTTCAGGTTTTGGTTTTTCACTTGCACACCAAAGCTTTATTCAGGAAAGGATTTTTCCACTCAGCACTACCTATAGGTAATATTCCAAAACTCATAAGTTTAGCATTTAGCGGACCAAAAGCCTTTCAACACTTCCATACTTATCAGTTCAGGTACATACTCCTGCAAACACAATCGTATTTCACATAAACCAAAAAGTTCCCCTAGACACTGCTGAACAAGGTAACTCCGGAATGGCAGGTAGTATAGCTACATCAGCACAGAGCTTGGATTATAAGAGTTTATTTACAGCATTATAATGTTCTTCTAGGAAATGAGCTCCGTACTGTGCTACATGGTGACATGTATTACACACCTTTAATACTGCATTTACTGTTACATGCAAAGCATGCACCTGAGGAATGGGCATGTTAAGAAGGATCCCATATATCCCAGAAATTAAGCATTCTGATGAACTTGTTATTATTGACATTGCCTACAGATGCGACCTAGTCCCTTATGTATGCAACCCAGAGAAAGAGTCACAGCCTCTTATTTAAGTGTTTTTGCTGGAAGCCTGACATTCACTTTAAATTCTTTATGTAGCTCATGCAATTTAAAACACATTTTTCACTGTGCAGAAATCAATTCAAAAATGAATAGAGATGAGAAGAAAGGATTTATCTGACTCTAATCCAGTTGTGTGATGCTGGCTTGGAAGAAGGAGGCTAAGGGTTCTTATCCCTCATCCAACAATTATTTATGTATTTTCCCCAGTGGCTAGTATTAGACATAAAACAATCAGAATCTGAAAATGAATATTCATAGTTCATCACAGTTTTGTTAAATGTAACTTTGTGACTTTGTCTATTTTTGTAGGTTTTAAACAAAACCCTTAAAAACAACTCACCTAATTAGCATGCAAAAGTCAGCAGGATTGAGTTTTGTTGGTCCCCTTTGTAAGACTAATAGCACGGGTGAAGGTTCTGTGACAAAAAAAAAAAGAAACAATAGACAGACATGAACTTTATGCCATGAGCAGACCTCGACTACATGGTACTTTGCACCTTTTCTAGACAATTGTAACTATTCCTATCTCACACAGCCTTATTGGTTTTTGCTCAGGAAGCCATTTCTGGCTAATATTTGGACATAATATGAGCTACAGAAATAAACATCTTCCCTGCACATCACCCTGCCCTGAGCAAGATCAGCTGCCAGGTTGCTCACATGCACTCTCTAGCCTGTTACTTATTTGAGATATCAGATTACTTACACGTCGACTTTTGCTGTACCTTTGCTAAAGACCAACAGTGGCTTAACAATTTCACATCAAATGATGTTAATTGAACTCAGTATGAAGTAGTTATCTTCTCCAGTGATGCATGTGTCCATTCACAGCTATATAATAGCCATGAATACAAAATTCCTTCAACACCTCTAGCACTTTAGCAAGTAAAACTAGTTAAAACTCAGTGGTGATGGAGGTATTTCTTCCAACACTACACATAGAATCATAGAATATCCTGAGTTGGAAGGGACCCATAAGGATCATCAAGTCCAACTCCTGGCACCGCACAGGTCTGCCCAAAAGTTTAGACCATGTGACTAAGTGCACAGTCCAATCTCTTCTTAAATTCAGACAGGCTTGGTGCAGTGACTACTTCACTGGGGAGCCTGTTCCAGTGTGCGACCACTCTCTCGGTGAAGAACCTCTTCCTGATGTCCAGCCTAAACTTCCCCTGCCTCAGCTTAACACCGTTCCTGCGGGTCCTGTCACTGGTGATAACGGAGAATAGGTCACCTGCCTCTCCACTCCCCCTCACGAGGAAGTTGTAGACTGCGATGAGGTCCCCTCTCAGCCTCCTCTTCTCCAGGCTGAACAGGTCAAGTGACCTCAGCCGCTCCTCATACGTCTTCCCCTCTAGGCCCTTCACCATCTTCATCGCCCTCCTCTGGACACTCTCCAACAGTTTAATGTCCTTTTTCTACTGTGGTGCCCAGAACTGCACACAGGACTCGAGATGAGGCCGCACCAGTGCAGAGTAGAGTGGGACAATCACTTCCCTCGACCGACTAGCAATGCCGTGCTTGATGCATCCCAGGATGCGGTTGGCCCTCCTGGCTGCCAGGGCACACTGCTGGCTCATATTCAACTTGCCGTCAACCACAAACCCCAGATCCCTCTCTGCAGGGCTGCTCTCCAGCGTCTCATCGCCCAGTCTGTACGTATAGCCAGGGTTGCCCCGTCCCAGGTGCAGGACCCGGCACTTGCTTTTGTTAAACTTCATGGGGTTGGTGATTGCCCAGCTCTCCAATCTGTCCAGATCTCTCTGCAAGGCCTTTCCACCCTCAGCTGAGTCCACAACTCCTCCAAGTTTGGTGTCGTCAGCAAATTTGCTCAAAACACCTTCTAGTCCTACATCCAAATCATTTATAAAAACATTGAAGAGGACTGGCCCTAAAATGGAGCCTTGAGGGACCCCACTAGTGGCCACCTGCCAGCCAGATGTGGCCCCATTTACCACAACCCTTTGAGCCTTGCCCATCAGCCAATTGCTCACCCATCGGATGATGTTTTTGTTTAGCTGTATGCTGGACATTTTGTCCAGTAGGATCCTATGGGAAACTGTGTCAAAAGCCTTGCTGAAGTCCAAAAAGATCACATCAGCTGGTTTCCCTTGATCGACTAGATGGGTGATCTTATCATAAAAAGAAATCAAATTTGTTAGGCAGGACCTACCCCTCAGGAACCCAATTTGGCTGGGACCAATGACTGCATTGTCCCCCAGGTGCGCTTCAATAACTACAAGGATCATCCTCTCCATAATTTTACCAGGCACTGATGTGAGACTGACAGGCCTGTAATTTCTAGGGTCTTCTTTCTTACCCTTCTTGAAAATTGGCACAACATTTGCCAGCTTCCAGTCTACTGGGACCTCTCTAGATTCCCAAGATCGTTGAAAAATAATTGAGAGAGGTCCCGCAATGACATCAGCCAGCTATTTAAGCACCCTGGCATGGATCCCATCTGGACCCATGGACTTGTATGGATCCAGGTGGAGCAGCAAATCCCGCACACATTCAGGGTCGGTAGGGAGTTTGTCATTCCCACCGTCATGGTCCTCCAGCTCAGGGTACCCTGGGTCCCGAAGCCCATCATCAGTGTTGAAGACAGAGGCAAATAAGGCATTAAACGTCTGTTTTGCCTATGTCATTGTCTGTGAGGAGACTCTCCTCATCTAGTAGCAGACCTATGTTTTCTTTGGTTCTCCTTTTTCTGTTCACATACCTAAAAAAACTTTTTTATTGTCTCCCACAGACATGGCCACCTTCAACTCTAGTTGGGCTTTGGCCACACGAATTTTCTCCCTACAAACATGGACAGCACCCCTGTATTCCTTCCTCGTCGCCTGACCCTCCTTCCAGTAGCCATACACTTTCTTTTTCTGCCTAAGCTCCAGTAGAATTTCCCTGGTCAGCCAGGCCGGCCTTCTCCCCCGCCTGCCTGCCTTCCGATATTTTGGAATCGCCTGATCTTGAGCTTTTAGGAGGCAGTGCTTAAAGATTGACCAGCACTGATGGACGCCTATGCCTTCAAAAGTAGCTTCCCAGGGGACCTTGCTGACTAGTTCCCTGAGCAGCCTGAAGTCTGCTTTCCCTATATCCAGGGCTGAAGTTTTGGTGGCAGTTTTCCTTCTGTCACCATAAATTCTAAACTCAACCACTTCATGGTCACTATGACCGAGACGGCCGCCAATTGCCACGTCTCCCACAAGACCCTCTCTGTTCTCCAGCAACAGATCTAGGAGGGCACCTTTCCTAGTTGGCTCCCTTAGCACCTGCACCAAGTTATCATCTAGGTGCTTTATGAACGTCCTGGACTTGCTCATGTCAGCCGTGTGGTGATCCCAGTTGATGTCTGGCAAGTTGAAATCCCCCATTAGGACAAGGGGAGTTGATCTCGAGGCATCTCTTAGTTCTGCAAAGAATAATTCATCGGCATTGTCGTCCTGGCCAGGTGGTCTGTAATAGACTCCCACAATGACATCCCCTTTATTTGTTCGTCCCTTAATCCTTACCCAGGGGCTCTCAACTTTGCCTTCGCCAGCTTGAAGTTCCACACAGTCCAGCCCATGCTTCACATACATAGCCACCCCGCCACCTCGCCTACCCTGCCTGTCCCTCTTGAAGAGCCTGTAACCATCTATTGCAACACACCAGCCACAGGACTCATCCCACCAGGTTTCGCTTATGCCGATGATGTCGTAGCTGCGGGACTGGGCCAAGACTTCTAGCTCATCCATTTTATTCCTCATACCGTGTGTGTTTGTGTAGAAGCACTTCAAATGTGCCTCCCTACATGCAGCACCTTGTGTAGCCGACCGAAGGGCCTCACTAGCACACAGTCCCTCTGATTCTAGCACACCATCCCTTAGCTCATCACCGGCGTGCCTGGTTTTATCCCCTTCCCCCTTCGACTCTAGTTTAAAGCCCTATCTGTCAGCCCTGCCAACTCCTGAGCCAAAATCCTCACCCCTCACTGAGAGAGGTGCATCCCATCTGGTGCCAGCAGGCCCGGTGTCGCGTAGACCTTCCCATGATCAAAAAACCCGAAATTCTGCCAGTTGCACCAGTCCCGAAGCCACATGTTAATGTGATGAGTCTGTTTGTCAGCATTGGTCCCCCCTATCGGAAGGACAGAGGCAAACACAACCTGTGCCCCTGATCCTTTAAGTAGTTGCCCCAAAGCCCTAAAGTTCCTTTTGATTGCTCTCGGACTTCTCGTTGTTACCTCATCATTACCAGCCTGAAAGACCAGTAGCGGGTAGTAGTCAGTGGGCCGTACCAGGCACTTGACTTTCTTAGCTAGGTCTCTCACCCGAGCCCCGGGGAGACAACAGACTTCACTGTGGGTTGAGTCCAGTCGGCATATTGGGCCCTCTGTCCCTTTCAAAAGGGAGTCCCCCATGACAATAACCCTTCTTTCTTTTTTGACAGTTGATGTAGCAATGCGGGGGATAGGTTGCCTTGCCTTAGGCATCTTAGGCATCCTCTCCAACTGAATCCAACATCTACTTCATTGTTCTGGCCATCGTGTTCTAGACCCTCATACCTGTTATATAAGGGTAGATGGGAAGGTGAGGTGGGCAGGGACAGGGCTCGCCTACCACCCCAAACAGGAACCTGCCTCCATTCCCCCCCTTGGCCTAGGTCTCCTCCTACTGCCTGGCGGGATGAGGGAACTTTTGTCTTCTGCGTAGCAGGAGACATTTGTGCTATGGCAGGCTCATGAGTCTGTCTCAAAGAGGGTAGAGTACACCTCCACCAGTCAATTTCCCTCTCTGACTCCCTGATGCTCCTGTGCTTGCTCACCTCCTCCCGAAGCTCCACTACCTGGCTGAGCAGCTCTTCAATCTGGGCACACCTCCCACAGGCATACCCCTCACCGCTGCTGCCAGATACGGACAGAAGACTCGGGCACACCCTGCAGCCCAACACCTGGATGGCTGTGTGTTTCCCCGAGCCCCCCATCTGAGTAGCCACATCAGTGGCTGCAGCTGGAGAGGCCACAAGAGATGCGGAGGCCATGGTTTTCTGCCTGGCTGATACCATGACCAGGTTCCTCGCAGGCAGGTTACAAGTACCGAAGGGAAAGACGGCTGCAAAAGAGCGGCGAGGGGCCCTCCCTGCTCGCCCTGCCTGCGCGCACTGCCGCGCAAACTGCCACGCCCTGCGCTTCTGACGCGCCACACCCTGTTTGTCCGCCCTGGTCGTCGGGCTCCTGGTCTCTCGCGCTCCCTAGGAGCTGCTTTTGAAAGGCCGGGGAGGGGGCGCTGCTGGCTCCGCCTAAGCCTCGTCAGCCTCCCTTGTGAGGGCTGCCGGGTCCTGGCGGCTCCCTCGGCTGCTTCAAGTGGCCTCGATGCCAAAAAAAAAGCCCTGCCTGTCTCGATCCCCCGCTCTGCTGCAGAACGCGTCTGCCCCGGGGCCGATCGCCTCGGCAAGAGCCAATCGCCTCGGCAAGTGGCGTATCTGTCTCTCCAAAACAAATCTGTGTAAAAGTCATCTTATCCTTAGACAAGTCTCTTAGGTCAGCAATATTAGACACAAAGCTGACCTGTTGGGGTAACAGCTGAAAGGACTTTAAAAGCAATAATGGTCAAGGGCAGTTTTAAAAAAGAAGTTGCACAAGATTTAGACTTTGGCTGTACATTATCAGTGAAACTACTTTCAGACTACTCCTGCCCTTAGCTGAATCAGTGAAGCTGATACTTTGTCTCACTGGAACAAAAGTAAGCCTTTGAGCCCTAGGCTGTAGTTTCTGTCAATCTCATTTCATTCATACTGGTCAAGCTTTAACCTTTAATGATTCTCTGACTAGACATGTGCTTGCTGAGTCACTGCTTTGGATAAACCCTGAAGAAACATCTAGCAGAAACAATATAATGCTACTTAGATCATACTTTCCCTTTGATTTCTTGTAACCCTTCCCCAACCTACTATTCTCAATAGCATTTAGTGATTTGTAGCCCAGCAATAGTCAAGTCTTCATTTATTTCATGCATATGCACTAAATTAAGCTATTTCCCTCCCATCCATATGGTGGGTTGATATGCACAGATGCTATTACAGAGTTTTATGCCACATAAAATCCCAGCTGTAAACTAGAAAAAATAAAAAAAGTCTTTAACCCAACTTCCAAAAAAAAAAAAAAAAAAAAAGAAAAAAGAAAACAATAGAAAATAAGCCCATAAGGAACTGGATAAACATAAACAGACCCAGACAACATCTGAGACAGACACAGATCAGGGGTTGAAGATGGATGACAAAAGAAAAGAAGGATTAGTATTAAATTATTTCAGACAGTGATAGTAATTAATTAAAAAATGCTAATCTCTACAAAATAGCAATCAACAAAATATTTCTGATAGTCCTTTGAAACACCTGGAAGCTCTTAATTACTGAGGCTTCTCTAAATCTGAGTTACAGGATTTTTTTTTTAACTGAAGTAAAGGAGAGTAAGTATCAGAAAGCATATGTTCTGTACAGCAAAGGGACTACCTGCCAAAAATATATCCCAGCATTTCTCTAAATCCTTTCCAGTATTTTATAACCAACAGGTCCTCTCCCTTTTTGGGCAAACAGCCATGCTCCTAAAATGTTCAGAATAAGTCTAAAATCACAGCTGAAACTTCTTCAATCCTAAACTGGAATTCATCACAGAGTACATTAGTTTTCTCCTCAAAACTGATTTTGATTTTGTTACCTTGATGCTTCCATTTGAGCTTGAAAACTACTGCCTACAATTTCTCCTGGTACCAATGGTCACAAAGAGGGTATATTCTTAAACTGTACACTATTTTTCAACAGAATTTGGCACCAAAGTGCCAGTTGTGTCAGTACCTCATGTGATTTTGTTTGTTTGTTTATTTGCTTGTTGTTGGTTGGATTTTTGTTTATTAGTTGGGGGGTGCAGGTAGGGGGGGTTGTTTTGTTGGTTGGTTGGTTTGGTTTTTAAATAGATCCCTAAAATTCAAAATGCTCATTGCTTTGTAATTGAAATTTTAATTATTGGGTGATTAGAACTTCCATTGGTAAGTGGCTGCTAGAGATCTAGTCCATAAAAGCAAAGATTATACAACTGTTAAACAATATCTTAATTGACAAGTTAGGATTTCTTGGAAAATTGGCTGTTGCTGGAGCACATATAAAAGTGATTTGCAATAACTTTTCATATTCTGAGAGCACGGGAGACACAAAGTCAAGTTTTAAAAGCAAAGTAACCTTTAATCACTTACAAACCTGTTATTAAAAAGATTAATTTAGACATGCAGGCTGAACGGGGGAGTTTTCTTACAGCACATCCTTGGCAAAATTGCCTGGATAACAGCGGCTGCTAAGACAGGAGGAACATGAGGGTCAACAGCATGGGTGAATCAAATACCCAAAATTGTCTGGAGAGTGTCTGCCCAAAGCTGAGCACTCTGAATAGGGAGAACATCGGCCAGATTAAAGGGTAACACACGCACCCTGGGGACCTCTGCCAGACATCACTGCCAGACTGCTGAGCACTGGATGCAATGCCCATGCACTCCAGTTGTGGGACCAACATCTGAGGCAGCACCTACAGGTAGGACCTACACCTCAGGTGTGCACATGCAGACTCCAGGAATGCTTTTTCAGTGCCCTTGCATTAGCAGGTTGCAGACAGCAACACAGGTACAGACAAAGCTGGCTAACCAACACACCCTATAGTCCAAAAAAGGGTGAGTATGCCTGTAATCCACATTGCTCGGGGGGGGGGGGGGGGGGGGGATGCCTCCAGTTGTGTGTGCATGTCTGTGTATGTGTATCACAGAATATCCCGAGTTGGAAGGGACCCACAAGGATCACTGAGTCCAACTATGTGTGTGTTCTTCTCTTTGTGAGACAGAAAACTCCTTTGGATTAGTTATAGAAAGGTGTTAATTATTAACACTTTGTAAGCAGCCAGCATTGCAGTTTATTTGTTATGTTTTTCATATTGATCCTGAAGGTACAGGTCACTGATTGCCAGCTAATTGTATGTCATTAGTAAATCAATAAAACCACTTTGATCCTGATTTGGCTTAATTATGTGAACTGAGCAGCTTTTCCCTGTGACAGTTGGGCTAACATACTTTAAAGCCACATATCTGAAAATTAACAAGTCCTAAGCAAAGACAAGGTGGGAATTGAAACTGAGGCAGAAAGTCTAGATTAAGTGATTTGGACACCACCATCATTGGTCTGTGTGTGGATATTCTCTGTTTTGCTAGAGACATTTCACTACCTACTGGAAGTTTAGATGTGCTTGGTTTCATTATTACTATCATGTAGTGTTTACATACAGAAAAAGTAATTTAATACAGCACGTGCACCGAACTGTGTACGAGAGAGGCCCTTTGCCCCAGAAATTCTATAACACAAGACATCTTTAAAAAGTAAACTAAACCAATTTACAAGTTAGAGCAAATATATGTAACTTCACATTTCCTCAGTTTGTTACAGTCTCTGTTTTTTCACTACTAACAACAAAGAGCACGGGTTCTACACTCTTCACTGGGCTCCTTTAGTTTCATAGCCAGAATGTTTGGAACCATCAAGACAAACAGAGCACCTGAACGCCAGACAGCATTTGTATCTTCAAAGAGCTGAGAAAGTTCCTAAGTTATCAAGAGATTCCCTTGAGGTTACAAAATACCTCATGCGTAAGCTGGTGAAGAATAGCGTCTGGAGAATAAAGGATTCTAAGCAAGAAATACAATGTCGTCTTTCATCATTAAGATCTCTAGTGAAAGCCACTACCCTGTGTCAAAGCACAATGTCCAAGCTAACTATGAAGAGAAAAGCTTGTTTCTCTTGATAATTTTTAATGTAAATAAATTTAGTATGTTTTCCTTGCATTGCTTTACCAGTCTGATTTGAACAAAGGTTTATTGTTCAAAACCCCTACATAATGTTAAGATGTTCTGTACCTAAAGACATAATGCATCTTATAGCAGGACCCTGGACCACTTTTGCAGAATCCGCCCACCAGCACATTTGTCCTGGAAATGCTCTGCAATAACAGAAAGTGTTCCTCCTACAGAAGATGCACAGGCTGGTGCAAGAACTGGAATTTCAAGAGTGTTAAAGTGAGAAACAATAATGAGAAAATTGTTATCTTCTGGCAAGATAAATATTGGAATCCAAAATTAAAGAATCCTGGGGAAGAGTGTGGGGTTTGTGAAATTAGAAGGAAAGAGAATATTTCTTAGCAAAAGTGACAGGCAAAATTTATCTACAAGACGATACACACACCCCTTTGGACTGTCAGCCTCACCATGTGATTTGATTGCTTCTTTTGGACACTGAAGTAACTGGGCTACTCCTTTAACAGTTTTTCTTACCTTGGTGTTGCACACTGATTAAGAATTAGCTCTACACCCTTGAAAGTCATTCCTTTATCTTCCTTTTATTTCCTCAAAGAAACAAGCTTCTCTTTATCACAATTACTGTCCATGGGTCTACACAATGTTTATTCATACTGGTGACTTTCTGAATACACATGTAACTTTGTCTTTCCAAAAGAGGTAATGGGGGAAAAAAGAGGGCAGAAACCCACCAGGGTTTCCCTTCCTCCTTCTACCATGTAGGCTAGCTGCCTACCATCCCACCAACTGAATAGCAGGAGGGTTTCATCATTCAAAAGCTGTAATGAATGCAGAGCTTATTCCTGCAACTTGGGACAAGTCAGCTGGGAAGAGAAAGGGGAAAGCAAGGAGCAAATGTTCTCCAATGCTTTCTTCACATAACTTTGACTGAAACCGAAGTGGCCATGGTGTTCCTGGTGAGTAAACTGTCCTACTCTTATTTTTCCAGATGGATGACACAGTTCAGCAAAAACTGCTTGTCTTCCCTTACTTGCACCATCATCCAGAATTGCTGTGCAGCTTTTTTGGCCTCCACTGGGTAACAATTCCTAATTAGGTATCTATTTGTTCTAGGTATTATCAACAAGAGGAAGTCTGGGAAGCTCTTCTTCACTACTTCATTAACAGAGAAAATCAAGAAAATAAACAAAAACTTCACAGCACTTGTCGTAGAAAAGGGAAGATCAAAAACAGAATGCAAGACCCTGAGAAGACAAAGAAAGAAACTAAACCATAGTTTAATCCACTTCCTGTACATCATGACTTTGAATTGACTTAAAGGAACCCCAGCTTAAACATACCCAACATGACAGTTTGTCTATTGTATCCAAATATAAATGAGTCATCAAACCAGAATAGCATAAATACTTTCAGAAATCAGTTTTAAACTGGCCAAAGGAAGAAGAGGAGAAGGATGTCCTCACCAAATTGCTTTTCATAAATACTTACTAGAGTACAAAATGATCACAAAGAGACTGAACTTCATCAGATATATATTCTACTCAGAAAAGCAAATTGATATCTTCCTAAGGGGAATAAAATATGAAAAAAATAATACAAAATAGAAAAAAATATATTTAGCTGAATCAGATGCTTGTCATAATACCTTAATAAATCAGAGACAGCAAACAAAGCTATATGGTGATCTATTTCTGATACTTTCTACCTCACTTTTGTTTAAATACAAAACATTAAATGGAAATTAGTAGCCCAGCACTCCAATTTTATTATCAGAGCATTGAAAGACATTTAAAATTTACAAAGATATCTTCAATCTCTTCTACAAATAATACTTTCAATCTTTTGAAAGAAATACAGAAATCCAGAGAAAAGTGTTTGAAAAAGACCAGGGGGAGGATAAGAAAATTAATCAGATGAAAATATGGAAGACAGCAAACACAGCCTGGAACAGTCAATGGGATCAGTGAGGTGTAAGACAATCTCATTATAAATCCCTAGTCTGCTATAAGGATTTATGTCAGATTTGGGCAGTTGCTTAAATAAGTCATGGCTTAGTTCCCCACACCTTAAATGAGAAAATAAATGCCTTCATTTCAGGGGTTAAAATAGTTATGATAATGTAATTAATACTGTATAAAGTACTTGGGAGCCACAAAGTACCACCAAGTATTGCTGTTTTTAAGCATGCAAGCAGCCTATCAAAATGCAATCTGAATGGATTACTGTTAGAATAGATGAACGAGGAATAAAGACAACAAAAATTAGGACAAACAGCTATGGGGAGCAATATGTCTAAATTAGCTAAATAAAAAACCACAATATAAATCAGTAAGCAAAGTGAGCAGGGATCATTTAGAAATATACAAAACCACCATCCATGTCCTCCTCCGGCTGCCCTCCCACCCCTCCTAAGGCACAGACACGCTGACACTTCCACTGATGAAGTAGACTCCCTGTATCTCATGACAACCACCTACTTATGCAAACAGAAGTAAGTAGCAGTACTGCACTTATTGGCATAATACTTTAAGACTAAAAGGCACTCCAACCTTTCAGAGAAAGAGTATATCTTCCATAAAAGGCAGACAAAAAAAGTAGAATCAGACTCATGTGTACCTTAGCTGCTTCGTGCCACCCAGTGGTTTAGACTAATATACCCTTCAGTCCAGCTGCAAAAACAGCTGTTGGTAAATGATAAACATTTTAGGGTCTATGTGAAATAAATAAATGAGTAAGAACTAAGAGACATAGTACCAGGTACCCTCAAGGCTGGAAGAAAGATTTAGGCATATTTTATGCATATCCTATTCTTTATTATTTCAGAAACAAAGGACGGGCCCACATGTCATTTCCCATTTGACTTTTAGGACTGCCCTATTCCATTTTTAAATAATTTGGGGGAACTTACTATCTTAGGAAAGGAAAATATAGTACAGATGCCTTATACACAGCACTTTCCATCAGCAGCTCAGGACTGCCTCTGAGAAGTACAAATCTGGTGAAGATAGTGAAAACTAACAGTCGGGTTCCCAAAAATAACATAGTTTGTTAGGGTACATTATACTGCAGAGATTAATACAGCTATGGTTTAACAGTGAGTGTCAGATTTCCACATAATGCTTTGGCCTACTTTCTAAAGAACTTTATCTGTCCACAGACAGACTGAGATTTTGAGCTGTCTTGAAAATCTGACTCATTATACTTTCTTTTAGAAAGAAAAACGTAAACAGAATTAGCTTATTTACAGTTTGAAACAAACAGCAATCAAATGCAAAGTAAGATCCATTCATTACAACTGAGCTGTATTCACTTTCATTATATCTGAATTTACCTAATTGCTTGTATAATTCCATTGTTCAAGGATAAGTAGATTTAAAAGGTTGAACCGTAAGTAATAAAAAAGGCTAAGGCTTTTATGTTATAAGTAAGAAAAATCTAAAACAGAGCTATACCAGACTCAATTTTTCATATCACATTTGAAAATTACCTTCAGCTACTACTTGAAAAAATACATAGGCTGATAAATTGGGGGTTAGTTTGCTAAATATTGTTAGAAAGTGGAATAGGAGAAGTTTTGTTTGATTTTCAATCATTATTGTTATAGTCAAAACCACATTTTCTAACACAATATTGTGTCTGCATCAGGGAAAAATGAAAAATATAGAACACCTCTCACTGTCTTTGCTATCTGAAGTAACACCACCAAAAGAAACTCCAGGCACAGTCTCAAGATGGTTAAAGTGGGTGCTTCTTCATTTTTGTTCTGTGGGAGACAATCAAATGACAAGAAATATCATGCCTGAAGAAAGAAAAGAGACACAATATAGACTAGCTATTTACACTCCAGAGAGATTTTCATCTTGAATTAGAGGTGAAGACTTTTTTGCACTACAGGTTTTGTTGTTTTGTCAAAGGAGTAAGGTAGGACTAGGGAACTGCGACAGCAATATCATTGAGAAAGGCTAAAAAGCAGAACAGTAGGCCAGCAAAGGGAAGAATCATGAGTATCTCTTCTAACAACATTTAACATATCTCATATATTTACTGAAAGTAGGAGCAATTGCAGTGGCAGTAGAAAAGGGGAGTCAGCTGACAGAATGGCAGCATAAGTATATACTTAAACAGAGTTAGATCTTACTAATATTTTGTTGTTTTTAATCAACTAATTTGGATTTTTGACATATACCCTATCAGGATAATAGGCCATATTTTTCATAAACAGTAATTCTGGCTTCAGCACTGGAGTTTTTCTAATTCTGAATACAACCTGTTCTGAGTGTTAATTAAATACCCTATTATTCTGCTAAAGAAAAGACAAGCGAAGACACAAGCAAGTAGTCTTTTCACAGTTTAATTAAAATATATTCTTTCTAATTCAGTTTGTCACAGCTGCAATAATTAACCCCAGAAACAAACATGAGGAAAAGTGGAAAAACAATTCAGTGGCAGGAGACTAAACAAAAACTTTTTGCCTTCTTTTTCTCTAAACCCTCTTTGCCTTTCTCTCCTCTTCTGTCTTCGTACCCTACACGCATCCACTATTGGACTTTGCAGCCCAGCTTTTTGTCTGCAGGACTAGGAACAATCACGTTAACTTGTCAGTACTAGTATTCACAGGTTCCTCCAACAGTCAATTATAAATATAAACAAAACTCCTTCAATCTGTTGTTTAATCAATCAATCAGCGATACTAATTGAAGCTACATGTAACCCAGCTTCCTTTCTGATTACTTCTAGAGGATGGTTAAAGGACAAACAGAGCAGCATGACAGAGATTGAGTTTAAAATGTGGGGAAATCTCACAGATTATGCAATTATAGCTCACCGTTGTCACTTTTAAACAAAAGTCATGTTAAAGCAGAAAATAAGACATGCTGCATGTATAACTACTTCTGGATATAGTTATATTTCTGTTAAGCTAATCTTTTCCTCTCTGCCAAAGTATCAAATATCAAATGTATATTAATATTTTTTCTTACAATATCTTACATATGTACATGCATTACTATAATCTGTGCCATCTTTGTCTTACTCATCTCAGGCATAGTGATTCATTTTGTGTAACTGCCTTTATGTAAGCACATTGCTATGACACATGCTGTAACTGGGTATCTGTGCTACCAGTCAGTGGCATCAGGTTTGGTGGTGACTGATTTTCATTAAAATTATCTATTCTTTGCAGTTCCTTTATCATAGTATATTGATTTCTGTTTATCACTTGTCAAAAGCCATGACACATACGATTGACTTCAGAATAATTCCCTACTAATTCTATAGTTTATAGCTATAACTATCTTCTAGGCAGGTTAAGCCCTCCAGTCCTCATTTTACTATTAACGTTAGGATAGAAAAACAATCTCATGAAATACATGTGATTGCCTTTATAAATTTAGTTCCTTGTTAGCGATAACTGAAGCCTCGGGCAACGCATCCACTTCTCTGTTCTCTTAATCCAAACTACATTTCAAATGCCTTCAATAGTAAGTACCAGCTATAACAAGAGCCAGGAAAGCTTCTCTGTCCCATTGACTGATTTCAAACTGTGTGCTGAAGTCTACCGTGTCCTAAAGGTATCTCTACAGAATGGCAAAATTAACAGAAATTAATAAATCCTAATGATTTCCTCCTAACAGTTTATGAACTTGTATTAACAAAAGTTCTATAAATAGGATCTCCCTCACATACTCTTTCGCCAATTGATTAACTTTTTCTCCTCTCCAGAAAGACCTCACATGAATTTCAAAGTTGTTTTTTTTCCCATTCTGATTCTCATAGTACCAGAAATATCCATTTTCTCCCTTACTGAAAGTTAAAATATATTAAAAAAAAAAAAACTTCTTAACACAAGTAAATTGGCTTTCCACACTGCAAAAAGCCATACTTCCTGGAATTGAAGTTTTTTGGTTTTGTCTTTTACTTTCCAGGAAGACAAGTCATTACACTTACACAGACATCCAGGACATTCACACAATTCTTACTCTTGTGCATTAGTGATCTTTCAAGTGAAGGGACAAAATCTCAATGCTAGCAGTTTCTACATAGGAGACCCTTACAGCCCAGTAAATAGGTATATTTGCCACTGCTGGGGGCAGGGTCGAGGCCATGCCAGGACCCAGGGGCAGCCGTGCTGCCCTTGGCCTTCGGGGGGCTGAGCTGGGTTTCCCCAGCATCCCGTGGCCCAGTGCCCGTTGCACGGCCTGGCTGAGCTTCAGCTCTGTGAGTGCCCCAGGGGGAAGGGGCTGACAGCCCCAGACCACCCCTGCAGGGCACACAGCTCTGGGGGCACTAGGGGGCTGCAGAGGCAGCTTTCAGCCCTGCCCTGGGAGCAGGCAGGACCTACAGGTGCAGGCAGACCTGCCCTGCCCTGCCCTCAGTACCAGTCTTACCCCCCTCTAGCCAGGGCCCAGGAGCCCCACACCAGCTCCAGCTTTGTCAGTGGCATACCCAACTGCCCCCTCACTGTGTCTGGGTTTCAATACCTGTCACCATCCTCTCTGCCACCCCACACAGAGCTGGGCCCTGCCCTCTCCTTCCAGAGCCCAGCCTGCCCTGGGTCACCCCAGCTTATATCCCTGGGGAGCAGCCCAACTCCCTCTGCTCCCTGATGATCTCCCTCCCCAGGTGTTTTGTTGCTTTCTCCCTTTTGCATCCTCAGTATGTAGAGAAAACAATGTACTTCTCAAAGGCTGTTACACATTTACAGAGATGAGAAGTATTTTACAAGTCCCAGCTGTAGACCCAGGCTCTCAGTTCAAGCTGTAGGGCAGCACTTCCCAAGCTGAAGGTCATAGTACTGGCAAGTGGAGTCACCAGCCTGACAGAAATTCAATGGTTTTTGTTAGTATTTCAGACTGCAGAGCTGATGAAAGTAGCAGTCATAATAGGAAAGGATGGAAATGGTTGCTGTGGAGTGTGATGGTGTTCACTCTGGAGAGCCTCTGTTCAAATCTGAGTTACAGGAATGGCTGCTATTTTCACAAATGCATGATACGGTTTTTCTGCCTCCAACTTATCTCGTCTCTACTGCTTGGTTACCAGTCCAGCCCTTAAGGGAAACTGAATTCTCCCATACAGTGAAAGCTTAGCCCACTTGAAATAAAGCTTATGCCTACAGATGCCTAATAGGTGCTTCTGGTTCAGCTTGCTAGCTTCATGACTTTCATGTCACGACCAGACAGAACGTCTCCAGTAGTTTATCTCACTGTATCCTCTCAGAGCATGACTGTCTGCCTTCCCTCAAACACAGTGAACTGCCATGCTCTCCCCATGGGGAGCAACATTGCTAGAAAGGTATCTGTCATGTCAAACTTTCTAGCTACAAATCTGCATCACTGTTTCTGTGGGTTTCAAGTCTTTGGTTTAGGAGGCCTCAAGTGCTTGCTACGCCTTGGGGAGTGCTGACAGTTGAAATCATCATGCTGTAAACGGTCCTGGGCAACCTGACTAAGCAGCTTTAACAGGTGTTAGGTGTCTTTTAAATCTGTCTGAAGCCATCACTATTCACATGGTAGCACAGGCCTGCATCAGTCTCGGGAGTGGACTTACAAAGCCATAAAGATGGGACACAAGTGGCTGAAGCAGAAGCCCAGGCTGAGCATAGAAAAAAACTGTTCATTTGAACAGTTATGTATGCCCAAACTAAGCACCTTCAGAGAACAGCAGCACCACCCAGTCCAGACAGTAGCCTGGTATTTTAAGTTACTCCCCTTGGATTTAAGAGAACACCAGGACTCGAGCCTTCATTTCTCACACAAAAAGGTAGAGACCCAAACAAGGTACTTCTTATTCTAGGTCTTTCCTTTTGTCTTAAATGTTAAGAAGATTTTGTGTTTGTCCAGTTACAGACAAGGATGGTGTTTGAAAACATGCAATTATTTTTTCCACATAAATAATTTCTTTAATTCTGCTGGATGCAATCTGAACAAACTGTTGAGATTCATACAGGAAGTGACAGAAGAAAGTTTACTTGGAAGACGTTAAACTGCAGAGGACCTAAATAGAATCATTAATGCTGCAACTGGCCCCTCCTACTATAAAGGAAAAGGGGGAAAAGGAGGAGAAGGAGGGGGAAAAGGAGGAAAAGGAAGAGTGTTCATGTCAAACATCATCCCAATAATTCATCAATTTATTTGGCAACCATTTTGTCAAAAACACCTGAAGAGACACTGCAGCACATCTAAGATATTTCAGTACATAAGCTACAATACTCAATATTCCTCTAGGACCCAGGTGAAACTTGCCAAGGTTTCAGCAAAGGTAGAATTTCACCCAAGTTCTCCTCAGATCTCATCTTTTTCTAGATCAGTATTTACCACTTGTTCAGTGTGTACTGCTCCCTCTCCAAAGGGATTGGATGTTTATTTGACATTGAGCACGTGCTTTTCCCTCTTAAATATTAATGAATAGTTGCCCATGAGAGAGGGATTATTCAAGAAACAGAATTTAGTACTGAAAATGTAATGGGAGAATCTGCACTGTCCCAGGATGTTTGCAGAAGATGTTCTTATACCTAATTCTCTAAGCAAACCTCCCAGCTTATAATTTTAAAACATTCCCATTTCCTCAGAATGTGCATACATTAATTTCTTTGGAGAGCACACTATTACTATAACATATTCCATATGAGTTTTTAATTGAAACTGTAATAGAATTTTTAATATTCTGAATGCATAAAAATCTCAAAATTAAAATGCGATCAGTGACACTTACAAGCCTCCAGCCAAAGTGCTGTAGTCACATCCCATCCTATCTTTCTTCCCTTTAATTTCTTTTCTTTCTTTTACAATGTAGTGTAAAGATAAGCTAATATTAATTTACAATGGAACATTTCTATATTAGAGATTATTTGCATTCATTTGCTTGACCTGATTTGTGTTCATGCCTTTTTACACTTTAAACCAAAAACCCTCATGGGTCACAGCTACATTAAACAAATGCATACAGTACAGAAGTAATAGGTAGATTGCACATTAAAGATAGAGCAATTCTTCTTGCTGTCTCTGTAAATCCAAAGCAAGGAGGAAAAAGGGACTATGTACAATGAAATAGGAGTGGGACAGAAGGCAATCAGGGGCTGCTACAAAAGTTTTGCCATGGGAGTTGAAGCATATTCCTTACATTTTCAATAAATAATTCTTCTGAAGACAATCCTCCTGAATACTTAACAGCACGAACATAGAAATGAATGTATGCTTAATCATGTCTATTGTCTGTTCTTAGGTCCACTAACCTTTAATAGTTCCCTTAACATTTCCAGTAATTCTGCTGCACCCTCCTTTTTCAAGCTTTGTATTTTACATCTTTTCTTTTTGAGAAAGTTTAAAAGTTCAGCATCAATTGCCTACTTAATTACTTTAATTATTACCTTATGTCTCTTAGTTTTATGAAGTATTGACTTTCAATCAGAGGTTCAATTATACTATGATACCATGACATATTATGAAGCGGAAAAAGAAGGTTAAAATAGGATCCTTTTCTAGGAATTCACAAACTCATTTACATTCACAGGTTTGTGCTTTCCTATTTTTCATCTTAAGCAGCAGATATTTTGATATTTACTACCGAAAAAATGTCAAGGTTAGAGGCAAAGTTATTGAACTTCTCAATAAGGGCAAAGCACAGCAACAGAGAAAAAAAGAAATCTTAGCAGAAGGAAAGGTGAGTGTCAATAGGACATTAAGCACTTGAATGAATGCCTCTGGGAACTAGTTGGTATGGCTCTACCAGATAAGCTCAAGAAAATTTATCTGTGGCGGTCCAAAATGTTCCTGTACCAGCTTGTCTTCTCTGTTCCTGGTCAGAGACTATAGTCCACTGCCTAACTGAGACAGCTGTCTCGTGATTAAACTTAAAATCTCTAGGTACATTTTACCTACTGTGGGACTTCTGGGGAGAACACATTACATGACTAAGGACTTCAGAAATGTTAGTAAACTAAAAGAGATGGATAGGCATATCTGCCACGAAGCCCTGAGTCCTCCAGTTATCTTCTGCTGCTCTGCTCCTGCCACAAGAATTCTGCCTGGCATTCTCATGATATTCTGACTCATGACTTGGCTTTCATGGTTTACTTCTCTGAATGAGACCCCTGCAGATTAATGAGGAAAAAAAACAACAACTGCCGAACTTGTCAATCATCAACACTGTGTTGGGTAAAAAGCATGCTTTCATTAATTTTACACATTTTTGTTATATCCATCATATCCCACGGAGTAAGATATCAATATTTGCCAGATTAACCTAAACTCACTATTGCTACTAGGAAAGATTTAGATGGAGAATAGAATATGTTTCAATTTGCTAAAGTGAAAAAAAAATAATAATAATAATTACCAGATTTAAAAGAAAGAAAGAAAAATTATAAGCTTTCCCTATTTGAACTGATTTCCAGTGTGTCTTTTCTATTTTGTTGGGCTAAGGACTAACAAGGATGGATCCATATCCTTAGAGCTGTATGCCATTTCTTCAGAGCAGATTTCTTTTGTAGTATAATTCCCAAACAGGAATCTCAAATTTGGAGAAACTTCCTTATAAATTCCTTCATATAGTTAGATTCCAATATGCATAAATCACACTGGGCATTTAGTGTAATTTAGAACATTGATAATTGCTTTTAATCAGAATATTAACTTATATTTGCTGTTTTGTTTTGATGAATGTAAAGCTGACCAACACAGCACAGATTCTTCAGAGCAGAGAGGTTTTTGAAATGCCATCTTAGTTTTTGGATGCCAAATACTGTTAGTACTCAACTAATTAGACATCCACTCAGATATAAAAATGATTTTTTTTATAAATGCATTGGTGAAGAACAGCATTATATCTGACTGTCCAAGCTCAGGTACATGAACTTTCTTTAGTATTTGACTTTAAAACCAGTTATATACATTTTCAAAAATAAATGGAAAGACAGCTTTTTTCTTACTCATGGTGATGGACTACATATATCAGGTAAAAAGATAAGCTTGTATAGAACCAGAGCTCTGCGCTGTGATGTTGGAACACCTCTCACAGTAGGCATATCTTATTGTAAACAGTGAAAAACTGTTTTTGAAGGATCACTAACACTGAGCTAAATAAAAGCATGGATGAATAAGCCCGAGAGAAATTTTGCAAAGTACCTGATTCAGTGTGCCAGTGATCTAGCTCTAGACCTCCCCTGAACAGAGGTTGATTACCAAGTAAATGGTGTCAATGTGTGTGGGGTTTTATGATGTAGATTAACTGAATCCAGAGCGTTACAATCAAACCCATTTTCACCTCAGTTGTTATCAGTACCACTGAAAGGCCAAGTCACATTCTCAACTATTACGTACTCTTTGCTTTCTCTCTCGAGATTTTTCACTCTCTATAGCAAGAGGCAAAATGATGAAAATGTAAATCTTTATAGATAATATCTGCACTTCAGATTACAAACAAACTAGATGTTTTTGCAGACGCTTCTCCTCATAGATCATTCAAACCGCAGTCACAGAGATCAGGTTGCGATGAGCAGCTATTTGAGACACTTTTCAGGCTTTTTAATTCACCATGCAAACCCCACCATTTCCATGCCAAATAAGCAAGGCCTGTGCAATAAGGTACAAGCTAAACATATATTTCTGAGAACGTATTGTAATTTATGAGATCAAACAGCTTTTGTCAGTTCAAAGTAGCATTCATGTAGCCTTCCTAAAATACTTTGTTAACGTGCAATTGTTCCAGAAGTTCCTTAAGTAGAATCATACATACTAATAAATGTATATGCTACCTGACTGTAACAGAATGAAGTGATGCATTTTCCCTTTGATTTGAACTGAACTTAAAATATTAGTGGTATATAATCCACCCAGAGCTTCTCTGTAGTCTTGTAGAAGAAACGTCATCATTTATATTTATGATTGTGTAGATCATGATTAATAACATTAATGTAATGCTCAGTACCTTTGATAGGAAGAAAACCATAATTTTAATGAGGTGTTAAGGTGAGATTTAGACTGCCCATGATTTTTAAATACAAAAAATAATGAATAAATAAAACTCAGAAACCTGATAAAATTAAAAGTAATTTAGGGGACATACTTATAACTTGCAAATACATTGCCATAAAGGGATGTCTCATTTTATAGCTACTTCTTAGAGACTTGGGGTTATGTATACAGGTTAATTTATTCTGGTGGAAGAAATTTTATTTTCGTAGTATTTAATGGCTTCATAAAGTTAAAATGGCAGATTTGAATGAAAAAGGCAAAGAATTATCACAGTTGCATTTTCCTACCCTGGCAAGAAGAGACAGCTAATGGTGGAAAGGCCTAAAAGGATTAATGAAAAAAATATATATAAATAACCATGGAAACGATGATACAACAGCTTGTAATCACAATGTGAGCCAAAAGTAAACACTCTCTAATTTTTATTTGTTGTTACGTATTGTACAAGCTGGAAAGACCTTATTATGCTTTATTTAGCAAAATATTAGCAATATATTTCTTCACAGCATAACATTGAAATCAGCTGGTGGAAAGAAAGTGGCAAACTGTGTTGGGAAGCAAACACACCTGTTCCCACTCTGCAAGGTAGACTAAGAACTGTCAGATGTCTGCCACAGCATTGCAAACAGGGCCAAGTAGTCACAAGTGTACAAGTACTACATCACTTACGATCACTGAAGACGGAATATAGGAAGAGCACATTTTGTGTTAAGTATAACTGGCAGCTGCTCTAAAGGAAATATGTGACATACATAGGGAGATAAGTAGGGCAGTAAGACACTGAAAGCAATTCTGCAGCTATTCAGCCATTGTCCTGAAAGCATACAAAGAAAAAGCCCCAAACTGTGTGCATTCATTAACTTTAAAAATAGGAAGAAACTGTCTGTGATGATAGGGACAAAACAGAGAAAGATCAAAATTAACAGTACACACACACACACACATATATATATATATATATATATATATATGATTGTCATTCAGGGAAAAGAATTTAAATCAATCTTCCAAAATAATAAGTCTAACTTTATGATGCCGGTAAAGTTAATAAAATGCAAAAAAAAAAAAAAAAAAGGTTATGAGAATTGAATGCAATTCTTTGCAAACAGCAGTGCACCACAACCACAAATAATGATCACAGAAAATGGAGAAGGGAGAAAATGCAAATATTAGGTTAAAACTTATGCTCTCCGCAAATATGAAATAATAAACTGTGTTGTATATAGAAATGCATTCAGGTCTCTACAGGCAATCACAACACCCAAAAAAGAATCAGACAAGAACTTACAAAAGTAATGACACATTCATACACACATACAATTATTTGGTGAGCATGTGACATAAGTGAATTCAGTCTTCTGCACAGCCAGTGAACCAACGTCTTTCAGCCTGCCTGTGGAATGAACACAACTATAATTCAATGTAGGGTCCTCCTCTTAGCTCTTAGCTAAGAGCTCATTTTTGTCTTAAAATGGTGAGATGAAGATTTTAAAATACTCTTACATCCTTTATGCCCTTAAATCTCCAGCTCTTTCTTCTGTTAATACTTTCCATAAAAGACTCATGGCCTTTGTCAAGTTTATGTTCCCTATTAACAGCCTAGAAAGAATTCTGTACATCTGGCAAAGAAGAAAACAACTGAGTATTTCAGAAATGGTTTGTCAACATTTTCTTCATGCAAAAAAGGGATTTTTCCAACAGAAGTAAACAAAAAATAGATTTTGATATTATAGACTGGCTGGAAATTAATTCATAGAACACAGTGTTTTTTTCTGTGTGTGTGTGTGTGTGTTTTCTTTTAACACATTACTTGTTTCAAAATGTTCACTCAAAGTTAATTAGAACTCAAGCTGTTGGTTTGCAATCCAAAGCAGTTTAGGCTCCTGCTCCTTGCTCCCCCTTCACCACCCACTGGGGTGTGTTACTCCCGTCATAAACACCCATAAATCTCACCAACTCTAATGGGCTTATTGCAGTCCTGCATGTGCATAAAGAGGAGAATAAATGTCTCTACTTGTGCCTTCTAATAATCATAATTGTTTAGTAACTTAATGAGATAATGTGTCTAAAACAGAAAAAAAAAAAAAAAAAAAAGGTGGGTGTTTTTCTGTGCCCTTTTACATGATTTAGTGAGCTTTTCAGCTGAAATCATTCTAGATTTCAAATGCTGTAACTTTCAGGGATAAATTAAAGGCCAGGTTCTACCTGAAGACAGGATAGGTATGAAACAAAGAATAGTGTTTAAGAACTTTCTCCCCAGTCTGGAGCCTAAACAATGACTAGGACCATTAAGATCAGCTCTATCACCATTAAGATCAGCATACAAATGGATCAATGAATTTAAAGAGAACAAAGAGTAGCAAAGAATGATCCACAAAAGATTTTTTTTTCTCATAGAAGGTGAACAAAACAGCTTATGCCATTAGACCAGAAAAACAAGGGCTAAGAAGAAATAGAACTGCTGTCTCTAGACACAACAAGGGAACAAATACAAGGGAGATAAAACAATCACTTAACTAGAGGAGAACATTGGCCCAAGAACAAAAGGACACAAGCTGAACATGAATAAATGTAGGTTTAATTTAGAAAAAGGGCTTTGAGCGTTTCAGGCTATCAAATTTTGAGACAGTTATTTACTGAAAATAAAGGAGACAAAAATAACCTAACTGCCTATAAGAAAACTCAGTAAGTTTTCCAACCAGTTGAATATTATAGTGCCTGCAAGGACTGATTTTATAACCTAGAACCTGCCTTCTCTGTGTTCCTATTGCTTCCCTTTTCATTCACCATAACGGAGAGCACACAAACTGAATATATAAACTCAGTAGAGGAAAAAAAATCCCCCTCACTTTACTTTTTTGTATCTTAGTAATCCTCTTGGTATGAATTTGCATTGTCTCATTCACAGGCCCTGACAAACATTGTCCAGCTAGCTGAAAAATTTACTTTAAGATTTTAATTTACTTGATAAGATCCGGCCCAGTACTATTAAAATAGTATAATAGTATATATATATCTTAATACATTTATAAGCAGACCAAAAAAAGGCAGACTGTTCTGGTGACAGTAGTAGCATTTACTGGATGTCATTAAAATTCTGGTAGTTACTATTAAAAATAAATAAATTTAACAACAAGTTAGAAGTGGTCCTTTTTTTTCTATAATGTTAGCTGTATACTGTAGCTGCTTGAAAAGACATAAATACCATTAAAAACCACTGATTGATCCTTTATAAATTACAGCTAAATGTAAAACAATGCTCAAGTTAATTGACTTTGCATTTTCAGCAAGCACTTTGCCAAGTAATTACTATTTATCTAACGATAGTTTCAAATACAAATTGATGGTGCATATTTGCTATTAATCTAAAGTCATTGCAAAATACAAACAACAATTATCTTCTGAAATTACCACAGAAGATGAAGAGAAAATCATTTTGACACTGGTTTACACATTTAATTTATTATATAAAAAATAAATATTATTGTTTGTCATCACTCATTTTCAGGTTTTTATGTTAAAGAATAACAAAGGTGAGCAAAACCAACAACACCAAAATCCCTGTAATGAGCGCACTTGTTAAGCAAAGCAGTCTGCATCGAAGATCCATATGTATTACACTGTCTTTGTGATCTCCTTGGCTTCTCAGGAATAATTCTGGGAAAGCTGCTGGATCTTAAAGAGGATTATGCTTCCCAGCCAAGACCACCAGACCATGGAACACCAAAATTCATTCAGGGGAGACAACTACATTTAGAATATTAATTGCTTCTCTCCAGAGGAATGCATTTAAAATATCATTGGGAAAAAAATGGTTCAAATTACTAAAACATTCACTGCAAGAATATACTCTATAATCAGCACTTCCCAAAAGATATAATCCTTTGACAGTAGTAAAACTGAAACATGGAGAAGGATCCCTTCATCCATGCCATTTAAGCTACTTAAGTTTTGTCAGATGAACTGACCACTAGCAAAATTTGGCTGTGAGATATTCTAGTGAAGAGTTAACTACCAGGCAGAGTATAGATATGGAGAGAATAATTATTAGGAATTCAAAATTAACATCAGGGAGACCAATCTTGTTCTTAAAGGAATGTTATGGGTTAATAACCAGGTACTGTCAACAACTTAGTATATGAGATATTGGTTCTATAGAGCCATGCCTAAACTGAGGAGGAGGCACCTTCTGTGATATTTTTGTTTTGTTTTCTTTTTAAGCAGATTGACAACCTAAACAGAATGCCTTGCAACTTCCTTTTGGTCCACCCTAAACTGTGGAAATGGGATGATCAAAGTCATACTGCTGTAAGCACAGCCATAGGGACTTAGAGGAAAGCAATACCAAAAGATTCACTTAAACTCAGTACTATAAGACTTCAGTGTATGATCCTACCATCATTTTAGGTTGATATATATAACTGCTGATATTGAAAAGGTAGTCCCACACAAACCCATTCATCCTCCCTCTACTCCTTTTCTTCATGTCTTCTCATCAAGCCTAGGATTCTTACAACTATGTCTTGAGCCAGTTCAGGGCCACTATGGTCAACTATGTCTTGAGCCACTCCAGCTGAAAACTTGTTCTTCATTATTTGCTAGTTTTTGGTTAATCATCAACTGGCTTCCATCTTGGTACACCTGCTCTGACTTTGCTCATCTCATAGATATGCTAGATACCATAAATCATCCTGCGTACCACAAGTTAAAATTCAGTCATGCTTTCGGTAAGAAAAACTTTATTTTGTTAAAGTTTTTCCCAGAACAAAATTAAGTATTTTTTTATATTGTCATATATGAAAGATTTCTAATTTCCCTCAAGCCTTCCAGAAAAAAAATAAATAAAAAATGAAAGAACATAACTCAGCTGCATCAACTTCTTTGCAATTCTAGTTGTCTGATCAAATAGCTACTTTTTCAATTGGCCATTGTAACTTGTGTGATACTTTTATGTTACCTAGTCAGCAAAGGCATGGATTCATTTCTCAATGTGGCAACCATCTCCAAGATAACATTTGAACTTGCTGAATTATTGAGTGATAGCTAACTCAAGATATAGCAAAATCTAATCTATAGATTTCAGTCTACCAGGAAAATTTCTACAAGAAAAAACAAAACAAAAACACATGCTCAAAAGTCTTAAGCAGTCATTTACTTCTGTAGGTATGCCCATAAGGCAATAGCATACATTTGTGGTGCAATTCATCCCTGACATTGTGGAGTTGGAGGTGTTGTGAATTTGACTTCATCCAGTCAATTACAGAGAAAAACAAAAAACAAAACAAACAAAAAAAACCACTGAATTTACCATTCCATTCAAAATAAATAATTAACATTTACAATAGCTATACAAACTGAAACATCTCATCATAGAATATCCTGAGTTGGAATGGACCCAAAAAGTCATCAACTCCAACTGCTGGCTCCACAGAGGGCTAACTAAAAATTAAACCGGATGTCTAAGAACATTGTCCAAACATTTCTTGAACTACAGCAGGCTCGGTGCTCTGACCACTTCTCTGGGGAGCCTGTCCCAGTGCATGACCACCTTCTGGGTGAAGAACCTTTCCCTAACACCCAGCCTGACCCTCTCCTGCCCCAGCTCCATGCCATTCCCTTGGGTCCTGTCTCTGTCCCCAGAGAGCAGGGCTCAGCGCCTGCACCTCCACTCCCCTCGTGAGGCAGCTGTAGGCTGCCATGAGGCCTCCCCTCAGCCTCCTCTGCTCTGGGATGAACAAGCCAAGGGACCTCAGCCACATCCCAAGGTGGAGTACTGAGCACAGTGCTCAAGATGAGGCCTCACCAGCGCAGAGCAGAGCGTGACAATCCCTTCCCTCGACCAGCTAGCAATGCTGTGCCTGATGTACCCCAAGGTATGGTTGGCCCTTTTGGCTGCCAGGGCATGCTGCTGGCTCACATTCAGTTAACTTGCTGTCAACCAGAACCCCCCAGATTCCTTTCCACAGGGCTGCTCTCCTGCTCAGCCTCTGTCAGCCTCTCGTCTCCCAGTCTGTATGCATATCCAGTGCTGCCACTTCTCAGGTGCAGGATCCAGCTCTTGTTGAATTTGATGTGGTTGATGATTGCCCAGCCCTCTAATTTGTTCAGACCTCTCTGCAAGGTCTGTCTATCCTTAGGAGAGTCAACATCTCATCCTAATTTAGTACCATTTGCAAATTTACTTCATATACATTCAAGTCCAGCATGCAAGTCATTTATGAAAACATTGAAGAGAAGTGGTCCTAAAATGGAGCTTATGATGAGCTGATTGAACATCAGTTGTTTGTAAAACAGAAATCTCTTGACTGTACCTAAAGTAAGACAAATCATGTGACTAGCTTCTAGAAGCAAATTTTTCATTCAGATGTTCTTTGGCAAATCTAGGGCATTCAACTTTTTATTTGTAAGTAGAGCTGATGTTATGTTAAAATAATCTGAAATTCTGTTAGGTGATTATCCTTGATTTGTTTGTTTTTCTGCTTTTCTATAAAATCCAGCCTTTGGTTTAGCATATTTCCATTCCACCTTCATTCTCAGGATGTGGTTAAGTGTGACAGGCCAGCTGGATTGCCCAAAGTGAAAACTTTTCATATAGGTTCAGGAACGAGTCCAAGTCTAGCAGTTCCCATAGCAGTTCTACCTTCTGTAGCCATTTCTGGACCTTTCTCACCAGAGTACTTTGCTACATACTCTACCTGATTGCAAAGAAATTAAGACAGTCTTTAGAAAAATATTCTTAGCTCCTGGTGTAGCAACTAAAACATCTGCTGTATCAGGTTTTCCTGGAGTAAAAATCTGTGTCTGAAGGGAGCCATGGCAGGTAGCCATAAACTTCTCTAAAGGGACAAGGAGAAATATGGACTCTGGGTTTTATAATGCTCACCGTGACAAGTCTAGACTTAGTAGTGTACTCCAGATAAAATCCATCCTTACCTAGCGTTTCTCTCCCTTTTAGACCAACAACATCAAATGCAAAAATATAACCCACGTATGTTTCTCTGACATGAAAATTTTGTGAAAAACCTGTATAGACATAATGTACAAGAGGTGTGCATTTTTTGCATAAGGGATCATGCATTTTTGCATGAGTGCTGTGTTCAGCTCTGGGGGCCTCAGCACAAGAAGGACATGAACATATTAGAACGAGTCCAGAGAAGGGCCACAGAGATGATCAGAGATCTGGAGCACCTCTCCTATGAGGAAAGACTGAGGGAGTTGGGGTTGTTCAGCCTAGAGAAGAGAAGGCTCTGGGGAGACCTTACAGCGGCCTTCCAGTACATAAAGGGGGCCTACAGGAAAGCTGGGGAAACTCTGTCAGGGAGTGTAGTGATAGGACAAGGAGTAATGGCTTTAAACTAAAAGAGGGTAGATTTAGATTAGATATTTAGGAGACGTTTTTTATTCAGGGGGTGGTGGGGCACTTGAAAAGGTTGCCTATAAACACTGTGGATGCCCCATCCCAGGAAGCGTTCAAGGCAAGTTTGGATGGGGTTTTGAGCAACCTGATCTAGTAGGAGGTGTCCCTGTCCATGGCAGGGGGGGTGGAACTGGATGATTCTTAACATCCTTTCCACCCCAAACCACTCTATGGTTCTATGATTTGTATGCATTGTTTTTTTTTTCCCTTTAGTGTTTTTTTTTTCCCTTTATAATTTTTTAATGGTAACTGATAATTAACTTAAAAAAAAAAAAAAAAAAAAAAAAAGATATGTACAAGATCCTCTTCCTATTGTGATGACATCTACTGGTCCCAGAAAGATATTACTGCTCTACATGGAACAGGTGTTTTGTTACACTCTATGACATTGTGTAAATACATCTACATGCAAGCACACAAACATATATATGCTGGAATTTCATAAGAAGAAGGCACGCAAAAAAAGGATTATTTTATTGTCTTCTTTCCCTCGGAAAAATAGCTAAGAGCAGAGAAACACAGACAGAAGGTCATCAAACTTGGGATCTGTTGGAGCTGCAGTGTGCAGGAAAACTAAAACCTTAAGAACCATCCTGCTTACAGGCGACATGGAGGTTGCAGGCATGAGTGCCATTGCTGAGCTTAGCTGTCACGGAGCTACATGATAACGTTCAACAAAACAAACGTTTCTGGAAGGCAGTTAGATTGTTTCTCTACAGAAATCAAGCTGGTTTGTGGGTACAGATTTCATGATGCATTCTCATCAAGCCAAATAACGTGAACCAATTCTAAACACCTTTTAACTGCATGAAGGCTGCAGACTCAAGAAGGGTATTTTGCTTATCAGGAAGTCATTCCACAAAGCAGATGCCGTGACAACCGAAACATCTTCAGCTTTTAAGAGTAATTCATGAAGATTTAAATCACTATGATACTATTTGTATCCCTTTCAGTTTTCCTAGACATCTGCATCATGGCAAGTAGTATGTCTGTAATAACTCTAATTCAAGCTATCACACAACTGCTTAACTTAATTTTGGGTATTGTGTCCTGCATATTAAAAGACTTATCCCAATCTCTAAAATTCAAAAGAGAAAATGAGATTCACCTGATTTGTGATTCTTTGTAATAGAATGGAAGCTTAGAAATGAACCAGAGTGGTGTTCAATCTTCAGTCTTGTTTTATTCTGCTTTGTGCACAGTTTTTTCTTTGGGTTTTGAGTGATATATGAAAGCCTATAAAGAAACAAGGCACACAGAAGTGGCATTCAGGTTTCAGTTCTAAATGAGGACTTTGCCCTTCTGTGAATCTGACAAATGTACCTTTCTGCCAGCCATTTCCTCTGGTAAAGCTTTTAAAATGGCTTTTACCAATCACTACTGGTGTTTCCAGAAAAGAGTTCTGTGCAGTGTGAAGGGAGGCACCTGAATGTTTCAGTGGCATCTGCCTGAAGGGATATGTCAAAGAAGAAATGTTTGAACAACAAGATTTATTAAAACAGATGTCCAATTTCTACCACAGAAAGCTTGACATCCCTTAACCACGAACCATCTGTGTATATTCCTGTATTCTTTTTCTCACTCTCTTTTTCTAAATCTGGATTTATATGTAGAGGGAAGGCATGATGACTTTGGTCTGATATGACATTTATCTTCACAAGTGAGGAGACTAATAAATCACTGATGACATTAGCACAAGTGAGTTCTAAGGTCTCCTCACAAGTGAAGATAAATGACATATCAGACCTAAGCTAGCATATATTACATGAAATACCTAATAAGTCTCACTCTCAACATGGCTAGATGTGATGGAGATGTCTGAACTTACATTACTTCTCAAATTCACCACCCTGAGAGAAATTAAATTTGCCAGCCAAATAAGATCACTCACCACTGAGACAACCTGAGTACATTTTAGCCTTTTGCTATGCTACTGCTCTGCAGCCACAACATGGTAGTAAAACACAATTAAAATGTTCTTATGAAACAGAGTATCAGTAACTCATTTTTCAGTACATGAAGCATACCTTGATTTTTGGGTGGTCCCCTACGGAGACAGGAGTTGGACTCAGTGACTCCTATGGGTCCCTTCCACCATGAGATATTCTATGATTCTTTGATTATATACCCGATTTTCATGCCTTGAGCAATATCAAAAGTCTATAAGGCATTACTTATGTATGTCTGTATGTACAGTTCCATACATAAAATACGTACAACTAGCTTTTAGCTCATGCATTATGGAGGGCAGTAAGTATTCACAACAGCTTGTGGTCTTCCTTAAGCTCATTAATGGCAACTTTGTTGAAAAGCTGAAAATTTTTAGAATTTCTAATTAATTTAGGAGTAAAATATCCTTCTTAGGACATGAGATCTGCTAGACTGAGATGCATCAAAAGTCCATTTGAATCAGGGCAGTAGCAGATGTTTAGGGAAAGAGTATAATATATTGGGCATAGAGACTCTACTTAGGGGTAATTAATGGGTGAGAGACTTTCTAAACTGGACACAGCATCTAGACCATCATGTTGAGGAAACAGATGTTTAATCTATACTACAGCACTTGAAGCCCAAAGTTAGGTCTAGTGCTAATCCTAATTTATTTTGGTGATCCTGCCAACATTCTGTAGTGGAAAGGGAGAAACTCATCTGAAGGTGAATTTAGTCTTGTGTGTAATTTGCAGGATCAGAGCTAGTTTCAGAAAATTTGAGAGTAACAGAGTTGTAAGTCAGTTAACATTAATGTTGCATAGATGTACATCTCAAATATTGTACATAAAGTGTCATGCTTTTACCCTTTGTTTACACAGTGCTGCCCCACTTACAGATACTACGTTTTCAATTTTATTCTGGTTTTAATCTAAAAATTTCCTTGGGTGATGCTCTACTTAGAGACAATTTCTCTGCAATAATATTTTGTATTAATTTAGTGTACTTGTAATCAACTCCCCTCACAGTAGAAGACAGTTGGAGTGCCATATCAAGTAAAAAAAAAAAAAAAAAGAAAAAGCTTTCACATTTCTCATGATGTATGCATTCTGGCCACGTGCAAAAATTAGTGAGAAGCCAGGTAAGTGCAAAGTATTCATCAGCCTGTGAGGATACAAAGAACAGAAATTGAATAGTCTTACAGAGTGTCAGGGCACAGGAGAGGCCAGGGGTGCCAGGGCAGGAGTGGTCATGGGGACATCAGGGTGATGCTGTGCCCTCCCTCCCCAGCCAGCCCCATCCTGCAGCCCCCACATACAAGGCGGTGCGGAGAGCATCTGGCCCACGGGGAGTTTGAATGGGACTGTAGCAACAGTGTTTTGGAAACATTGCCTTTTAACATAGCCTGATCTAAGCATCATTTTCATTTTACTGCTGAGAGTGTGAAAGGAGATAGTGCAGTCAAATTGTTTAGTTAATATCAGGAAAAGGGTTCATTGTTATTAAATCTAATTCTTAGCTCTCAAGCAGATCACTCCTTTAATCCCATTGACTTGCTTTCAACTATACTCATCTTCCTATACATCACGTGTGTTAAAAGAGTAGACTTCTGTGGACTTAAGAGTCTAGAATTTAGATTTTACAAAAGTAATCAGAAACTATAATTAATGAAAACATTTGACATCTGTTTTACCAAAATGCTCACAAAGACCTGAGTAAATGGGGTAGAAAGCTGAAACAAACTTTAAACCAATTGAAAACAACATTTAGAAAGATTTATCTGTTTTCATTGTCAAAGTTGAGACATGAAAGTAGCTGGGGAAAAAGAAATTAGATTAGAGTTTAAGGGAGTAATTTTTATTAATATTCTTGATTTTTAATATTACTAAGAAAAATTAAACTTTTCCTTATGATATCACTTGAATAATGGTACAGAAGTTCTGCCTAAGAGGAAGGGGAGAACCAAGTTGTTTGCACACAGTCAAAATTTAGTGAAAGCCTGTGTGTCTAATGCTAAGCATTAAAAGTAAATAAAATCAAATAATAAAATTTGTGAAAAAATGCTCTATTTCTCTTTAATGCTTTGTAAGACATTAATTTATGTTCAGGTTCTGGTTTTATTTGTTTATTTATTATTTTGGTGAGCTTCACAATAAGAACTGCATATGGGAAACATCTTTGAAAGACAAGAAATATTGAGAGAATTCTTGATAAAAACATCAACAGCAAACAATATCAAAACTTAACTGGAAAATTGCTAAATTTCTTCAGCTGAAATTGTCTCTGTATGTATAAAGATTTGAATTAGCACATATTAGCATATATTACTGCTTCTGCTTTTGAAGATTTTTTTTTAAGCTTCTATTTCTGTTATGAAAACAATTCCTAGTTGATAAATAGTGGATTTCTCTGGGAGAACTATAAGGGAGGAGGTTCTGGAAATTTCAGTTATTGTGAATGATGAAAGAAAAAAGGACTATAGTAATTTTCATTATTTAAATAACAATTCACTGCTCATGCTGCTTCTAAAGGTTAACAACACAAATCTTAAAGATACCACTAAATTCTTTCCTACCCTTCCTTATTTGTTGAAGTGAGACTAGGGCTTGTAGCATCCACCGAATTCACATCACAAATTAAATTAAATATATGTTTTACATTTGATAGATGTATTTTCCTGGGAAGTCTTTAATTTTCATAACTCTTACTTTAGATTTTGACAGTGCCAATAATAATACTTCCCCAGGGGAAAAAAAAATAAAAAAAAATAAAATAAAAAGGAAGAAAAAGGAGAAGAAGGGGAAGGGGAAGGGAAAAGGAAAGGCGAAGGGGAAGGGAAAAGAAGAAAGAGGAAAGAGGACGGCGAAAAGAGAATTGGAAAAGGTAAAATGAAAGAAAAGAAAAAAGTAAAAAGCTTTTGTTTTTAATGATTTGAATGCTTTTCTGGAAGATCTACATGGTGATCACTTCTATTAGGTAGCTGTAAAATATATGTATTTTATTCAATAATCAATAATTTTATCTTGAACTTTGCTAGGGACATTTATTGCATATTACACTGTTTGTTACTCTCTCCCAATTCCATTATCCTTTGTCTTATAGTTTTCTTTTGTGGTACATTTTGATAAACATATTGTTGTTTTAGCCGAACTTAGCTATTTACTTGCTTAAACAGTGTTTACTAGATGGAAAGTAGCAAAACATAATACATTTTAAAAATAAACAACATCATTTGAGGAAATTGAACTTAAAATAATTTCCTGCAGGATTATTTATTTGCCACTTCATTCTTTCATCACATGCTGCATTGAGTTTACAAAGTTTGGGTGGCGGGGGGGGGCTGCAGGGGTGACCTCTGTGAGCAGAACCCAGCAGCTGCTCCATGTCAGATCAGAGCCAGCTCCAGATGGCTCCAAAATGGACCCGTGCTGGTTGGGCCTCTGGGAGAGCAGATTTAAGAAAGAAGAAAAAAATGCTGCACCACAGCAGCAAAGATAGAGAAAGAGAAGTGAGAAACAGCCCTGCAGACACCAAGGTCAGTGAAGAATGAGGGGGAAGAGGTGCTCCAGGTGCTGGATCAGAAGTTCTCCTGCAACACATGGGGTACCATGCTGGAACTCTGCAGGTGGATCTGGCCTGAAGGTGGCTGCAGCCCATGGAGAGCCCAAAAAGGAGCAGGCCCCTGGCCAAAGCTGCAGCCTGTGGATAGGAGGCCACAGTGGAATAAGTTTTCTGACATGAGCAGCTACCCACAAGAGACCCATGCTGTCTGTGAGACAGACACATCTTGGAACAGTTCTTGAAGAACTGCAGACCATGGCAATGTCCCATGCTGGAGTGGCTTGAGAAGGACTGCACCCCACAGGAAGGACCCCACACTAGAGTAGGGGAAAGTGTGAGGAGGAAAGAGTGTCATAGAGGAACTGTTATGGAGTGACCACAACACCCATTTCCCACCCCCCTTGCCCTGCTCAAGGGGAAGGTGGCAGGAGTGAAGGGGAGGAAGGTGCTTTTAGTTTTTTCCTTAGTTCTCACTACCCTACTCTGTAACTAATTGGCAATAAATTAAACTAATATTTCCCAAGTCAAGTCTGTTTTACCCATGACAATATTTGGTGAGTGATTTTCCTGTCTTTATCTCAATCCATGATGTTTTTTCCTCGTATTTTCTCCCCATTTTGCTGAAGAGGGGGAGGTAGAGAGCCACTGGCTGGACAACTGGTGACCAGCCAAGGCTGACCCACCACACAGGCAGGTATGCTTTGCTACTAGATGACTACAAGTATGGACCAGTGTTTGATTTTTCTTCCTCCTCTTTTTTTTTTTTTTTTTGAGGTTTGAAGCTTCTTATGCATTACACTGTTTAATCAAGAATAATTTCAGTTGGAAAGCCATTGTAGTGAGTCATCTAGACCAGCCCTGCATGGTGGAGGAATTGATTTGGTGGCTTACACACAGCCCTAATGTGTGGGTGTCTCGTCTAGCACTGAGCAATCCGCTGTTGACATGCCTTGGCAGGCTGTCCAACAGACTAACTATACTTATGATAAAAGGCTCTTTTTTCCCCACTACCAAATTAAATGTTCACGTTCTGAAAGGAAACTGTATGATGCTTGTAGACATTCAATAGGATGGCAAAAGCCAATACTGGGTTAATACCATCAAGTAATTCTTTGAATGGCACTTCATAGATGTGGAGCCTGTTTTTCTTCCAACTAATAATTCATAACAAAGCAATTGAACAATTCAGTAATGTACATGTATTACATGTACTTTTAAGAGGTGCATTTTTTGTATTTAGCCAACATTTTTGACCAGTATGTTCTCATAATTAAATGGCTCAGCACTAACTCTCCCTCTTGGGGTCTCTTTTAATGTTAAGGAAACTCTTCACAGAATCACTGAATGGTTGAGGTTGGAGGTCATCTGCTCAACCAGGCACACCTAGAGAAGGTTGCTCAGGAGCATGTCCAGGCAGTTTTTGAAAATCTCCAAGAGGGAGACTCTACAACCTTTCCAGGCAACCTGTTTCACTGCTCCATCACCTGTACAGTAAAAAAAGTGCTTCCTGATATTTAGACAAAACCTCTGTTTGTGCCCGTTGCCTCTTGTGCTTTCACTGGTCACCACCAAAAAGAGCCTAACTCTGTCTTTGGAGCACAAAGCAACTATTTTTCCATTAATAGCCCAGGCCATCCACTGCTTCTAGAACAAGCAAAGTATTGATAGACTCACCACCACCAGTAAGATATCTGGTGAGCCTCTACTGCCCATGATGGGCAAGTAGGCAAGTCAAGTAGGCAAGGGGTAGGACACCACAGTCCTTTAGACTGGTTTGGTTCTTTATGCTGATGTCTACTGCTTCCCTAGGTTTATTTTATTTAGGGTTTTATGGTTTTTATGTTAGTATTATTCAGTTTGAACTCTTGAGCTGATAACTGGTAACTTCCAAGTGTCTCCTCCACCTAGGTTTTAACTTTCCTTATGTTGTGCAGGTCTAGCATACCTATCTTCTCAACTTTAACAATTTCTCAGTAAAGCTACATGAAGGTTAAAAAGTTATGCTGCAAAAACTAAACCCTATATGACAGCTGACTGAATCCCTGGGTAGAAAGTTATGTAGTAGTCAACCTTTAAAAGCGGATTGTTTCAGCCCAATTCATTTGCTTACATTTACCATATGTAAAGAATAGTATGCATTACTGTCAGCACTTGTCATATGTTATGCCGTCACTATTATAATAAATGTTACAGGTTATGCTTAACTTTTTTCTAGTGATTTGCCCTCTATGAAAGTATTTGTTGTTGTTGTTGTTGTTGTTGTTTTTCTTTTGATATGAAACATCACTAGGAGTCCTAGCTTTTACTTCATACGATTACTGTTACATCCACTGCCGACAGTCCTCACAACTGCCAAAATACGACCTGCTGCCAAAATATTCCATAACATCACAAATCGTGTTAAGACAGAAAAAGAGACTTGGTCTGTTGAATCAGGTCTGTTGAGTCTTCAAAAATAATAACAGAATCACAGAATCGTCTAGGTTGGAAGAGACCTCCAAGATCACCAAGTCCAACCTCTGACCTAACACTAACAAGTCCTCCACTAAACCATATCACTAAGCTCTACATCTAAACGTCTCTTGAAGACCTCCAGGGATGGTGACTCAACCACTTCCCTGGGCAGCCCATTCCAATGCCTAACAACCCTTTCAGTAAAGAAGTTCTTCCTAATATCCAACCTAAACCTCCCCTGGCGCAACTTTAGCCCATTTCCCCTTGTCCTGTCACCAGGCACGTGGGAGAATAGACCAACCTCTACCTCTCTACAGCCTCCTTTAAGGTACCTATAGAGAGCGATAAGGTCGCTCTCTAATAATAAAATAAAAACAATAAATATTAATAAATAATATTATAAATATATAATATATAAAAATTTAATATAATAAATAATAGATAATAAAATAAAATAACAATAATTATAACTAGTATTATTATTAATTAAACATTGAAATTGAACAAGTAGTGGAAATTCAATAAGCAAGTAGATCTTTCCAAATACTCCTTGAAATTAAACCATGATCAGAAAAGTTATCCACTCATTAATTGGGGCTGGAAGGAAAGGTAGAGACATTTTTACACCTAACCCATATAACTTTCAGTTGCAGCTAAGTGCTTAATTGAATTTCTTATTAACACAGTCTCTAGAAGTCAATTAATCAGCAGCCAAAACAACTTTATTTTCTAGAACAACCTCAATCCAATGCTCTCAGCCTCATCTGAAACAAAATATTCAATATCACATATGAACTCTCCATACTTTTTGCAAGTTGTCTTATACCTTCAAAAAAATTCTACTCAGCATTTGAAATGTGATCCCTTTAAGCCAAAAAACGAAAAAATATCTTCTTGTTGTCAATAACATGTAGACTCAGTAGAGTTATTTACTACCATTGCTAAATACCTACTGATATTTGCTACCTTCCTGTAAAAGATCATGTTTGCAGTTGCTCTTAGTTTTGGCAAACTTCTGCTCAAATGTTTTTTTTCCTCTTGCTGGATAACATGCTCCCAAAACATGTAAGAAAATTTCACTCAAAAGAGCTTATCTAAATCAAGGAGCAGGGCAGGTGAGCATGCCATTTCACCTGTCCATTCTTTTTGTAGCAGCTATACCTCCTGCATATTTCAGAAATTTGGCATAACTATTCCTAGGCTGTCAAGATTCCCACGTCAGCATTTGACCTGTGTTTCAATATTGCTGCTTTTCCTCCACTGCTGGAGCACCATGCAGCTCCAAGTGCCGTACACAAGAGCATTATACATTGTCCCTCTTCCTCTGAATACCATCTGAGGCCATACCTTCCACCAGGGTCAAAAAGGGGCTTCACTGTTACTGCAGGGCAGGAGTCTAGCACCACGTCATCCCAAAACTCTAATTTGCAATAATTTGATGTCACATACCTGAGACAGCCATCTTCACTACATCAAGTTGCAAGCTGAGAGACGTGAAACTCAGGCTTTCAAATTGAGAAAAGGATGACTGTATTTCCTCTGCTGTAAATAATTCTCACATTAATCCTGCAAGTATGAGAAAGGGACCTGACCACTCCAAACACATGGAGAATCAATGTTCATACTTTGGAAAAAGAAAGGAAAAATGTACTGCGCATAGGCAGAAAAGAGACTGGAGGTAAATGGGACTAGGAGTTTTCCTGGGACTGACTGAACAAGAAAACTAGAATAAAGATTTGGGGAGAGAAACCAGAAGACAGGGCAAATCACTCAGAGATGAAATAGTATCAGGAGTTGGTAATATCAGAGGGAGGGAGATAAACTGGGAAGATGGCAGGGACAGAAAACACAGACTCCAACACTGATCTTTATTTGTAATCCTCTGGCCTCTTTAGTTACACAAATGGCAGCTGTACATAATTCTAATATTTCTAATTTTGATTTAGTACTAAATTGTGATGAATAGTCAGAATCCCACTGTTGTGTGGAGTAAAACATTCAGAAATAATTAGACTCAAAAAATATCCTCAGCATAGAAATGTAATGCCTAATAATAACATATTGTATCCACCTGAGTATATGCAAGTTAAACATGAGCAAAGTAAAACATTTTAATATTGCTGGAATTTTATTTTCAACTCAAAATTGTTGTTGAACTACTTTAATTTGTCTCTATATAGAGGATTAAAATCTTTTGACAAACAGTTCTCAGGTCTGCTGCCTTTACCCTATTGTACTTAATGCAGCCTCTGGCTTCTTTCACTCAGGTTATGAAGTCCGTCCTCCAGCAGAATTTCCTATTCAAATGCTAGAAGGCTTTTTGCCAGCTGGATGTTAACAGAGTACAGCCAATTCCTTACAATATTTGCTCTAATCTTTATTCTCACTTTCATATTATTTCCCTTCCTCCTGTTCTCTGTCTCGGCAGAATTCTAAATCTTCATACAGGTCTCACTGTATTGATAATGTGAAGTTATTATAAAGCATAAAATCCCTTTTCCCTAGCCCGATTCTCCAAAGGAAAAGATTAATTTAAAATTCACTATACACATAAATAAATAAATAAATAAATTAAAAAATATGTATTAAAAATTGGTATATTTTGCTACCCTGGATATTTTTCCTGTAAACTTGTTTTCAGAGTTTTTAAATAAATCTCAGGTTATTAGCGGTACCAGGAGAATTAGGGGATTACTTTCTCTTTTCTGACTTATGCCTCATGATTTGAGCTGTGAAGAACTGCATCTTGGTGGGGGGAAGCAACAGCATGAAACATCATGAAAATGTGAAAAAAATCTCACAAAATTGTTCTCTCTAATGCATTTTATTTTCAACAAATACCTATTTTTGTTGTTGTCACTATCAAATATACAGCACTCAAGTAGTGTATTAGAAACATCAGGAAAATAAGTGATATTAGCATATATTACATATTAAGAGTGGTTCAGGAAAAAAAAAAAAAAGAGCTAGTTATGCATCAGGGCTGCAGGCAGAACTAGAGCAGCAGCTAGTTACTCACTGCCTGCTTAACCTAGCTGTGCTTCTTGGAGGGACACAGCACATCCTCCTGACACTTCTTCCTCCAACTCTGAGTCTGCCCCTGGTGCTGTGGATCCAACACAGATCTTTGCTGCTCCAGAACAGGTGACCCAGACATGCACAGGGAAGGGTAGTTTTACCACCCATAGCCCATGGAACCTGGTCCTTCCACACCCATGACAGAGAAGGTTCCTGAACATATGCAGCAAATCTGTCTTCTTGTTCACATGAAATGGGGCTTTGGGCTTTCAATGCCTTTGTGAACACTGGTACACAGCAATAATTCTTTGACAGTAGTACTTGCAGCCTGCAATGGTGAAAAACATCTGCAACAAAGGCAACTTTTTCAAATGAACTTAAATGGACCTACCTGAAAGTTTAGCTCTAGCACCTGTTGCTTTCCCAGCAGTATATACTAAGAGTTTGGGTATGATCCAATATGATCCATTTCTGATTTATGGCTGAAAAGGGCTGGTGCTTATAAAGGTAAGATACACTTTTATTATGTTAGGAAGGAAGGGGATTTTTTCCTTATGAGGACTGCAAGCTTCTTGGCTGAGTATTATAATCTTTTTATTGAGTATTTTTTTTAAGTAATTAATGTTGCAAAAGACTTAAGGTTTATAGAAGTTTCTTTTCTTCTTTTTCTTAAAGAAAGATATAACTAAAGCAAAGATATAAAGATATAACTAATGGCAAAATAGTTGCTGTAACTTCTCATATGCTTACTGCTGACCTCTAGATACAGTAGGAAAAAAAAATGTGTTTTTTTTTTTTTGAATCAGTAATAGACTGATTTGTTTTTAGAATTGTGTCAATATTTTATGCTGCAGAAGCCACTCAACATGACTTATTTAAAGTTATGACAGAAGTCTTTGTCACTTTTAGTTTTTCATACTAAGTAGTATTCCTCCTGTGTTATTTTATCTGCTTATTCCTCAGGAGAAGAAAAGAGGATATAAAAATGAAAAATGGTTACTCAAAACTTCCAGAACAATAGTGTTGTTCCCTGTTCATTTATTTTTGAGTTCTTGATTAAGTATAAATCCTATTGAAAGTGAGAAATTAAAACTATTTTTTTTCTTACATAATGTTTTAGATAATAATTCTGCCTCCTTGTACTTGTTTTTTTTTTTTTTTTTCCATAGTACCCTTTCAGGCCTTTAGATGTTATTTATTGTAAGATAGGAAATCATTAGGGCAGCCCTATTTTTTTATTATTACTATTAAAAAAATAAACTTGAGTTTAAAATAATATGGGCAATAAATTAAGAGACAAGCAGATTGAGAGTGAGAAAAGAAGGCAATGAGAAAATGTTTCGATGGGTGCCTTTGCTAAAACCAGTCACAAATGGCTATTAGTCTAAACAGTCCCATCTGGCAGAGATTTGTAGGCATCACAGGGAAGGTAGGTTTTAAGGAAGGATTTAAAAGAGGATAAAGTGATATGATCTACAGGATTATCAGTGATAAATGAAATAGGCAAGGATTTAAAGTGTTAAGGAAGTTTTTAAGTCCTCTGTACCTTTTAGTTCAAGACTTATAATGTGAGATAACTAACTTGTCTTCAGTAGTTTGGAGGGTTTTGCACGGATAGTCTGGAGGGTTCCTTGGTTGTCTAGAGAACCGTGGCTGCTTTATTGGCATAATAGTCTCCTATTCTGGTGAGAAACAAAACATCTGAGATCTAACAAGACAAGTTCAAAGCGCATACCTGTTATGTAGTTTCCCTTTCTGTGTGTAAGGGGTTGGAGAAAGCAATTGCCACCAACTGTACAAAAGCCTGTATTTTATTGGCTGGTGTACTTATCCACTGAACTGTTGCTTTGTTATAGATATTATGAAGTATGATAGCAAGTACTCTGACAAAAGGAGTGTTTCAACAGTTCTCTTTTCAACTTTGTCCATTCCACTTGATTCCTTTCTCAGGAATCATAGTGAATCCTTCATCTAGAAGGTAGAGCTGAAGTAAGAAGATTATCATATAAAATGCATCAGAAAACTTAGTGTAAGGTGGTTTTGCTTAAAACACGTGAATACTGGTCCGCTAGAAAACTGTATTTATGATTAATTTAAATATCTGGTAGTCATGCATAAACTTAAGGTGGTGTGTTCTTGTTTCTGTTATTTTCCTCTCTTTTCTTTGCCCTTCCACCTTGCTGAGAATATTTCTTAGGGCCCTTGTGGAGTTCAGCATTTACTGGATTTTGTTGCAGAACACTGCTTTTGGAAGCAGAGTTGCTTCCTATAGAAGCAGACTTTAGATTTTTTTTTTTTTTTCAAAAAAAAGAAGGCAAACAAACATGCAACAAAAGCATTCTTCAGAACAGTCTACAGAAGTGAACAGTGCACTTGAGGCAGATAATACCATGGAAAAATCCAACTTGCTAAGGGAGACTTTAGAAAACTGCTAAAGGGGGGGAAAAAGTCTCTGTAATGAAAACCTGGCTAATCCAAAGATATTCTGCTTTCCCTTTTTTATGTATGAACTGCAATAACTTCTTTGCTTTGGGCAACTTATATGCTGAAAAAGAGGTAACTATTACCAGGCCTGTTGAAAGTTCTGGGGATGGTGTAGGGAAGGAGTTATTTTTAAAAGAAAACTAATGCTCTCTAATGGTAGAGCTGCCAGTACAGCATTCAGTGCTGTTCCATTCAGCCTCCATTTGCACAAGTTATACATCTTCAACCACATAACACTTCTCTCTGCAGTTCCTCTACCTCACCCATTAAACGTCACTCTTACAAGGATTTCCTGCAAAGATCATGTAATTGTGACCACAAAATGCAAGTTAAATACTATGTGCTACCTGTTATTTCACTAGCTGAAACATATCTGAAATAGGAAAGATCTCAGGATTATTTTTCCCAGGTGTCTCTGACAAAACACATAATATTTCCATACAGGAGTTACAAGCTGTTCTTTGTTCTATTCTAACCAAAGAAATTGCACTGTCATCTGTTTACAACAGCTTTTGAAATTCTGTCCCTTTCAGTGAGTTTTATCTGGATTTTGCACATTTTTTTCAGGGCAATATAGTGTACAAGGCTCAACTTTTCCATATAGAACCATAGAATCATTAAGGCTGGAAAAGATCTCTAAGATCATCTGACCCAACCATCCACCTACCACCAATGTCACCCACTAAACCATGTCCCTAAGTGCCAGGCCCAAGCTTTCCTTAAACACCACCAGGGACAGTGATGCCACCACCTCCCTGGGCAATCCATTCCACTGCCTGACTGCTCTTTCTGAGAAGAAATGTCTCCTAATTTCCAACCTAAACCTCCCTGGTGCAACTTGATGCTATTCCCTCTAGTCCTATTGCTAGTAACCTGTGAGAAGATGCTGACCCCCAGCTCCCCACCACTTCCTTTCAGGTAGTTGTAGAGAGCAATAAGGTCTTCCCCTGAGTCTCCTCTTCTCCAGACTAAACAACCCCAGTTCCCTCAGCTGCTCCTTATAGGACTTGTGCTCCAGGCCCTTCACCAGCTTCATAGCCCTTCTCTGGACACGTTCTCAGATGCTGAAAGGGAGCAGTTTCCAAAGCTCTGTATCTTATCCAGCCACTTCTAGGTAACAATCAGTGGGTTGTTACTGTTTTGGTTCACAAAACCTGTTTTGGTTCATACAGAGAAAAGGAAATGAAAGAAGTGCAATTCCAGAGAAAGTTATTGCAAAGACAGTCCAGAATTCTGTGACTGGCTTTAAAGTTAAAAGTTTTTTTTAAAAAAAAGCAGTCTCAGAGGAGAAACGTCTTTATAAACCTACTGGTTTCTGAGGTGTTATAGTATACTTGGAACATGTTCAAGCTTTTCTCTGCAACAAAGAAAACCAGATTTTATTTATTTATTTATTTTAAAAAGTAAGATAAAAATTCTCCTCTTCGCAACCATAGGCTTTAATTAAAAAAAGGTATTCACAGGCCAACTAAATCATGATAGTTGGCAGCAATTCAGAGTGGAGTGAGGTTTTTAAACAAAAGTAAGCCTAACACCTGTACTTATTAGTAGGTTTACTTGACAATCACAGAAGGCAACATTGTTATGTACAGATTCAGAGGTGAAGTGTCATGTGAAGAAATGCTTTAGAGAATGGGACATTAGATTGAAGTTTTTGGTATATTTTGAGTTCAAGATTATAAGATAAAATCCAGAACTTTAAAATAGCAAATTTAGTGGGAGTTAAGGTTTACCTTTTTGATTGCTTAACCTTTACACTTGATGTCAGCGTTGCTTACACACATGTGGACAGAATACTTGAAACGTTCTTTCTTAAAATCATTGAGTTTGTGTTACTTGTATGACAGCGGAAACTAATGTTTGGAGCAAGGTAACCAAATGAGTAATGATCTCATGAACTGGGATATATACATTATACAATATATACATTATACAGTATAGAAAATTTGAATTTCAAGCTTGAAGACTAGACTTTGTATTAATAGTACTACTATAACTTCCTAGAATCTCCCTATACTGCCTGCATGGTGTCTAACTTATCATAGAATGGCTTGGATTGGAAGGGACCTTATAGATCATATATTTCCAACCCCCTATCATGGGCAGGAATGACATCCACTAGATCAGGTTGCACTATCCAACCTGGCCTTGAACACCTCCAGAGATGAGGCATCCACAACTTTTCTGGGCAACCTGTTCCAGTGCCTCACCACACTCGTTGTGAAGAATTTCCTCCTAACATCTAAATCTCCCCTCTTTCAGTTTAAAACCATTACCCCTTGTCCTATCACTATCTACCCAAGTACAAAGTCACTCTCCATTTTTTATATAAGCCCCCTGTAAGCACTGAAAGGCCACAAAGAGGTCTCCCTGGAGCTGCTTCTTCTCCAGGTTGAACATCCCCAGCTCTCTCAGCCTGATTTTTATAGAAGTGCTCCAACCCTCTGATCATCTTCATGGTCTTCCTCTGAACCCACTCTAAGAGGTCCACATCTTTCTTGTGCTGGGGGCCCCAGACCAGCAGTACTTTAAGTGGAGCCTCATGTGGACAGAGCAGAAGGGAGACAATCACCTCTTTGACTTGTTGGACGTGCTTCTGTTGATGCAGCCCAGAAGGTGAACTGCATCCTGGGCTGCAAGTGCTCACTGCTGGCTCATCTTGAGATTTTCATCCACCGGAACTCCCAAGACCTTCTCTGCAGGGCTGTTCTCAATGAATTCTTCTTATCTGGTCTCATGTCTGGGATTGCCCCAACCCAGGTGCAGCACCTTGCACTTGGACTTGTTGATTCTCATTAGGTTCATGTGGGCCTACTTCTTGTCCAGGTCCCTTTGTATGGCATCCCTTCCTTCTGATACGTCAACGGCACTACTCAAGCTGGTGTCACCTGCAAACTTGCTGAGGGTGCACCCAATCCCACTGTCTATGTCACTGAAAACATATTAAACAGCACCAGTCCCAAGATGGACCCCTGAGGGACACCATTCATCACTGGCCTCCACCTAGACAATAGAGCAGTTGACCACAACTCTTTGGGTGCAGCCATCCATCCAATTCCTTACCCACCGAACGGTCTACCCTTAAAATCCATCTCTTCAACTTGGAGATCAGGATATCTTGTGGGACCATGTCAAAGGCATTGCAAAAGTCCAGGTAGATGACATTTGTCAGTCTTCCCTTTTTGACTGATGTAGTCACTCCATAATAGAAGGCCACCAGATTGGTCAGGCACAAATGGTGAAACCATGCTGGCTGTCTTGGATCACCTCCTTGTCCTGCATGTGTCTTAATATTGCTTCAAGGAGGATCTGTTCCATGATGTTCCCAAGCACAGAGGTGAGACTCGCTGGTCTGTAGTGCCCTGGGTCTCCTCTTCTACCCTTTTTAAAAATGGGAGTGATGTTTCCCTTTGTCCAGTCCATGGGGACCTTGTTTGACTGTCATGACACATCAAATATGATGTAGAGTGGCTTGGAAATCACACCAGCCAGTTCCCTCAGGACCCCGGGATGCATGTTATCAGGCCCCGTAGACTCATACCTGCCAAGAGGTTCAGAGACTTGAGAGATGTGGGAAGCCTAACTGGTGGTGAAGACTGAGGCAAAGAAGTTGTTGAGTACCTCACCCTTCTCCATATCTGTTACCAGTTCTCCCTTTTTTTATCAGAGGGGGTACGCTCTTCTTGGCCTTTCTTTTTTGACCAACGTACCTCTAGAATCCCCTCTTGTTATTCTTTGCATCACTTGAAAAACCTATTTTCGTCTGTGCCTTGGATTTTCTGATCCTATCCTTACACATCCAGATGACATCCCTGTACTCTTCCCAGGCCACGTGTTCCTGCTTCCACTGCCTGTGTATTCCCTTCTTACACCTCAGTTTGACCAGCAATTCCTTGCTCAGCCATGTTGATTTCTTTCTCTGCTTTCTTTCTTTCTTTCTGTCCTGGTTTCAGCTAGGATAGACTTAATTTTCCTCCTACTATCTGGTATGGTACTGTGTTTTGAATTTAGGATGAGAATAATGTTGATAACGCACTGATGTTTTAATTGTTGCAGAGTAGTGCTTACACCAAGCCAAGGACTTTTCAGCTTCTCACACTGCCCTGCCAGCGGGCAGGCTAGGGGTGCAGCAGGAGCTGGGAGGGGACAGACCCAGGACAGCTGACCCAAACCGGCCAAAGGGGTAGTCCATACCATATGGCATCATGCTAAACAATATATAGGGTTGGCTAGCTGGGGTGGGGGGGCCGGCTGCTCGGGGATAGGCTGGGCATCAGTCAGTGGGTGGTGAGCAATTGCATTGTGCATCACTTGTTTCGTACAGATTGTTATTAGTAGTACTATTATCATTATTTTTTCTTTTCTGTCCTAATAAACTGTCTTTATCTCAACCCACAAGTTTTTACTTTTTTCTGATTCTCTCCCCCAGCCCTCAGGGGGTCGGGGGAGGGGGCAAACAGCTGTGTGGTGCTTAGCTGCTGACCAGGTTAAACCACAACACTTTCACATGGGGATGGAGAGCTCTTGTGCTGTAAGAAAACTGTCTTTAAAGAATTGCCAGCTCTGATCAGTTCATCTGTCCCTAAGGAGAGTATTTCTGGGGATCTCATCCACTAGCCCTTTTTCACAGTTGGAAGTTCTCTCTTCAGAAGTTCAGGGTCCTGACTTTGCTCTTTGCCAGGCTCATATTTCTTTATCATAAACTCAACCAGGGCATGGTAGCTGCAGCCCAGACTACCTCCAGTCTTGACCTATTTAATGATTTAATCAGCACTGGTGAGCACCAGGTCCAGTAACACTTCTCCTCTGGTTGGTTTGTCTAATACCTGGACCAGAAAGTCATCCTCAATGTGATCTGGGAGCCTCTTGAATTGCTTACAGCCTGCTGTGTGGCTTTCACAGCAAACAACTCAGTGGTTGAAGCCCCCTATCAGGATGAGTGCCCGCCAGCACAATGCTTCTTGTAGCAGAAGCACGAAGGCCTCATCAACAGGATCCCCTTGATCAGGAAGCCTGTAGTAGAACCCAACCACAAAGTCTCTTTTATTGGTCTGGTCTGTAGCTGTTACCCACAAGCTCTCAACCTGTCTGTGGCTGTTTCTCAGAAGCAACTACTGGCAATCCATCCATTTCTTAACATAGAGGGCAGTTTGCTTTCTGTTCCACACATAAAATAGAAAACTGGAAATAATACTGAATCTAAGAGTGTTTCTGACTTCAGGGGCTTCTCATGCAAGGCACTAGAGCTGTGCTTCTGAGGTTTTACTGTTCTTTTGAAGTAACCTGTTCTTGGCTCCACATGAGGATTCAGTATGGATGTCAGCTGTTCCTGGCATTTTCACAGGAGCAAAGAACATAAATGAAGAAAGCTACAGAACCTTCAGGTGAAATGCAGGCGATCCCTTGAAAGCAACATATCTCTGCCATGCTGCTGATGTGACCTTCTATGGTATGGAGAAAGGAAAAAAATAGTAGTTAACAAGTATAGGTGTGTAGTCTAAATTTGCAACCTACAATGCTTCATCTTTAATTCTGCATTTGATATTTCTCAGGTCAGCTATCAGCAGCAGATGCTTTTCACCATTGTGCAGCTGCTTCTTGCGTGGAGAAAGTGACAGCTGACAGGTGAGGAAATCTGGAGAAACAAGTAGAGCTCATTAAAGAAGGGTAGAGAAGAGAAAAGGAAAAATATATTAACTGTAAAAGACGAGGCTGGGAAGGACAAGGGTGGCATGGGGTGACCGCCACTACTAGCTGAAAGTGGAATAAGGAAGTTAAAAGGCTCCTGGCTCAACAAAGGTCCAGCAGTGAAGAACTATTCTTGCTTAAATTAAAATAAAATAAAAATAAATTTATAAAAAAAAAGTTAATATGTGTAATAAGGATTATTAATGTTTACAGAGCTTGGGCTATTGGCTATACATCCTTATGTGTGTGAAAGTTGTCTATGGTCATCTGCATAAATCCAGTAAGGGTTTTGAAATAAAGCCTTGAACGCAAGCATCTAAATTTGGAGAGAAGTAGAGGATTTGGAGAGACAGTGCACTAGAGGCAGCAGCAATGTCTGCATCTGTTGTTCTTGTTTTAATTACTTTGTTTTTTATATTAATAATTCTCCTTGTTGCCTACCCTAGCCTCTGGATATCACTGCCTCTTTCTACTTTGTCATAGTCCAAACATAGAACTCTTTCCTTCCAGAATAAGGAGTTAAAGGAATAGGTATAGACTGCACATTTACCTGTAGCCTAATAAATAATTTGGTATAGAATGAAGTGATGAAAATGGTAAAAAGACTCTGGGGAATAAAACCGTGTTTTAAAGAAAAAGAAAAAAAAAACTCAAAGCATACTTTGCTGGGGTGTAGATTTTCAGAAGAATACAAAATTAGCCTGTAGAGTTGGCTTCCAGAGTAGGCTACTTAGCTACAGAGCTCAATTCTAATGCACAGTAGAGAGGAGGGGAAGAGGACAAAGACCTCAAGCAGAGGGCTAGAAGGAGGATAAGCTGATGAGGGAATATTGCTTTGAAGAAGTAGGTTAGTAAAAGGACATTGTCAATCTTTCAGTATGCTACAATCTTTCTGCATTTCACATACTGCATGCAGATTGTGCTAAAGCCGTCACAGGAATAGAAGTACGCAGCTTATGTTGTATCCTGCACCCTTGCTCTTCTGAGAGACAGGAGTGACTGGGGTCATAGTCACCACTGGCATCAGCAGGTACAGCTTGCCTGGAGTCAGCGGAGCTGAACACCCACTCCCAGCAGCTGTAAAATCATCCTTGTGGACTTTTCATAGCTGAAAGACAACATTTCAAAGTGATTCTATTGGGAATATACATTCAATAAAGTGATAATACAGTATGTAACATTCTGGATATGTTATCCACTTACCTTTGTTGTGTAGATTATGTTTATCACCTGAGACGGAATAATATACTCAAGGCAAAGAAAACTACTTTTTCTTTCAGAAAATCATTTTCTAAATGCACTGAAAGAGGAGGCTTGCTTTTCTTCTGGGTAGAATAAACTCCTTTTTTTTTTTTTTTTGTCTGAATGAAGCATTTTCATCTTCCCATTACTGTGATTTCAGCTCTGCAGAAGCATGACTCCTGTGGATGGCAACAGGGATTATCTAGTGATTATTGCACAGAGGTGCATGCATAGAATATTTCAATGCTATTATGTCAAGTGCAGCTGCTGCAGAAACAGAGCTTCTTGCTTTTTTTTCCTCCTTTTATTCGAGGCAGTTGTCTCAGTGTGGGGCTTGCTAGTGATCATATCCAGTCTAAGTTTTTGTTTTTGTTTTTGGTTTTTTTTGGTGTGGGGGGAGGAAGGCACAAATGAGCACAGAGAACAAAACTCTAAACTAATAGATAATGACCTTAGATATCCAACGCTGGCTGCACCAGTCCTTCAAAGATTGAAAGATTGTACTCACAGTGGTAAAACATGGCTGATCTCAGAATGTTTGGGGATATAGGGGGTTGGGTATAGGCTTGGAGGAGGAGGGTATTTTCTTGTGTAGGTTTTCTCGTTGGTTGGGGGGGGGAGGTTGTTTTTTTGCTGGTGGCTTGGTTTCATTTACTTTGATTTAAAGGGTGTGCCTTATGTGCCTTTTTTTCCCCTTCTTCCTGAGACAGCAGAGACCTGGAGACCTGTCTAGAGAATGACTTAAAGATCTGGAGCAGGAAGGAGCAAGGTTCTTGCAACAGGTGCAAGAGGAAGATATTGCATGGAAAACAGCCTCTCTGAGCTTCTTCATACTCTCTCATGCTCTTTTTCTGAATAAATATTGCTCTGTTTGTTTAATGTCTTAACCTTGGTCTTGGAGAAGTTCCTAGATAAACATTTCTGTTTTGTCTTAAGGATAGGACAAAACTCAGTTTTATAAAAACAAGAAAATTTCTGGGAACAGGGAGAAGAGAGGGAAGGGGTCCAGGGGCAAGAAGGGGCAGAGGGCTAGGAGAACCTATGGGACATGAGCAGCTGGTGTTATGGAGGTTGTACATTCAGAATAAAGCAAGGAACTTAGTGAAGATACTGGGTTGTGGATGGAAAGAGAAGTGAGTAGGTCTGGCTGCACAGCCTTTAGAGGAGTAGGCTTCTGTTTTTCCTCCTTCATTCTTGTCAACTGCGCACTTGTCCAGGGTCCTGTTCCATGACAGTACAGGCACTGAACTAAACTTCTGGTACTAGATGTACAAATGATCAGGGTGAAATGCAGATTTCTTGGAAACAGTACAAAGAGTTTTGAGCTTAATTTAAAGTGCCTAGAAAATAAAAACCCAACTCTAAGAGAATTCACTAATTCATTTTTCACAAAGCACGCATCTGCAGAGGGAGGAAAAAATATGGACATCACAATGCAAAGCTCATCTGTACAGTAATTTAATATTCCATGTTGGGCTACAGCTTGATATTTAGTCTTTAGACAAAGAAGAGAGGGGGAAGTATGCAAAATATTCAGGTCATAAACTCTACCAAGCTTTTTTTTTTTTTTTTTTAATAATCACAAATAAATTCTGATACATTTGACTTCAGATCAGGTAAGCTAGTTGAAACAAATGTCTGTGTCATAGTGAGGTCTGCTAAATAAATAGGCAGGTGAGTTAGAGTTGGAGAACGAGCCTGAAACTCCCATACAATGCTGCCAAATTTTGGATACATCACTGGTCTTCATCCTGACCTATTTCAGCATTTGTCTGAAATGATGCAAATCATGCCCATGATACCCCGACTCTCTTCCCTAGTTCTATAGACCTGTATGATCATATCATAGGTGTCTGCACCTAAGTTAATGCACACCCAACCTATCATAGTTTAATGGGGCAACAGAAATGATGACTTACCTGAGATTTGGCATCATGTTGAAGATGGAATAACACATTGCACTCTTAGGCTTAGGTTAGAGTGTTTCTTGTCTGCAAGTTACAGTGGATAAATTCCATTCTGAATTGAGTTTGGAGAAATTCTTCCCTTCTTGCATGCTGTATTTTCTGATACATGAGTAGTAATTTGTGCTACTGAAAAACATCATGTAATTTTCTGCTCTTGCATAGTAGAGTATAGGATTATAAAGAATGACATTTATTTTTTAATTACAAAAAAAAAAAAAAAACAACCTTCTTCCTGAAAGATCAACAAAATACAAAAACTACCACAGCAGATGCAATTAGCTAGATTTTCAGTTATGCTGTTGGAATTGCAAGTGTCCTTAACATACAACACAATTGATTTGCACACATACAGTAGATACTTGCATTTGTAAACTGAACTTCCAAAAATACCAGCACATAATGTTTGAATATCTAGACATTTTGAGTTTATTTGAATTTTCTAATGAATCAGTTGATTTGAGAGGGTAGGAGAAGAGAAATATCCTCTCAAACTCTAATCTAAGTCATTCTGTAATGGTGATCAGTATTAGATCCATCTGAAAAAGTAAACAGTAGGTTCAAGTACATATACCAAAGTGGAAAAATTTGTAAAGTGTTCTTCAGGGACTTGATCCAAAGCTGTGTAACTCAGAATTAAGACTCTTATTTACTTCAGTAGGCTAGAATTAATCATTTTCATGACATCTTCATTATTGTTTTTGGGGGAGGAGAGTGGTTATAGTGTTAATGACTTTCACAGCTTGTCATAAACTGAGAAGAGTTGGTAATGCTAACTGAGAAGATAATATAGAAACTGACAGAAATGCAAGTCAAGTGACTGAAATGTAAACTAAAATGTACAATCACTGTGAGGAGGCAGGAGATGAAAAATGTGCTTTGATAGAGATGCAGGCTGGTGAGAAGTACAGACAGCTGAATACTGAAAATACTAATTTTAAAATAGTTGTCCTCCAAGGAAATGTCTGCATTTTCAACTGTTGCTTAACAATTTGGCTTGTTCAAAATATCAGAAATATTTGTTCTATGTTGTAGCTACAAAAAAAAAAAAAAAAAAAAAAAAAAAAAGAAAGGACTGAGTTTTAAAGCAGAGACTGTAGGTATATATCACAAAATCAGTCTTTCATTTCTTTCATTTCTTTTTCATTTCTTTCTTCAGTCTTTCATAGAGCTTTGAGGTACTAGGCAGTGCAATACCTACCTACCAATTAATGAAGAGATTTGGATAAGTGATGAAAAATCCTTATGGAGCTGGAGGAACTTTGCAAAAGGGATTGAGGGTTAAGACTGAATTCAAAGTCCTTTGAGTACAGTAGTTCCCAGCAAACTTACTAAGAAATGATGCAGCAGTTTCTGTGTACCTGGACAAGTTGTATGATATATGGCAGGTAGACAGGTCAAGTGTCAGAAGGATTATGCGAGCACAAATAGTAAAAGTAAGAAAGGGAAACTTTCAAACTACTCTTCTTTTTTAATATATATCTTTATTACGGGGGGAAAAAAAGATAATCACACATTACTTGAAATTAATATATATATATATATCTAATTTTCATTTCACTTGTCAGTCATACTCTAGAAAAGCAAACACTTGACCGATAAAAAAATCAAGAACAAAAACCTCAAAGCTTAAATCCTTTATGCTGTTCCATGTTTTTAGTCATGTATTCAAGCATGTTAGATCCTGATTACATATTTAATCATTAGCTAGATAGCACAATTAGTAGAGCTTAATTTTCTGCAATTCCAAAATGGGAAATGTTTTCTTGGTTTATTTTCTGTATTTAGGGAATAAATAAGATTCTTGGTGGTTTCCACCCCACCCCCTCCCCCGCTGAACTCTGTAAGCATACTTTTCATTATTTGAAAGTGATTAACTGAAGCAAATTGTCCAATAGGAGACTGTGGTTTAGAGGTATGGCTTTGAAATTCTGAATATGGCAGGAGAAAATGTATTCTAATGATCTGTGTGAATTGTTAATGGAAAGTGAGAAACATTGCTATGCTATATATCCAGGGGGGAGGGGAGGTTATTAGGAAAACATGAGTGCAAGTTTAAGTCTTTAGAAATCTCCTTACATAAGCACTTTAAAATTGTCTAAGGAGCCTGTCAATTTAGAGGAGAAAATGCGTCTCTGGAAATACACATGAAGGGTGAAACAGTGTGCAGTGTCTAATCTGCTCTAGCCTTATTTGAGTAAGGGTCAGGTTTTCCTGGTCACTTGAGAGAAGAAGTCTTGATTACCCAGTCTGTGCCTCTTCTGTGAGCTTTAGTAGCTGCAGAGTCTGTATCCAGACTGACCCCAATCCTGGACCTGAGGTGTTATTCCACAATACAGCTGGGGACAGGGGGGGATCCGTAATTTCTCTAACTTTTATTCTAAATCCACCCACTTTGTACTATACTTCCCACATTGACAAGGATATTCTGTGCATTAATGAAGAAGTGTAAGGAAAACTTTTGCTATAACACATCTTATGCTTCCCTTACCTCCCCAGAGCTCTGCTGAAACTTCCCAGGTTATATAAATACTTTTCTCATGCTCCCTTTATCAGATCATGCATTTAGAAGGCAGATTTGACCCTGATATTGCATATGGATGCAGTCAGGTGTGACAGGCTTTTCCTATAGCAGCATATTGTCTGGGAAGGAAACAATCTAGTACATATTCACTACACATGCATGCATCCTTATGCACTTGCAAGCAAGAATATGAATTTTCTACAGACAGAAAAATCCTCTTCTATTTTGCTCTTCAAAAGTTCAGAAGTAGTATGCACATCCACAGTGTCAGATATTAAACCTAACTAAGCACGTGGAGATGCAAAGTTTGTCTCAAGGATGATAGGATACTGTGAGGTGCTTAATGTAACATTCAGTATCCCTTTAATGTCAGCACATGTCTAAGAAGTAAGTCTGAGATTCTACATTAATCTATTAAGGTGAAGAAATAAAGGAACTGACTTAGCCAGAGATATGCTGGGTTTTTCATATCCTACACACTATTAGAGTTTTGCAGTCCACAAGCAAAATTTTACAGGCTGTTAGTCTATATGTGAATTATTGCCCTGGGTATTTCAGAAATGAAAAAAGTTTCATTTTAGAAATGCTGTTTTCTATGCAATTAAGATTTCATAATGATATTTAGGCACTTCAGTTTAGGACATGTGCCTAGTAACTGGATCAGCATTAAAGACTTTAATATTGTCTTTGGAACAGTTGGTCTCTGAATTTATAATCCACAACATGAAAGAATTTAGGCAATGGATAAGAGTTGCTATTATCCATAGTGGTAAATGTTTTTATATAATTGGTGTTTTTATCAAAATAGGCATACTCAATAGCCCCGGAGATTGGTTAAATCATATGTAGCAAAATTAATGTTAACCAGTTCAATTGTAAACATATAAAAATGCTCAGTATGAATTCAACTACTGTGAATTATCTGTTATCTGTATATCTGTTCATCATCCAGTGAGGCTAGAATAACTGCCATTGAATATTTGTTTCACAAATCTTCTGAGATTGTGTAAAGTACATTTTATGTATTAACAGTGGACAAAAGAGAAAAGCTGCTCTTGGAGCATACAAACAAGACAAACCACAAAAGCCAGAGAATTCAGATTTAAATATGTAATTTAAAAGATGCTCTTGTCTTTGAATTTGCAGGGTTTTTTTAGCATATATCTGAGCCACAGTGTGATTTAAATCCAGGTTTTTGTCTACAAGAGGTTTCTGATTGAAACAAGATAAAAAACTCTTTGAATTCATTGTTCACGTGCATTTGTAGAGCAAAAAGCTATCCCACACAAGTGTCAAGCTAGATTTTTTTTTCCTTCTATTTGACTCATAAGACACAGGGATTGTGGTTCCATTTATGTTTAAGACAGACAAGAATTCTTTCACTCGAAAATGACGTGAAGATCTTTCTTTGGAGCTACTTAATAGCATGTTATTGACTTTTCTTTCAGAATATAAAGTTCTTTCTAGAAAGAATACTAAAGACAACTATAGTATAACTAGTTTGTACCATTATCAAAATTATATGACATGGTATTATGTAAGCATATAAACTTTCCACAAAGAAGTCTTCTAAAAAGGTCAATTCTCCCAGCCCCTGTTGAGGTTTATCCAGCAGGTATGCTTGTATTTCTGCTTGTTAAACTCATTGATGTTGAATTATTAAACATAGCAAAATCTAACTGGAAATCTCATCTCCAAGTCCAGCTGCTTCCTTGAGTCACTAATTTCTCACTATCTCTTTTAAATCTCCTCACAAGCTGGACAAGCATGGTATGTTTCCCTTCTTCAAACTCCACTTGGCTGCCACTGCAATTTTTTTTTTTCTCTTTGCTTTTATGTTCTTTGAATTCAGTGCTTAAAGCATTTGCTTGAAGTTTTGTCTTCATGCAGCTAACATTTTTATAACCATTGCAAAACACTTCCTAACAGCCTTTTCCTAAAGAATGTGCTCTACTATATCTATACCTTCTCTGCTTGTACAATTCCTAATTAGCTTCCTTGAATTTGTATTGTTAGCTTTTTAACTGACTTCCCTCCACCCTGTTCAACTTCTCATTTTTTTTTTCTTTGTATGTTTTTTTCTTGTTCTTACTTGTTCAGATTTCCTCACACTTTGTGTGTGGAGAAGGGTGTTTAGAGGCTGGGTGTTTTGTTTGTTTTCAAGCACTGTTATGGGTTGTTCAAGAACTGTGAATAGCATTCCCCAAGTCTGTTCTAAACTGACATATAAATAGATTACTTGAGAGAAATGTACTTTACACAGCTTGATCTTGCCCTTTATTGTATTTGCTAAACTAAAACATTACTATGCAAATGAACCCCCTTCTTCCAACACATACGCTTCTGCAAAGTTGAAAAACATTTCTTTCTCCTTCTGCCCTAGGAACAGGAGCCTGAACCCTATGAGGTTTAAGTACTGCTCAGCAAAGTTCATTAAACTGGTCTTCTAAGATAAGAGAGTTATGTGGACATGTGATCCAAGGAAGCTCAAGAGCAACCAAGATGGTAGAGAAGGCTTAGGCTATTGTTTGTATTGTAATGCTGTCTTCCTTAAATAAAGGCAACTAGTGTCACTGAAATGTCACATTTGAAATGCTTAACGAAGCTCTGTATGGTTTCCACCAAATTTCTTTCCGAAAACCAAGTATGTACCAATAAACATGACCCTTCTTTAGTACACGCTGTATCTGCAGATCCTTTCTTACTATATCTCTAATAGACTCCCACTCACTCACAGGATAGTTATTTTAATGTGGTGTATTGAACACTGCCTTCCAGCCTAAGGGTGGTACAGAATATACGGGGAATGACCAAAGTAGGGTGGAAAAGAACTTTTTTCCTCTTTGTCTTGGGTTTTGGAGAGGACTGAGGGGGAGATGCTAGTTAGAGAGCAGAACATTGCCTCAAATGCAATTTTTTTCCCTCTTGACTTGAGTTGTTCTGTGATGGACTTAAGTTTTCTTTATTTGATTTGTTTTAATGTGATTACACTGGTAACACAAAAGTCTTGGCTTAACTTTTCTAGGAGGAAGATCCCTGGCATGGCTACAAAGAAGAAAGGGGGCGGAACCTGTCATTCCCACCTCCCAACCCTGGATTTCTTTCTTTAGTGACTTTGTTGATGTTGATCAGAGGGAGAAACTTTTTTCCCACTGAGTAACAAGAAATTTGTTAAGAATTTACAAAGACATCCTTAACTCCTTAGAACTTCTAGATGAAAATACAATAGGGAGCCTTGATTTGCTACCATGTGTATTTATTGAAGACTACCTAACAGAGGGAAACACATGTGTTTGAAGAGCATTGAATGTGATCAGCTTCTGTAGATTTTAAGCAAACACTGTATCTATCCAATATCTTCTTGCTAAAAACTGACACCAGAACTGAGGGAGAAACATATTTTCAGAGTACATATTCCACACAGTATCTGTACCAGCAGCAGGTGTCTGGGTGTTGTGGGGCCACTGCATGAGGCGATGCCGGGGCTGCCCTGTGCTGGCCCCACTGCAGGGCAGGGCCGGGCCCTGCAGCCAAGATGGCGGTGCCTCACCTTGGGGGCAGCCTGGGGAAGACAGGGCAAGCACCGCATGGCAGGGGGCAGTGTGAAGAGCAGCCCTGCCCAGACAGCAAGGGGAGAGGAGGTGCTCTAGGTACCAGATAAGAGATGTCCCTGCATCCTCCTTTGGAGACCATGGTGGAGCAGGAGAAGAGTGTGAGGAGGAAGAAGTGACAGAGAGGAGCTGTCTTTCTCATTACCCTACTCCATTTTTAATTGGCAATAAATTAATTTCCCCCACTTAATTCTGTTTTGCACTTCACAGTAACTGCTGTGTGATATCCCTGATTTTGTCTCAACACAGGAATTTTTCCATCTTACTTTCTCCCTGTGTCCTGTTTGGGAGAGGGAGTGTGAGAGTGGCTGGGTGGGGTCTGGTAGTCAAATGAAGTCAGCCCACTGGTGTCAAAGCTCTGCTCGGTTTTGAGGGAGATCAGCACAAAGGGTTCATCAGTATCCACGAAAGACATGGACAGCTGTTCTAATAACAGCCTTTTTTCTAGGCACTTTCACACGCTTTTTCTTAAGATGTCAATCATACCTTCTGGATGCATCTCTTCCAGCTCTCCTCCCCTTGGAATAAAGGACAAACAATACAGTGGCAGTATTATGTTTTTCACCATGTAGCTGCAAATGTCCTCAAAAGATGGGGCGGAAGGGACAACATGACAGACAGGATGGACTTGTGTAAGAGAAATCTTCCAAAGCTGTAATTAGCATTAAAAGACCTGATATTTGAATATCATCAACAACTGCAACATGCTAGAATGCATATAATGATAGTGCTCTATATGCTTTTTTTATAGCTTTAGGAAAAGTTTTTTGTAGTTGTTGTTTGTTTGTTTGTTTTTTTTGGGGGGGATTTAAAGCTGAGGATGTGATAACGAAAACCAGACTTTCTTAATCGTGATTCTTCATCAACTTTGACATCTGTAGGTCTTACTCTGTCATTCTTGTTCATTTGGGCAAAGCATTATTATGTCTCCGGTACGTGTACAACCATACTTGAGCTTGAAGCAATTCTTTTTAAAGTCTTTTTTTTTCATAATCTGTTCTCTAATAAGGTTCCAGTTTATATCATGTTGTTCCAGAAATATGTAGCACCTATAGCTGTCATTGCACTTGTCCCCGTTAGCTTCCTTGTCTGCTAGCAAGCTTCTACCATGAAGATGCTGAAATTATACACTTCTGATGATAGAAGAACACTTTATTCCCATTACATGTAGCCTTAAGTATACACATTACTCATACCAATACTGTCATTTATTGACAGTGTTGAACTGTCAGTGTCCTAGTTAGCACGGTTAGGTACTGTAGCTTCAGTTACTAGACAGAATGACATTTTGTTCATGGAGCTTGTTATTACTTTTTGATTTTACACACTGGATTAAAGCCAAAACGCAGACTGGCTCATACAGGGGGGTAGGGTAGGAGACAGGAGTGGTTAACCACTTGCACAACACAGAATTTAGAGGTAGACCAAACCTGAGGAGCTGAATTCAGAGAGAGGGATTTTGTTGGTGGTGGTGGTGCTCTTTTAAAGAGCGTTACATCTTTGCTCTTTAGTTCACACAAATGTGAAACTATTGAATATTAAGGAATTCCAACCAAATGGCAATATTAGCTTTAAATTAGATCATTTGAAGTTCCTGTGTTGGAAGGGAATACAAGAGATCAATAAGAGAATTGTTCATTCTCAATCTGGAATTAGCATTCTGCAGAAATTTGTGACAAATATTGGGATTGGTATGAATGTTATATGAATAGCAAATATGTGTTTAAGAGGGGTTGAGAAGGACTTCTGTTGATAATGAAGAACACTGTTCCCAGGACAGTGCTCCCAGGTTGCTATTCCTAGTGGTAAAATGGAGAAATGTTGCCTGTATCTAAGTATGTGATACTGCCAAAGCACAGGCTTTCTCCACAGGCAATAAAGCAGCAGAGGAACTTACATTTGAATGCCCGCATGACTGCAACAAAGTTGCAGTATATTACATAAACCATTTTTTTTTTCTGTTCACACCTGGGGGAAAAAGGACACACTCCAGTAAAGCAAGCCAAAAAAAGGCTGAGCACTACCTTGCCTCAAGTTTAAAGACACTTAAGTGAGCACCAGTCTGAAGCAAAGAGCAGTCTATAACAAGTGCTAAATCCCTGTTGGAGATAAACCACGTGTCTGTTGTCAGCAGTTAAGAGGAACTCAAGAAACGTGGTGAGGACCTGAAAGCTGCCTTTTTTTTTTTTTTTTTCCTGTCTTGTATGTGTGAACCTGGCCAAACCATACAGATTCATTTCCTGGTGCTTCTGAGTGCAGAAAGTAATTTTGATTAAAGACTTATAAGAAAGAAAACAAAACAAAACAAAACAAAAAAAAAAACAACAAAAAAAACAAAACAAAGAAAAAAAAACACACACACAACTGTAGGAATTTTGATGTTCCAGAAAGGCATATACTGACTGGTTTTAATATAATTCCTAGATTTTTGAAATTGTAAGACAAAGCACACCTTTAACTACTGTTGCTAGACCACAGCAACAAGCACGTGTTTTCAGTCCATAGGACTTCAGACTACAGACCTACTCTAATTTAACAATGTAGTGTTCTGAAAGTGTATTTCATGAAACATGGGGGAGAATACCTTCTAAGATTAATCCTGAGCTAAAAACAAACAAACAAACAATGACAACAACAACAAAAAAGTATTAATACCCTGCATTCATTTGACTTTTGTTTAGCCTAGGCAATTCCAATTATACTGAATACTTGTGACACTGGGGAAAAAAAAAAAAAGGTATTTCCTGTGTCAAATAGTATTAATAATAATAAGGCAGGTCTCTAAAGGTGCACTTTCTTTCTAAAGCAGGGTGTACTTTGTTAATTGTTTTCTGGTTTCAGGGTCCTTAGGATATACTTGGATCATGATTTTTGCTATACCTATTAACCCCCTAGTTAGCAAAGTGCAATGTTCTTTTTTTGATCTTAAATACAAGCCTTAAAGGGAAACACCAAATGCTGAAAGATAAATTGTGCCTTCATGTACAAAGGTAAAGCATAGATACTTCTAACTGTTACACTTAGAGCTTCTTGTTGCTTTTCTGGGGGTTTGTGACTTAGTATTTGAATGGAACCTGAACACAATGGTAATACACTCTTTAAATTTAGAAAAATCTACACTTAAGTCTCTCTTCCTACTATATCTTTTAGATAACTTTAGGCAAGTTATAATAATGCAGCTGTTGTTTTCAACTGATCCTGTAATTCTCTTAAGTGGTACATATCTCAGGAGATACCCGATTTTTTGGTGGAAAAGGACCTGAACATACAATCCTCTCACGTGTGGATGTGTCTAAATAAGAAATGCCCACCCTGGTTGTTATATTAATCATAAAGGCTACATTTACTTGCCCTTTTTTTTCTCTCCACTCAAGTCACAGGTGCAATGACCAAAAAAACTCTTAAATGAAAGGATCCATGTAAGTGTAGTGAGAAGCCTGTATAGTCTGATCAATACGTGTTCACGTCAGAGTTTCCTCTTTTACACATATGCTATTTATTCAGTGAAGATGTATGCATAATATAGGACTAAACATACAGGTTAGATGTTGCATTAGGGTTGCCTCAGCATGTTTTTAGTACCCTCTCATGCAGCTGTCCATCTTCCTGATGCTGCTTTTTAGCAGAGAAGAAAGCTCTCATCACGGACAACATTGCTTTCATTATGCAAGGATGGGAATAGATCTCTATTTAGGGGCAACATCTTGTTTCTTGACTACCCTTAGCCATAAGGCATACAGCCCTCCCTGCCTACAGTAGGACAGCTTACACTTACTCTTCTAAAAATTGGGTTTGTCCTCCACTGTCAATATATGTCAATAATAATACTTTAAAAAAGTGCTTTCTGAAAACCTGCAAAAGATTTGTGAGAAACATTAGATAGCAAAAATGCAATAAGGGAGGGGAGAGAGAGGAATTAGGCAATTTGACTTAAATTCATAAATTTAAAGATGCATTTCAAGCATTGTTATTTGATATTGCTTTGATATCCTTTTACTCGTTTCCATGCACGTAATGCTCGCCATATACCATCAGGACACTGAGAAATGTTAGTAGGTAATGAGAAGCACAATGGACTATTTTTGGCTGTTGTAATATCATAACGTCTTTGGACACCACACATTTCTGTTCCTTCCAAGTCTATAATGTGTTAGGGGATTTTTGTAAGGCTTAGACATATCTGATAGCAAAGATCCTAATTTCTTCCTGAGTCTATTTTCTGTAGTATAGTTGGCTTTGTGGTTAGGAAACTATGTTCTAATAGTGTAGTATAGAAATATTTTCTTGCATGCATTTCCATCAGCTGTCCCTTTAAATATGCCAGAGTTAAGAAATTGCAGCCATTAATTAGCCATCTGGTAGCTGATGATTCATCTCTGTCACTCAGTGATTTGTTTTGTTTTTCCTTAAAACCTGGATTTTCATATGATCACGAAAGAATAAATATTCAAGGGGTTTCACTGAGTTTAGGACTGCTATCCTCCTTGACATACTCTCTCTTTTGCAAACGAACTGACAGGGACAGGCATTTTAGGGGCCAAATCACTTCCATGTGTGAGTGAAGACAGCCATGGATTTCAAAGCATTCAGTCCTGATCCCCTTGCTACTAGAGGTGTGGACCAAAAGTTCTCCTACCTATCTATGTACACTTTTAAACACTCTGCGTGCAGACAGTGATGTCAACTCTTCCACTTTTTCTAAACATTGGTTAAAGAGTAGATTGAAAACTAAGACGTTGCTGGAAAAAAGTTGACTTGGTGACACCCTCTGCGCTGTCTTGCCTGTTAGTCTTTGAGAAAATTAAACATTAATGAGGAAGGACAGGGAAAAGAATCAATGTTCAATCACTACAAGGCTTTTGCATGAAAATGACCTCTTGTTATTTTAGCACTGTTACCATACTTACAAAAAAAAAAATAAATGAAATTGACTATGGATGTTCTAGTTCTGCATTTACATAGGAACCTGATATTTGTATACTAAAAGGTGATTGCTGAAGTTATAATTAGGATGTTTGGAAAGAAGGGGGAAATGGTATAGTAATTAAGGTTGAGCTGTCCTTTAAATTCATCTCCATAACATTTAAATGCATTCATTAACTCAATACATAATCGGGAGGCATGCCATTAATGCAACAGTTCTAAATGTTTATCAAATTACTTCCAATCATCTGTGTATCTTGATGACACCTGGCAACCCGGTGTGTGGACATCAATAAAATAGTAATTATGAAATACTAATTGTAATCACTCCATAAGGTTTAAAAAGAAGCATCACTGTTTAAATTAAATTAAGTTAATTTTATTGACTTAATTATTGAAGGATGAGCTGTTCCAAGCTGTAAATTTCTGAACTGACATTTCAAATTACTTCCATACTTATAATTAATGCCAATTCTTCCAAAAGCAAAGACCACAAACAAATAGATTCTGGAGATAATAGGTCACACAAATTAACACACGCTTGCTCACCAACTGTTGAAAAAATAGTTTGCTTTCAAATCAGTTTTCCTTTTTTTTCTTTCAGTAGAGGAAAAAAAAAAATTAAGTATCTATCATCTCAAGCTTTTTTCTTTTTTAATGTAAACTCATTGTATTTGTCACATAGAAAACCTACAATTGCAGTAAGTGTGTGTTAACAGATAGGCAAAATGTATAGGGTAACTCGCAACCTGATGTGATTTTACTCCACCACTCCTTCCTTCTCTGCAATCTCACTGTCCAATATCTGGGCTCACAACTGACCCTAAGGCAATATAGTAAATAAAAAATCTCATTCATAAATTCTAGAGCATTAAAAATGTAATGAATGCTCTGAGTTGAAGGAAATGTTTCTATCCAACCTTAGATATTCAGAAATTAAAAGATATTTAAATAATTCTAGTTTTATTTTTCACTGTTTTAGGAGAGGTTTGGTTTCCAGTTGTAATAATCAAGTAATTATTTATAGGCATATTTATGAACTTTACTAGGGTTTGTTCACTGTTAACTGATTTCTTTGTAAAAGAATTACACAAGCAAATACAGTTTTATATTCAGAGCTCTGTTTCATTTACACAGCAAAGATTAACAGGGCAGTTTGGTGGGGATAGGGAGGATGATACACAAGGTGCTGATATGTGGATGTGCTGGGGTTGTGACAAGGTCTTGGTGCCTCACAAACAGAATAAGGGCTATTAGCTGCAGGCTACTTAAAAGGCATGTTGCTGGATTCCTTTACTCTGCAAAAGATATTGCACGTGAGCTTACAAGGATTGTCTGTGTGTTTTTCAGACTAGGTCTTTAGCACAATTGAAACCCACACTTTATTCTTAAAGTAGTACTAAGAATACTCCCTGGAATACTAAGAGGGAGAAATAGGATAGAGCTAAGATTTCCTAAACAAGCTCGGATTTAGGTAGCTCGGATTTAGGTTTTGGGAGAATGTGGGTTGAGAATGACTAGAACTTCATCTGCTGTGGAGTGTTTCAGAGTAAAATTCCTATGAGCATACAGTTTGGGTCAGGTATCTTGCAAAAGCCTCAGACGTACTTAAGTCTGTGCTACATGTATTTCAACTTCTCCAGGTTTTCACCTATAAATATTAATAATTAATTGAAAGGTATGTAACTGAGTTTCCATTACTCTGAAATAATGAGGTAAAACTATATTATGAGAATGTTTTCCAGGCAAGGACAATCCATTGTGAATGCAAAAGTAAAGTCTTTCAGAACTCTTGATATACTTTTATTTAGAGGGAGGGTTAAAACTGCAGAAGAGCATAAGTTATTCAGAAACCTCAACAAAATAACAAAAGTTTCAAGATCCTGTATTTATTTATTTTTAAGTGAAGTTAATTGTTCACTGTAAAAGCTATTCCAATAGGAACATACTGATATGTAGAACCAGATGAATAAAGGTTCAAGCAATGAGCATTATTTTTTTTACAGACTTGTAATGAAAGTAGAAGCCTCTTTAGGACAGGATCAAAAAGTTATGTCGTTATCTGTTGACCTCAAAAGACTCACAGCAAGGTCTTTACTTAAAGAGTTCTAATACCTCAAAGGAAACTGCAAAATCCACAGCCATCAAAAAGCAGAACTGTTATTGCTGCCTTAGTGTTGGTGGTAGTTCACCAGAGTCAAAGAAAACTTTGCTTTTCTAGGTTTGCAAGATTTTTTCTTTTTCAGTGCAGTACTCTGTGATGTGTTGACCTTTAGATTTCCCTGTCATAAGTGTCATTATGTCATAAATGCAAACGTTTGTGTGAAGATGCAGCAGCACTTATCCCATGCATGTATTTGTTCAGTATTGCTATCACACCCTGACCTCATTTTTACAGGTAATTATTGATTTTCAGCATTAGTAAGCTTTTCCCCTCCCACCCCACCCCTCCTTTTTTTTTTTTTCTTCTTCCTCTCCTCTAAGAGGTACACCACCTTGCTGTACTTCTGCTGGTTTATTTGCATTCTAAGACTTACTAATGGTTTAAGGTGGGATGTCTCAGATGCTGGGAAGTAGTCTAAGAATTTTAGACTTTTTTTTCCTGGATCATCTAATTCATTTCCTGAGGTATAAATACGACTTTTAAACTGCCGTTGAGCTGCTCCAACATGTAGTGATGATGGAGTAGGGTAGGAATTGCAATGATGATAGACACCCTCTAACATGAATCAGCACAAAAAAAGTTTCTCTGACAACTTGGTTTAGGCTAACTCAATTAGTTTATTAGAATATTCCTGATCAGGTTTACCTGGAAGGCAGTGGACATCTTGTCTAGGCACTGTGCCATGTAGAACTCAATATCAGAATAAAAAGCATATGTGCTTGTTCCTGATTTTATGCTGCTAGGATGCTGGTGATGTATTCTTGTACTATCTTCAGTGTTCTTATGCCACTAATGTGCTTAGGATATTTAACATGATTTGAGAACTCATTACTTGATGACTTTAGTGGCCTTTTTCTTCTTAAAACATCTACTACTGCGCTGATTGTTCAGTTGTTTTCTAGGTGTATGGAATAGTTCTTTTCCTCCATCAACACAGGCATCTCTGCACTTGCCTTTCACTGCATTCTGAGGCATCTTCTCTGTAGAGATCCTTCTGCTCCCTTGAGAGATTTTGCAACTTTATCACACTCTGGAAAACAGACTTTCATTTTTTAAAAATCTCAATGCATTGTTGCAAAAGGCAGTTCTCCAAGACTGATACTACATAGGCTATACTCCATTATCCAGGTTATCAGTGAGGAACACTGGGTAGTTTCAAGGTCTCCACTTCTACCAGACTGACTGCAAAAATGTGTACAGATAACTAAAAGTAAGTTTATACAAGCGTTTGTGCATCTACTGAATATAAATCTTATCTTGACAGTGGCTGACTGAATCACCATAGCAGGGCGAAAAAAATGACTTTTTCTAGTAACTTCTATATCAAAGAAGTTACTAGAAAAGTAAAAAAGAAGTTACCAAGTTACCAAAAGAAGTTATCAAAGAAGTTACTAGAAGAGGTAAAAGTTACAAAGAAGGTATCGCTTCTGTACCCCTAAAACTTTGCAGTCATCACTGTCTATTGCACATTGGTAACTCTTGTTACCACTAACCATGTAACCATGTGCCCCAAAGTGGGGAGAAAAAAAAAAAAAAAGGCAATAAAACTGTATTCTAGTAGTTCATCTGCACTAGTTTTTCAGTATAGAGTTCATCCTTCCTCTCCATGCTTTGTTAATCAAAACAAATTAGTGACATCAAAGATGGTTTCCTCTTATGACAAACCTTATAGCAACCAGGCAAGCAGTGTCATCTAACTCTGGACAAAGTGGTTATTTAGGCTGAGTTCAGGCAGTATACATCTGGCTTTGTTTGTTTGTTTGCTTTTAGTGCCTCCAGGCTGTTCTAGTAGGAAGAATCAAGGTAGTTGGTACGTTGAACTCAATAGCAAGCCCTGGCTCCCTTGTGACGTGAAAAAAATAATAATTAAAAAAAAAAAAAATCATGACGTGCAAATCATTGCTAAAATAAAATAAATACTGGGAGTAATAAATACCGGCAGTGGGGAGACAGGAGTAGCTGGCTAGGCAACAGCACTGCATAAAAGGATATTGGAGCTACCACAGACTCCAGGCTGCATACAAGTGAATAAAGCTTTTCATGTTTTCTTTGTTTGTGTTTGGAAAAACACATTTAACTGTATTGACAGAAATGCCTAGGGAAGTACTTATGTTGCTCTGCTCATGGCATGTAGGAGCGCTTGTTTTTGTTACTGTACTTAAGCAAATTTGGGGTAAACCAGAGTCTTAAGGAAAGTACCAAATACAGAAGAAAAAGAAAGTCTTCGGGTGTTTATTGACAGCTTTACAAGTTCATAGGTCTTGAATTATAATGAGGATGTCTTTGGAAACTTTTATGACAGTTCTCTAGCTTTGTAACTTTGAGGTCTATTTCTTCAGAATGAATCAAGGCCAGGTTGTTTACTGTGCATTCACTACTGTTACAGATTCTCTAATACTAATATTATGTGGATTAGAGCAAAATCACAAGTGGAGGGTTTTCAGACACTAACAGCTGTTTTTGCTAATGAAAAATTGGAACTTGGTGTTTTAGTGGTTTCTAAATACAAGGGATACTGAGATTACTTCTGTTCTTCTCTGTGACTGAGGTTTTTTGGCTTCCTTCGTTAATGAAATCTTTTACTGCACATTTATATAGATGTAAGGCCTATTTTGCTATAGCCCAAGCCTCTCTAAAATCACAGTAGTAAATATCTGGAAGACAGAGAGGGAAATGGAAATGTCTAATGGCCGTGAAAATGCTGAGCAATGTCTACCTTGTGGTATAAGAGCTTACTGTAGTTTCTACAATATGGCATATCATACTGTATATCAGCTGCAGAGTTGTTGTCATATTAAACTTTATTTCATAAAACACTACACAACTTCAAATATTTTTTTTTCTTCAGTTCTTCATGGTCACATGTAATTTTTTCTAATGAAATTTCATTCACTTCTTAGGGAAATTACTGTTTTAGAAAGCAGTGTATGTATTAATGGTATTAGATATACAAACTGTCATTTAACACATGAAAAGTCAAAGCAAGCCAAGCTGTGGATTGGTGCATAATAAATAAATATATTCAAGTCCTACAACAGTGAGAGGCACACATTCAAGATTAAGTCTTGAATAACAGAAAAATGAAGCCTCAGAACTACAGAAATTGAGAGCAGTTTCAGAATTCATCACTTTCCTTCTCCTGAATTAGCAACCAGGCTTCTGGGTAAAAGCCTGTGGAGGGAGCTATTGCTTTCAGAAAGCAGAATTCACTGTCGGGTGAAGGACGTAAATAGGTTTTGACAATACTGGTAGTTGTGATGCTTGTGAATTTGTTTTTTTTGTTGTTGTTGTTGTTTTGTTTTGTTTTGTTTTCATAATCTCCAGCCAAATGATTGTTTTAGACCTGCTTTTACATGTGCCCTGTCCTTTTCCCTTGTCATGTGATAGTCTCTTGCCTCAGAGCAAAGCTCACCCTTCATTCTTCTTGGGCATAGACTGGGAAGGTGAGCATTGAGATTGACTGAATGCTTTTCCAAATAGCCCAGGAGGCTTCTGGCCTTGGTTGTTAGCAGGGTTCAACATTATGTTCTTAGAAAAGTTGATGAAATTTAATAAGTAGTTATTGCACCTTGTTCAGTTTCTATGGGAACACTGATAAAATGTTTCATTTCTTCGATTATAACTTCTCATCATCTTCCAGAATATAAGTCATCAGCTACCTAATTTTCTAGTCATCTAAGCATTTATTTCAAATTATGACACTTTTTCTTTATTAGATTAAATTTGGGAGCACCTTGAGTACCACTCATATAGTCTTACCATGACTTTGTATGTCTTTGGTTAGAACAAAAGCTGCACAGAAATTATAGTTTGTGGGTAGAAGTCATGAGATAAAGAAAAGTGGAACAGAATTAGGAAATGGATTGATATTCCTTCTGGGCTGGACTGGGAAGCCCTTCCATCACAGATGTGATATAAGCAACTGGAAGGAGGGGGGTTATTTATGCATTCGAAAAACAGAGAAGATGCATATCTCGTCATGTTCTCTTCAGTCCCAGAACACTATGGGATCCTCAAGATCCTGAGATTGATAAGGGAGTACAAGATGATACAGCCTCACTACATTTGGACAAAGATGGATCATTTCTGTGTCTGAAGTCTTGCTTTATATGGTCATACAACCTGTACCACAAAAGTTCTGTAGTGACAGTCTGTATCTTAGGAGTTATTAGTGTTAATAAACTGCTCTGAGTCTGGCAACTACCTGAAAACCTCAATGTATTGGTGTTTCTCTTCTAAGAATAACAGTGAATCAAAGAACAAGAATACACAAGAATGGGAACTTCTGAGAATACACAGTGAACCAAAGCTACTTCTTTGTTGCTTTATCTTTTTTGTATTGTAGAACAAGGAATGCTTATATAAGTGTTTCATTTTAGTCCTAATTTATCTCCCCACCAACAAGTTAACCCAGCTTTGATGTGGAAGAAAACTGGCTAGAGAAAGTTAACAACATATGGAGAAACCCCAAATGGGACAGAAATTGATATTTGGGAATGGACACTGGCCTGTTGAACAGTACAAAACTGCCAGAAACTCAGGGCATTTTAATCTGGATTGGGTCCTAGGTCTCCTAGCATGTTTGTCATTTTCTGCATACAGATGAGGGTTTAGATTTTAGGGTCTTAGTCTCCAGAGAACACTCCTGCCAAATAGCTTTAAAATGCCTGCATTTTACTTGTTACTGAATATCAATACAACAAACTAATGTCCAGCTGAGTTTTATGTAACAGAGAGCTATAGTCATCTTAGCTGTTGGCTAGCAGTTTCCCAAGTACTACTCCAAGCAAGGTGAATGAAAGATGTGCCTAAGAGACTGACCATGCCAACATCCACTCTTTTGTCCTATCTTACCTACCTATCTTGTCCTTACCCCTTGTCCTATCTCTACAATTCCTGATAAAGAGTCCCTCCCCGGCTTTCTTGTAGGCCCCCTTTAGATACTGGAAGACTGCTATAAGGTCTCCCCAGAGCCTTCTCTTCTCCAGGATGGACAACCCCAACTCCCTCAGCCCGTCCTCATAGGAGAGGTGCTCCATCCCTTTGATCATTTTCATGGCCCTCCTCTGGACTTGTTCTAATAGGTCCATGTCCCTCTTGTGCTGGGGGCCCCAGAGCTGAATGCAGGACTCCAAGTGGAGTCTCATAAAAGCAAAGTAGAGGGGGACAATAATCTCCCTCACCCTTCTGGTCATTCTTCTTTTGATGCAGCCCAAGATAGAGTTGGCTTTCTGGGCTACAAGTGCACATTGCCAGCTCATGTTGAGCTTCTCATCCACCAACACCCCCAGATCCTTCTCAGGGCCTCTCAATTCATTCTCTGCCCAGCCTGTGTTTGTGCTTGGGATTGCCCTGACCGAGATGCAGGACCTTGCTCTTGGACTTCTTGAACCTCATGAGGTTTACACAGGCTCACCTTCTAAACCTGTCAAGGTTCCTCTGGATGGCATCCCTTCCCTCCAGTGTGTCAACCACACCACACAGCTTGGTGTCATCAGTAAACTTTGAGGGTGCACTCAATCCCACTCTCTATGTCACCAACAAAGATGTTAAACAGTGCTGGTCCCGTTACTGATCCCTGAGGAAAGCCACGTGTCACTGATCTCCACTTGGACACTGAGCCATTGACTGCAGCTTTTTGAGTGGGACCATCTAGCCAATTCCTTACCCACTGACTGGTCCATCCATCAAATTCATGTCTCTCCAGTTCAGAGACAAGGATATCGGGATAGTGTCAAATGCTTTGCACAAGTCCAGGCAGATGATATCGGTTGCTCTTCCCCTGTCCACCAATGCTGTAACACCATTGTAGAAGGCTGCCAGATTTGTCAGATGTGACTTTCCATTAATGAAGCCATGTTGGCTGTCACAAATCACCTCCTTATTTTCCATGTACCTTAGCACAGTTTCCAGGAGGATCTGCTCCATGATCTTGCTAGGCACAGAGGTGAGACTGCCTGGCTTGTAGTTCCCCTAATCCTCCTTTTTCCCTTTTTAAAAATGGGGATTATGTTTCTCCTCTTCCAGTCAGTAGGAACTTCACTGAACTGCCACGATGCCTTCTCAAATATGATGGACAGTGGCTTAGCAACTACATCTGCCAGTTTCCTCAGGAACCACGGATGCATCTCATCAGGTCCTGTGGACTTGTGTAACTTTAGGTTCCTTAGACGGTCTTGAACATGATCTTCTTCTACAGTGGACAGTTCATCATTCTTCCAGTCCCTGACTTTGCCTTCTGGGGCTTGGGCTATGTGGCTAGAGCTCTTGCTAATGAAGACTGAGGAAAAACAGTCATTGAGTACCTCAGCCTTCTCCATATCCTGAGTAACCTGGTCTCCTGTTTCCTTCTGGAGAGGCCCCACAATTTCCCTAGTCTTTCTTTTATCACTGGTGTATATACAGATGCCTTTCTTGTTGCCCTTGGTGTCTCTGGCAAAATTTAATTCTAATAGGGCTTTAGCTTTCCTAACCTGATCCCTGGCTGCTCAGATAGCTACTCTCTATTCCTCCCAGGCTACACATCTTTGCTTCCACCCTCTATGGGCCTCCTTTTTCTGCTTGACTTGGCCAAGATCTCCTTGTTCATCCACACAGGCCTCCTGGTGTTTTTGTCTGACATCCTCTTTGTTGGGATGCATTGCTCCAAAGTTTAGAGGGGATCCTTGAATATTAACCAGCTTCCTTGGGCTGCTTCAATAGCAGATCCACGAAGAAGGCAGACTGCTCTCCCAAAGTCCATGGTAGTGAGCTTGCTATGCTCCATCCTCGCTGCCCTCAGGATCCCAAACTGCACCATTTCATGGTCACTGCAGACAAGGCTGCCCTTGAGCTTCACATTCCTCATCAGCTCTTCCTTGTTGGTGAGAACAAGGTCCAGCATAACACTTCTCCTCATTGGCTCCACTATCACTTGGAGAAGGAATTTATCAGCAATGCATTCCGGGAACCTCCTGGATAGTCTATGCCCTGCTGTGCTGTCCCTCCAACAGATACTGGGGTGGTTGAAGTTCCCTGTGAGGACCAGGGCTTTATCCAATCAACTCCAGAGCACAAGAGCTATAACAAGAAATGCTGGATTAATATAGACAATTCAGGAAGGTAGCTGGAAGACTGCCAATCTAACAGAAAAGCTATGTATGAACCTTACTCATACTGAACTAACAGAAAGAACTTAATTAATTTTAAAAGCCCATTTGAGAATTTGCACCAACTGGCCAGTTAACTCAAAGTAGAGATTGTGTTATATGATCACAGGGAATTATAATTTGAAGGAAAAAAAAAATAGAGTTGATGTAAAATTAAATCTGTCTAGATGAGATCTTAAATATTTGTGACCTTCCAAACCTTGCCTTGACTTTGTACAGAAATAATGATAAATTAAATATAGAATAGGACTTGTATTTTTTTATTAATGATGATATTCAACTCTCAAAGCATCCCTGAATATTTAAAGCTCAGTCTCTTTCCCCATTTCTATCCTCATTTATTTTTCTTTCTATTGTCATTCTTCAGCAACTTTTTCCAGTCTCTTAAAAGAGATTATTCATGTAAACTGTGGTATGGTATTGCAGCTATATGTGACAAAGTATGTCATACAACTTGTATTATATTTTGTTTTGTTTACCTTCCTATGCTCAAATCTATTTACCATATTCCGTGCTATTTTACTTTCATCTTTTTCCTCTCTTTCTCCCTGTTTTATTCCATCTACATGTGCACGTGTAGAACTCGACAATGTTTGCAAGTCCAGACAACTTGTCCAATTCTTCAAGAACATTAAAACTGACAAATTCTGTGTTCCCTTCCTAGGAGTCTTATCTGACAGGAGTTTTTAGAGCACATTCAGGCAATATTCACATCATTTAGCTTTGGAAGATCAACCTAGGTGTGTTGGATCCGGTAACATCTACTTCACTCCATAGATTATTTAAAAATAATAATAGAACCAAACACACCTCTCACTCTAAAGTTTATATATACTGTATTTAATTTAATTGTTGTAGAAAGCAAGTATCATAAATACAGCTGTGATTTCTACTGGGGATATGGAGTGAAGGGATAATGATTACGTCCTTGTCTCACTCTGTAAAATATTGCAAGTTAAAGCATTCGTATAAGACCTGGAATCAACTTTAAATATTACTATTGTCATAGGGTATGTGATGCTGGAATCATTCCAGAAGATACTGCTATTTAGAAACAAGGTGAAATATGGGGTCAAAGATCTGTAATTTTAACAGAAAACGTGAAGAAAACTTTACTGTTTATAATGTCATTAGTTTATCTGATATATTTATCAATAAAAGTATTAGCACCAATCAATATATTGCTAAATTGATACAGAAAACTGTAAAGGTATTGAAGCTTAACTGTTGAACACTAGGTGCAACTTCATATTCAGAGAAGATTTTCTTATTTATACTGCAAAGCTTAAACTTAAGTCCAGAAACTGCATACAGATCAGTCCTCCAACTTACAACCGATTTCTTCTTGTCATCCTTCCAAGGGTCCTATAGACACTGGCATTCATTAGGATGCATTGCACCCATGAGTTTTCATGGTTTTTCCTGAGGATTTGACACATAGCTGGGTGAGTCCTCCTCAGTCAATTGACAAAGATTTATTTCTATCTTGTGACTAGAATGTCAGATCAGAAGAAATAAATATGTCCACTACACGCTTGATTGAGTAGTGGGCAGTGCCTGCGCTGAATGGAATTGGGCCTGGCAGCTGCACCAGGGTGAAGGCATAAGGGATTACGGTGGAAGACTCTCTGCTCTGAGGGATGGAGATCACTGTCCACCAATCAAACCTGCAGTCCAGGGAGGTTTGTATCTTGCCAGGGGCAGCATAGAGAGGACAGCATATTGGACAGCATAGAGAGGTTTGAGAGGCTTTTCCTGACCTTAGACTCTTACCTCCATTGCTCTTCCGTATGGCAGTAGAGTAAGGGAAAGATAAGTAGTCATCCCCGATGTACTTCATGGCTATGGGAGAGGGAGTCTAGGGCATGGGGGCCCAGTTGGTGCCTTGATCTTACCATTGAGGCCAAAGGACGTGAGGAGGAGAGGACAGATCCTGTGGGTCAAAAAATGCTTACCCAACTTGTCAGCCACAGAATTCTGTGTTTGATGACCATAGGACTTTCTGAGAATGGAGGACTGCTTAGAAGAGATGGAGTACACTTGGCCAAGTGTGGCCACATGCCAACAAGGTAGCCAACCTGCTGAGGAGAGATTTAAACCAGGAACAATAGGGGAAGGTAGAGGATGACCAATGATTAGATAAGGAAGTAACAAAACAGACTGACAAACCAACTGTTTGTGGGTGATGTGAACAGGTGGGACTCCCAGTCAAAAAAAAAAAAAAATAAGGTCTGAAAGGGACCAACTGCCAACATAGTACATAAATAAGTGTTGAGAAGACAACATGATGGTGGAAGCTCTTAAACACTTTCTGGGAAAACAGCACAACTGTGTGAGTCTCTGAAGTGCCTGTACACTCCTGAATGGAGCATGGGAAGGAAACAGGAGGAATTAGAGGTCTGTGTGCATCTGCAGGGCTATGATCTCAATGGTATGGCAGATGAAGTGGGATAGACGAGTGCATGCGACTGGCTCTTCAAGAAGTATGGGTCAGGAAGGTGAGGAGAGAAAGTTGCCTTTTATGTGAGAGACCAGCAGGGGTGAATTGAGCTCTGCTGAGGAATGAGCTAGATGAGAGCTGATGAGTCAGGCTTAGAGGGCAGATGAATGCGGGTGATACTATGGTGGGTGTCTTCTACAGACTGCCTAATCGGGAAGAAGCATCAGCTGACACTTTCTTCAGACAACTGGAAGAAATTTCATGTTTGCAGGCTTGTATTATCACAGAATCACAGAATCATCTAGGTTGGAAGAGACCTCCAAGATCACCAAGTCCAACCTCTGACCTAACACTAACAAGTCCTCCACTAAACCATATCACTAAACTCTACATCTAAATGTCTTTTAAAGACCTCCAGGGATGGTGACTCAACCACTTCTCTGGGCAGCCCATTCCAATGCCTAACAACCCTTTCAGTAAAGTTCTTCCTAATATCCAACCTAAACCTCCCCTGCGCAACTTTAGCCCATTTCCCCTCGTCCTATCACCAGGCATGTGGGAGAATAGACCAATTCCCACCTCGCTACAGCCTCCTTTAAGGTATCTATAGAGAACGATAAGGTCGCCCCTGAGCCTCCTCTTCTCCAGGCTGAACAATCTCAGCATCATGGGGGTCTTGAACCACCTTGATATCTGCTGGAGGAACAGCACAGCAAGGTAAAAGCAGTCCAGGAAGTTTCTGGTGAGCATTGATGCGTTGAATGGTTTCTGGAGTACATGGATGCCTTGAACTTCCTGGCACAGGCAGTCAAGAAGTGAAGAGCAACAAGAAGGATTTCTACAGGGAGATCAGCAAAAAAAGGAAGCTGAGGGAAAACGTGAGCCTGCTGCTGGTTAGGGCAGGCCCTTGGTGATATAGGGCATAGAAAAGGCTGAGGTACTCAGTGTCTTCTTCACCTCAGTCTTTACTAGGAAGATTTGCCCTCAGGAATCCCAAGCCTCTAAGACTCAAGGGAAGGTCTGGATCAAGGGAGGTTTACCCTCAGTGGAGGAAAATCAGATAACATGTAACCAACTTAACCAAGTCCCTGGGATCTAACGGGGTGCACCTTTGAATTTTCCCAGAGGTTGCAGAATCTCTGTTCTTAGAGATATTTGAGTCACAATGGGACACAGCTCTGAGAAACCTGCTTTGGTTGTTCCTGCTCTGAACAGTGGATTGACATAAATGATCTCCAGAGGTGCCTGCCTCTCTCAGCTGTTCTGTGATTGAGTGAGTCTAAGACATGTTTTAATTCATCTAGTCAAGTAGGTTCACTGCATATCAGACACCAATGTTATGATCATGCAATCAGGTTGATACCTGAAAAAAATAATTTTTTTTTTATAATATAAAAATTGCATTTCTTTTATGTCATTTGTCATTTTTTGGAGCTGAAAGAAGATTTTTTTATCTCCTACCCTTTCCCCATGCATGGGGAAAAATAAAAAAAAAATAAAATAAAAATCTAACAGAAGTGCTTTCTGTCTGACAAAGGGTAGATTTGGTAAATCATACTTGGTAGGTCATTTATGCAAATGCAGATTTTAAACAATTATGACAAGTATATGCTTTGAATGTTCCCAGACAAATTCCAGAAGATGAATGCTTGTGAAAGCTGGGGGTATATACAAAACTTGGCATTCAAGAGCATGCCAGGAATATACCTGTATGGAAATTTACTCCGTTTGTATGGATAGGGGACCTGAAAAGCACTCAGAAAGATACATGGTTTGATAGTAGATTAGTTTTGAAGGAGAAGCCAAAAAATATAGAAGCTAGAGGTAGAAAGATACTGGGGTAGCAGTTGCTACAAATTAAAGGTGTATTTCAGGTAAGATTATGGTAGTCTTCTGAAAATTTAACTAGGAATACTTGAAAGAAGAAAATTTGTGTTGTTTTTCTTTGATACTCTCAAAGTACTCCTATAGCATAACGTGATTTTTTGTTGTTGTTGTTGCCAACTGTTGTGGTTTAGCCCGGCTGGCAGCCAAACACCACACAGCCGTTTGCTCACCCTCCCCCCTCCCTCTCCGGGATGGGGGAGAGAAATGGGAAAGTGAAGCCTGTGAGTTGAGATAAAGACAGTTTATTAAGACAGGGAAAATAATAATAATAATAATAATAATAATAATAATAATAATAATAGTATTAATAGTAAAAATGTGTACGAAATAAGTGATGCACAATGCAATTGCTCACCACCCGTTGACCGATGCCCAGCCTATCCCCGTGCAGCCGGCCCCCCCTCCACCCCAGCTAGCCACCCCTATATATATTTCAGCATGACGTCAGATGGTATGGAATACCCCTTTGGCCAGTTTGGGTCAGCTGTCCTGGGTCTGTCCCCTCCCAGCTCCTGCTGCATCCCTAGCCTGCTCGCTAGCAGGACAGAGCGAGAAGCTGAAAAGTCCTTGGCTTGGTGTAAGCACTGCTCTACAACAATTAAAACATCAGCATGTTATCAGCGCTCTTCTCATTCTAATCCAAAACATAGCACCCTGCCAGCTACTAGGAGGAAAATTAACTCTGTCCTACCTGAAACCAGGACACCAACAATGCAATCCTCAACACCATACAATCATGAAATATAAGGAATAAGTTTCAGCATTCTCTGATTTGAAAAATAACTGATGGAGTCTGCTCTTGGATTAACCTCCTGAACTTTTTTTGCTAGGCTTGAATTATTTAATTTATATTAGAGAGGAAGAGAGATATAAGCATATAAGGCATAAACGTGGTAATAACATTGAGCTGCAAGTATCATGTCACTTTAATAACCTGAAACATACTTGTTCTTATTGAGATGTCCAGTAGCACAAGCAAAGAATAGTGGAAAGGATGGAAAAGAGGAAAAAATTAAATGAAAAAGCACTCTTTGACAGATTTGAAATTACATTTAAAAATACAACCAAGGAAATTGCAAATATGTTTTGGAGGCCAGATTGCAAGTGCTTCTAGAAGGAGTATGGTTCCAATGCCTGTTTGTTCAGTCTGTGTCCCACTCTGACAGCAAGCACAGCAAGGACTAATATCAGTACAGGCAGCTGAAAGAGAAGCTTTATATTTATAAATATTATATAATTATTAATTATATATATATATATATTGTATTATTATTAATGAATATTAACTGTCTTTTTCTACATCCCTAGGAGAGATCTTGTGTGATTATTTTTAGAGCCCAAATGGTGCAGCTTAGATTGAAGAGTGGCAAATGCTTCAAGGGTGCCAGCTGTTGCACTGTTATGAGGTTTATCCTCATGGTGCAGAGGTCTCTTGGGGACAAATAACTAGGGGAATCCAATTCTCAAATCGCAGGCAGTATCTCAGCTAAATTTCCTGAGGAAACTGTCATACAGGTTCTTCTGCGGTGGGGAAAGCCTGTATTTCATAATAAATCAAGCATGGTAGAATATATCCTATTTTTTATTAAAACGGGAAATTGATGTTGATATCAATGAGTTAAGAATGAGTAAGATTAGCATCCTAATTTAACTAGTGATCTGAATTCTAGTTTTACATGTCTGGGAGTAGAAGGGTTAATAATTAGTTTCCCCTCTTGGTATTTTTATTTTTCAGCTTCAATTCTCCCCCGGTCACTTGTTTAGTTGTGTGTTTTCTTTTTGTTTGGGCTTGAGGTTTTTTAGATGTTGTCTTGTTCATTGTATTTCCTGCTGGCTGCTCATGTTCTACAAGAAATGAGGCAACTGGAATGCAATTTGGCAATGTAAGACTGCTATGAGTATGCATCGTATATCTAGGCTAAAATACTTATTGGGTTGCTCTTAAAAATTGGTGAGTACAAAGCTGGTATTTACTACCTTGTTTATCCTACTGCCATTTGATTAATATTTCTGATTTGCTACTTATGTATGAAAATATGTATCTTGGAGAACAAATGGCTAGCACTCAAATCCCTCAAATCAAATGTACTGATTTGGTTAGAAGAAGCATCTAAGAATATACCACTTACAAGACTCAGTTAAAACTTTAAATGTACTCCTATTTATCCATGTACAGAAACATAGGTGTGGAACTGGGATTTGAAAAGTGTTGTTTTTTGGTAGTGAACAGCTGTATATGTCAATATGAAACAGAACCTCTAATACAAAAAGTGGTAGAAGGTACTGAGAAGGCTCCCCAGTAAAGCTCTCACCACTTCAAAACTCATTTCACTGGGATGTGAGTGTGGAAAGAGACAGAGATTCTTCCTACTACTGATGATAAATCTGTTTCATTTATTTCATAGTTCTACTGGTTTCCTCAGAATGACCTATGTTTTATTGTAGACTTGATTCTGGTCACAATGTGAACCAGTGGTTTTTGACCCTGACTGTACACAGTTGATCTTGGCAGTACTTAATTCTAATCTCTTATATTTCAACACTCTTACAAACTTATACTGAAAACAGTTGTTCCTTGCATTCATTTTTAGTAGAATTAATATTCCTGTATTTGTATATTACTTCTGTGCATAACACAAAAGGCCAAAAATGTCTAAAAATTACATAAGAATATTACTAGGTCTTCTAAAGAACTGTAAACAATTACTGACAGAAATCACAGAGCAATGTATTTAGGTGACTGCACGTATAAGGAAGAGACTAAAGCTAAAGAAAACCACAGCTTGATTATGCTTTAGAAGTACAACTTAACACAACTTTCCCTTCCTTTCCTCTGATAAGGCTGTCCAATACCCAAGCCCGTGGGTTAACTCATCTGTGGTTTTTTGTTGTTGATGTTTTTGTTAATATGTTGTGGAAAGTCCACTACAGAGCAGTTCTTCACTTTGCTTTAATGTTTGTGAATCCAGTGGAAGAAAAGAAATATCATAGATATTGAATATCTCTAGACTCCTTTTAAGTAGAAAAAGTAACTATAGAAGAAAAGCCTTGTAAGTGGATGTTGACTCTCACCACACAACTTGGAAATGTCTGTTCTCTGTTTGTGACTCTCCTACACAAAGTGCTCTGGGAAATGCTCTCCATTCAGGATACGTTCTGACTCTAATGCAGACAGTTCTTAAAATCAATTCATTGTAAGATATAAATGAATAGGAATTATAATCCTTTTATTCTAGCACTCACTTATAATCTTATTTCATTGTTCCATTAAAATTCACAATTTCAGCTGTATCTGAACATTTTAAAATATCACAAAAATAGATTCCAGTATACAAGATCCTATTTTAGCAGGTGGGGGAAAAAAAAAAAAAAGGACAAAAAAGGAATATTATTATGGAATACTTATCCTCTCTGCAGAATGTATCTGTAGGTATCTGTGTGGTGGTTTTACTCGGGTGGGCAGCCCAGCTCCACCACAACCGCTCTCTCACTCCCCCTCCTGAAAGAGGAATGGGGAGAAAATATGATAAGAACAAGGAGATTGCACAGTAATTGTGACGGGCAAAACAGACTCAGCATAGGGAGATAGTAAGATTTATTGCCTATTACTAACAAGCTAGAGAAGCGAGAAACAAACGAAAGAAACCAAAAGCACCTTCCCCCCCATCCACCCTCTTCCACCTCATCCCCCCAAGCGGCGCAGGGAAACGAGGGAATGGGGGTTATGGTCAGTCTATAGCGCTTCTTCGCCGCCGCTCCTTCTCAGTCACTCTCTTCCCCTGCGCTGTGGGGTCCCTCCCACAGGATGCCGTCCTTGCTGAACTGATCCGGCGTGGGCTGCCCACAGGCAGCAGCTCTTCAAGCACTGCTCCAGATATGGCTCCGTACCACGGGGTCCATCCCTCAGGAGCGAACTGTTCCAACCTGGATCCCCCACGGGCAGCAGCTCCTGCCAGGTCACCTGCTCCTGCGTGGTCTCCTCTCCACAGGCTACAGGTCCGGCCCAGAATCTGCTCCGGCAGGGGTCTTCCACAGGCCGCAGCCTCCATCGGTGCAGGTCCACCTGCTCCACCGTGGTCTCCTCCACGGGCTGCAGCGTGGAGATCTGCTCCGCCGTGGTACTCCATGGGCTGCAGGGGGACAGCCTGCTTCACCATGGTCCTCACCACAGGCCACAGGGGATTTCTGCTCTGGCGCCTGGAGCACCTCTCCCCCTCCTTCTTCACTGACCTTGGTGCCTGCAAGGCTGTTCCTCACTCCTCTCACTCTCCCAGCTGCTGTGTGTGGTGCAGTGTTTTTTTTCTCCATCTTAAATATGCTGTCACAGAGGCGCAAAACAACATCACTTATTGTCTCAGCTCTGGTCAGCAGTGGGGCCCTTACCAAACATGGGGCAGCTTCTAGATCCTTCTCACAGAAGCCACCCCTATGGCCCCCTGCTATCAAAACGTTGCCACTACAATCTGTGATAGGGATTTAGTGACTGTAAGATGGATTCCCTGTAGTGCAAACAAACAAACTAACAAACAACAACAAAAAACTGTACATTTCAAATAGAAAATGAACAGATTAGATCAGCATTTTCATTTTTTTCTTTTCTTCTTGATATTTATAAATTATGGCTTTACAGAAAATATAGATGTTGAAAATTCTTACATAATTGGAATAGAACTTTAATTGCATCTAACAGTCCTCAGAATTACCTGATCTACTTTCCTTCCAATTCAAAAATCACAAAATGGAGGAATACTTATTTTTCTCTCCTTATATAGTTATCAGTTGGGAATATCTGTCTTGTTGGTGGCTGTTTTTGGTGGTGGTCGTTGGTTATTTGAGGGGGCCTTTTATTTTTGGTGGTGGTTGAGGTAGGTTTTGTTTTGTTTTCTTTTCTTTTGTTTTTTGGTTGTAGGATTTTGGATTTTGAGGGGGGTGTGGAGGGAGTGAGGAAGCTTTTGGGTTTTTTTGGAAGAGCTAAATCTAATCTAAATTCTGGATTACAACACACTGGTCATCTTCTGTAAAGGTGAGAGGACAAGAGATGTCAGTAATATCAAATTTACTATATGGAATGCTAAAGAGGATGTTAACGTAAATGTCAGTAGACTGTGTTTTCACATCACTTTGATAGTAAGAGGAAATTCTAAAAGCAGTAACCATAGAAATATATGCTATCACTCTAATTCTTTAAACTGGATAGCTGTAACTTCAATAAAAAACAATCATGTTAAAAAAATAAAGTGACAAATTGAAATAATGGAGCAATTTCTTTGGACTCTAAAGTAAACAAGTGTAGGTTTTTTTTTCCTAATCCCCTTTTTTCTTCTCCAGAATTGCAATTACTTACAACACAGGAAAAAAAAAAAAAAAAAGTATTTTCTGCAAAACACCCAAGCAGCAAATTTTTGGAAGTGGAAATGAAATAAAAGAAAGTAATTTATTATTTTGCCTAGTGCTGTGAGATATTTTTCTGTATCTGTTCGTTTTACATAACACTCAAACATTCTTAAGCAAACTTATTTGACATGCTGGTAGTGACAAAAGGAATTTTTTTACTTTTTCTTCTTCTTCTAAGTTGCAGTGAGAACCTGGGCTCTAAATGACCTTTTAAAATAAAGCATCCACAGCAGTGCTCCATAGCTCGCATATAATAAACACTATAATTAGTTGGATTTTTTATTTATTTATTTATTTTTTAATGCTGGAGGAATATGTAAATGGGCACAGTAAGTAAACTATACTACTGCTGCTCATACCCAAGAGTATACAATGTTTAATTCAGTAGTCTAAGTTTTCAAAACCACAGAAAGCAATGAGGAACAGAATGTGATACTCTCTATATGGAGCTCAATCCTGTGTGGATATGAGGTTTTAGGCCTCCACATGACTCTGTTAAATAAATTTACTTACAGGAAAAATGTGAGTCCTTTGCCTCATCCATTAAGAGAGATGATAAAGATATGTTCACAGATGTTTTCATTTAGATACAACTTTTGGAATGGTATTAAAAACTCTGCAATATTTGTAATTAGGCAAAGTATAAAAACCTATTTTATATCCCCAAGGAAGAACTGAGCTGAAATGCCTGAGGTGTGTGGTGTAGGCAGAGTTTTGTCCATACTAACAGACTGCTTATCTGTAGCCCTGGAGCTATGGATTGTATTTGTATGGCTGTTCTTGCTGCCTTTTTGCCAGCAGAGCTTTCAGGGATGTGCAAAATTTGCACAAGGCTGTAACAAAATGTGTAATGCTAGTCACTCTGAGAAAACAAGTTACAGACATGCATATCAAATTAGTATGTGGTTATCACTGGACTCATTCTAGAAGTGATATTAATTTTGAAAAATTACATTATTATTCGTTCCAATTTACCTATTCTGCTCTTAGAACTTTCTATGAAGGTTTTCATTCCTGTATCTTTGGTAAATATGGAAGAGGCAGAATAATACCAGATGCTGATATGCAAAGATACATGTAAATGTTGTATTTGACTACCAGCATGCATTATCAGTATTTAATTTCTAGTAGAATCTGGTTTCTGTTTGGAGTTTCATGGTTATACGCTTTGGGATTTGCTTGTTTGTTTTGCTGTAAGATAATAAAAGAAAATTTATGCTTTGAAGCATGTTTCCTAAAGAGATCTTCTGTGCAACAGGGTAGTGTAAACTGCAAGTAGTTTGGGTGGTAAAGTACATTTAACTTTAATTACACTTTACAAGGAAAAAGATGCTGAGTGCCAGCCATCTCTGCTCTGATAACAGACAACTCATGACAAGTTGCTGCCACTAGTGGTCCTGGAGGTGTAGGCACATGGTGGGGATCTAAACGTTCGAGCACAAAGTGACCCACACAGATACTAGATGGCATTTTTTTTTCTCTTTAAATTATGTATCTAGTTCTTTATTTCAAAACTTCTTACTCAAGCCAAACGTTGTTTTCAAATAAATATGCAAGAAAGGTGGAAGAAATAGCATGGATAAGCACTTTTGATTTGGATATTTCCTAATCTCTCAGAAATTGTCATTACAAAACTGTTTTGGGTTTGTTAGATTGCGTAAGGAGTTTGAAGGGTTTGTTTTGTTTTGAGAAACAGAGTATTTCTTAGCATTCTAGATATAATCCCCATGTGGAGTTACTTTTAACTGTGATTCTGGGGGGAGCATGAATGTGCATTTAGAGGAGAAAACACTCCTCACTGCTTTTACTTTGCTTTTAAAACTAGTCTAATTGATGTAGCTGGAACCTTTTTACCATTAGGTAGGAGACTATTTTTCATAGAAGAAAAGGGGCTGAACTTTTCATTAAGATTAGTCTGTCACTGTAGTGGCAGCTCAAAAAGAAAAGGTGTTGTAAGTAGTGTATTAGTGCTTTAAGTAGTATGTTATGGGAATATGATTTAGTTTGCTTCTAAAGTTAAGAGTTTACTTATCCTATGAAATGTCAGCATTTCAAGCCTTTTCCTACTCACACAGTTTAAAAAAAAAAAAAAAAAAAAGTGGGGAACAGAAATTTTTGAACGTGAATATTCAATGCCTAAGCTTGAGGGGTTTTGATCACCATAGATTCAATCTCTGCTTTTGAAGAACAGCTCCCAGGAGACAGTGAGATCCACAAGAGAGTAGAAAAATAGCTATTAGTCTCTTTCATGATTTTTTTCTTCTCTTTTTGATCACAAGTTCCATCATTGTCAAGAGAAGTTTCCCAAGTCAAAAGTTTTGATGAAATTGATATCTACTCAATGACAATAAAGACAGGCTACCTTGTCAAAATGTTTCTGGATAACTATGCTTTTATCAAAACTCTCATTTTTAAATCCAGGAATGATTAGGTTGTTAAGAGTAGTGAAATTCTCCAAATAATTTCAAATTTTTAAAAAATATACATAACATTTAATATACATAACAGGAAATATATTAAAATTCTGAGTCTATTGAAGTCAGTAGACATGGTTTCCACACATCTTGCCAGGATCCAAGATTTGTCCACTTAAAATTTTCTTTATAGGCAAAGAGGAAGCACACCTGATATGCAAGTAAAGCCAAGAATTTATTGTTAGCGTGACTGAAATCTTAAGTCTGATCATTATTAGTGCAGATGTAGTGTTATGGGGGATGGAGGTGAAGGGAGGAATAATCATGGAATTAAAGTTGTTACACACATCTTAGTTTCTACCCCTCCTCCTCCTAAAGCTATGCAGCTATGCTTACCCTCCCATTTCTCTGTGTCCCAAGGTTGGGGGTTTCTTGCTGCAGAAGGGAGGGTGTTGTGGAGTGTCCTCAGCATCAGGAGTCCTTTTCTGGCAGGAGTGCGATGCTGGTGTTGGTTGTTTCTTCTTCTGTGTTCCAGGGTGCACCTTGGGTTATTTTTTCAAATGTTTGTTAATACACTCTTACAACTTTCTGTTTCTTCATGGGTTTGTGGCTTCATGATACATCTGAATTTACCATATATGGTGCATTTTACATAGGTTAGAGGCTATTTTGGTGTTGTCTTTTTCATCCTTAACACCAGTTTTGTCCTGGGCTGCATTTCTTTAAGGGATGAGTGCATGAGCTGTGTGCAGCCATGGTGCCTCCAGGGCCACCCAGCATCTCATCTCTGACCACCCCACACCTGTGCACATCTGTGTGCTCCACTTCTCAAGGTCTCTGTTGTTGTTCCAGGGCTGTGTCCTACAGCTACACTGTCCTTCTGTTAGTCATAAATATCTTATTCTGCATGGACTAGCTGCTTGTGACAATTATCTGTTTAAAACTATGTTTGTATCATACAAAGATAAACAAAAGTAAAACAGATGAGCCCTGGACACCTGGTGGATTAGAGAAACTGCTGTCACAGCTAAACAAAGTAAAACAGTGCTTCAGGCAGGTCAAGAAAAGTTCAGATGGTGCAGGACTGACAAACCTTGGAGCTGAGGCCTTGCAACCTCAGTACAGTGCTTATGGCCCATTACTAGCAATGGCAATGCTGTGCTACAGGGTTACACCCCTGTGTGATAAGAACGCATGCCATAAATGCTGTGAGGTTTTGGGGATATCCTGACAATCCACTGCCAAATGTTTTCTGTGGTACTGGGAGAACTGACTGATCAACCAAGGATGAGTTAAGAATACCTAATAGTCAATTTGACGCACAGATTCTAGGGATACTCCATGTTGTGAGGAGTGATTTTCAGGAAATTGCAAAGACAAAGCCTATTACAGAAAAATGGATGAAAGACATGAAACTGAAGCCAATAATGCTTTCCTTGCTTCTGACCTCCTTAGGGAGTTCAACAGTCACCTTCTAATTACTAGTATATTGGATACAATTTTCAAAAAACACAAAGTGACTAAGGACCCTGATCTTAGCAGTCTTCCAGAAGATTCTTGAATCTTGCGGTATTGGGGAACAAGTGGAAGAAACAAAAAAAGTGGAAGAAAGTGGAAGAAATATTCGAAAGTTTGATTAATTAACACCTACAGTCTTCAGCCTTTTCCAGGTGAAAGACCACTAAGTAGTTGCTCTCTTATAATTGAAACCAAGTAACAGATGCCATTCCTCATGGGTGAAGGACACCAAAGGCAAAAGCAATTAAATCACTGTTACATTATACCTGTTGGTGAAACTGACCATTCACTAGTAGCTTTATACATGCAGCTTCCTTAACAAGGTGTACAACATTTACAAGTATGGGCAATTAAACTGACATGACAGAGGCTCCATTCGGCTATTCTTCCTGAAGATGAGGAGTTTCATTAAATCATTGTTATATATAGTGATACAGCTGTGGGAAAAAAAAAAAAAAAAAAAAAAAAAAAAAACTTAAATTGCTTAAACTCTTGTATGGAATAATAATACAGAGACATCTGTAAAAACATTCATATTTGATGGTTCAGAGAAAATTTAATTTTGCTTGATTTATGTAATCATTTTTAGTCTGTCAGTTAGAAAATCCCTTTGGTTTTGATATGTAACTCTGTGGCTTCTCTGTCAGTGAGTTGAAATTTTCTCTACTCATATCTTTCAGTAGATACTATGGCATTGATAATGGGGAATGCAGCCTATTAATTTTTTACCACCTGTTTTTGTTATTCGGGAGTTTGCCTGCTTTTGTAGATCAGTGTGTTGCTCACTTACCCTAAATGACTGAGAATTTGGAAAATAGACTGCTAGTCAGAAAGTGCCCAAATCTACAGATGTGTGAGCAGAACTAGGAAATGAGAACACATACCACGAGCTGACATTCATCTTGACAGCCACACTATCTTTGGCTTCATATTGGCTTTGTGAACAGAGGAACACTTGGTGCACAGTGAATCCCTACAGAAGGTAAGTGAACTATTTATCTCTATTTTTTCCATCTTGGTTACTTCTGTTTATATTCTTACAGCTTATGGAAAAACTTGCTGTAATTTCATAACTTGACTTTTAAATCTATGTGAATATTTCCATTTGCTCTCTTTCTCCATTTTCTTCAGATCTCAAAATATTGGAAAAATTGTCTGGCAGCATATAATAGTATTCAAAAGAAAATTCACAGAGTTAGTACACACATTTTGAAATGTTTAAGGACTGTACACACAAATGAAATAATATCAGATTATCACGGTAATAGTTATACGTACAGTACTTGGTACTTTCTTGTAACTTTTAGGAAGGCTGCACTCCAGTGTTTCCTTGACTTCTGTATAGCTCCTGGACTCGATACTTATTTGTCAGGGAAAACGATGGTCACAGTTTTGTAGGGTTATATTCTCCTGACAATGTCCCTTTTCTGACATGTGTACTAAAGTGAAGCTGTATAGTATTAGGGAAAGGAAGGTCTTGAAGAATTAATATTGCTTTCTTAATCATTACTTGGTGTAGTCTATGAAGTACTTTAACATTACTACTTCCACATTTTATAGTTTATCACTTTATTATTTTCCAAACCAAATACAATCCTGAACAATCTATTCACCAAAACCTTTTCAATTATTTATTTACATGAGAAAACATGTTTTTCTGAACTTCCTTTGACGGTGGCTGCTCATCCTGTACGAGATAAGCAGTGTCAATCAAGCCCACCTCTAGAAAAACAAGACACTGGAAGCCTGAAGTACCTTATCACTGGGTTTCCTAGAATAAGAGTTTCTAGAAACCTCTCTTAGGCAAAGGTCCCAAATAAAACAAAGCAATAAGAATCTTCCATAAGAGTAGGCTGGACAGTAGGAAGGACTGAATTATCCTCCCACAGTGTAGTACAGAGTAGAAGTCCAGTGTGAGGGAGCCTGTAAGCTCTGATTTTATTCCCTTTGATTATTTGCAGTGCCATTGATAGTGATCGAGCGTCAAGTCTAGTGATTGAATGCTTATCACTAGGATGTTTTAAATCTACTAAATTATAGGGTTTGGTGGCTGCTGTTTGTGTTTTTTTTTCCTTCTTCTTCCTATCCTTGAGCAGACAGACAATGATTTTTGTTTTTATTTATTTAATGATATGCAGGAAAACTATGTCAAAGTTTGTTTTCTACATTGTATCCTGAGGGTAGCAAGATTACTGGTTGTTCTGGGTTCTGGTGCTAATGAGTTACCTTGATGTAGACATGACACTGACAAGCTTTTGCTAGGAATGCCTTAAAAGTCTACTGTCAGAAGTAAAAACTCAGTACTGAACCTGGAAAATATAATGTTGGTTTACTTGACAATAATGAGCTGATAAAATTCTAAAATCAATATTAGGATTGACATAGTGTCTCACACCAAACAAGAATCATAATTGAAAATTTACAGCTGACCTACTTTTCAAGTTGTAAGACTCATGTTAGAATGGCCTGGAGCATTTTATTTCCAGATTCAGATTACCTTCAACCAGATAGGCGTCCAGCAGGATGTAGTATAAAGGAAATGGTGATTCATTGTCGGAATCCAATGAAATAGTATAAAGGTATCTCCTTGAAACATCCAGCTAATGTTTTCTTAGCTTACATAATACGTTATTAAATTTTTACTAAGTCGATCGGAATTCAGAGTCTGATGAATGTACAAATGTTATATCAGCTACTTGAAATGGTACTTCTCAAAAGCTAGTGACATTCAGAGTAAGTTCTTGTCCAGCATTTTATTTGTCCTTTTACTGGCTCAGATTCCTAAATAGATGATAAGTAAGTATTTGCCTTCTCTATTTTTTTTCCTTTTTTTTTTTTTTTTTGAGAGGGGGTGTGGGGGGAGTAGAATAAGACAGATTTGCAGACACATTAATGGGTTTGGGCTTTAAAAAAAAAAAAAAAGGACATGGAAAAAGGAAAAAGTATCTTTGCAACACATGTACAGCAAGATGTAAAGGTTTTTTGGATAAATAAAAGCCAAATGTGTTACACTTAGTCACATTTGTCTCTTTTCTGTCCTTCCAACTGGCAAAATCTGCTCCCACTCCTGCCCTGGCCCCAAAGAAAAAAGAATCACTTGGACTTTTCTGTGGTATTTATAGATGATCTAAACCATATAGAAAATTTATTGTCTTCAAGATCCCCAAGTCCTTAACCTTTTCAACGTTGAGAAGATAGCAGTAATGAATGAGCTTTAATTGTAGCCTACAACTTGTTGTAGCCCACTCTATCTGAAAAGTTACAGCGACAGCTATCTGACAGTGTTACGCTTAAGATCCTGTCAACACTGGCATTGTAAATCCCATTTGTCTGCTCTTTGGAACATGGCCATAAAAATGTGCTTCAAAGTGAACCGTGCTGTGCATGGCTTTAGACTAAGAGCTTTTCCCTTTTCTTCATGCATACTTTAAATTAAATGGGCTTTCAGTAAGCAAGAATAAAAGAAAGCTATACTTAAGAAAATAAAAGTTCTCAGAGTACTTCATTAATTTTGTCTTTATTGCCCAGCCACTAAAGAAATAGATGAGATAAAAGCATTAATTTTCTTTCTTTCATATCCTGTTTCTCTCGCATATGAGTTTATTTATCACTACCATCATTCAGACATGCAGTATCTCTTTCCTTTTCTAACTCCCACTTCATGTGTATTTTTTTATTTCATTCTTTCCACACTTTGTCAAGACCTTCTGGGGTCTTCCAAATGGCTTCCTGATTATATTATTCAGTTACAGTTATACTGCTGTTTTGGTGGAAAACCTGACAGGTCTTTAACTGCTGCAACTACCTCTTTATTTATTTTTCAGTTATTTCTCAATTAATCTGGCTTTTACATTCTCACCTTTCTACTTTCTATTGTCATTGCTAAGCCTGCTCCTTGCAAAACAAATAAGAATTGTTGGTATCTTCAAATATCTATCTCATCCAAGTATTCTTATGAGATGTAGATTATCAGTAGTTGAAACAATACCTGTGCCTTGCTTTTCCCTTTCTTGGGGGGTTTCTTCCTATTTCCAATACACCATCTTCTGTACAGGTATAGTTCTTCAGGGGAAAAACTCAAAACTTCTCAGATTACAAGCATTAATATAACGTCTTTTCCTCATTTCTCCCAGTGAAAGACTCAGGTCTCAAAGAGATTCCGGGATACTTTTAAGAGCCTTTCCTAAAGTTGTTATTATAATCTGATACGAATACATACCACAGTGAGAAACATATAAGAGGAAAATAAAAAGTTTTACAAGAAAATACAAAAATAAAGTATAAATTAATATGAAAATATCAAATTCAAATGTAGGTGAGGTATAATTTCTGTTTAGGCAATGTCACTGAAAAATACCTCAACCCATTTTTTATATAAAATAACTCAACAAATTGCTTGTGAACCCTTATATTTGACACAGGAACCACAAGAAGTGGGGTTTCAAATCTGTGACTTTAATCAGGTTAGGACTGATTAGCCACACTATGCGTTAGCACTGAAGCCTTTCATATCTTCTGTGCATATCTTGTGTACATATCTGTGAAATAACAGTAGTCTTTGGGAGCTGTCAGTGATTTTTACTTACTATAAACAAATTGCATCTCCATTATTGCACATATGGGGAGGTGAAGGAAGAGCAGAGGAATTAAAAAAAATAATAATAAAAATAGAAAGAGGGACTTGGAAATATAAACATTCAAGATTCAGGGAAAAAACTCATTTCCTCACTAACCACATGCATTTGAACAACTTCCTAGTGCATAATGCAGCTAAAACAAGAAAGATAATCTTTAGAAATCCTAATGTTTTAAAATAATATTTTCTTTGTTCTTCAAATCTAGTGTGCTTTTGCTCAGTGTATTAATATCCAGGTTTTCATGAGAATGTGGAAATCCACAGAAATCCAGTTCTACCAATGATTCTTGCAGTGGCCAGATGTTATCTTACCTCCTGTGCCCATGTTTATAAAACAAAGCTGAATACATCTGATGACTTGCCATTTACATATATCACCCACAGTGTATTATCTTCATTGCTTTACCATATAAATGCATTAGCTGAATAGCTGTTAGAGATTAAAATTTAATCTGTGTCCTATTTTTGGCTAGGATAGAGTTAATTATCTTCCTAGTATGATGCTGTGTTTTGGATTTAGGATGAAAATAATGCTGATAACACACATGTTCAGCTGTTTCAGAGCAGTGCTTGTGCTTTTCAGCTTGTTATGCTGCCCTTCCAGTGAGGAGGCTGGGGGCGCGCAAGGGAGGGGACAGAACCAGGACAGGTGACCTCAAATAGCCAGTGGGATATTCCATACCATATGGCATCATGCTGAACAATTAATATGGGGGGGCTGGCCAGAGTGGAGGGGACCACTGCTCAGGGATGGGATGAGCATTGGTCAGTGGGTGGTGAGCAACTGCTCTGTGCATCCCTTGATTTGCACATATTATTATTTCTCTTTCTTTTCTGTCCTATTAAACTATCTTTATCTCAACCCACAAGCTTTTACTTTTTTTTCCTCATGATTCTCTCTCCCATCCCACTGGGCATGGGGGCAGTAAAGGGTTATGTGGTGCTAAGCTGCCTGTCGAGATAAACCACAAGAATCTGAGAAGTTTTTTATTTCTTATATATGTAAAACACAGTAATTCTGACTACTGGCAGGACTAGTTATTAACCTGAATTTTCAGAAAATAGATTTTATTTAAAATATTTTCCTAAATAACCTTTCTTTCAGTTATCATAAGTTTGGTATCTATGGTACACCTAATGCATTTTGCTAACCAAATGTTCCAGTTCTAGTGTCAATTACTAGTAACAGTACTGCATAATATCACTACAAATTAATACCATCTGTCAACATGATAAGTATCAAGCTGGGTTTTTCAAACAGGTTAGTTTTTCTCTCACTAAGGTATGTGCAGAGAATAGGCTTTCGGAAAATAAAAGGAACAGGTCAATCTCAGTAACCTAGTTAACAGTACATTATGAATAAAAAAGGAAGGGTAGGATTCTGCACCCAGCAGATATACAATAGCATAATAGTATAATTAAATAATGCATCAAGTCTGCCTCTAGAGATTCCTTTTACCCCTTTTAAAAAATAAAAAATGCTTAGAACTATCACAAATGTCTTTTTGTTTAATAAAGGTCAGTTGTATACCAGTCTACTTTCTTATGGCTGTTGGATGGCCTTTCAAAAGTTACATTTGGTGTCATTCCAGTTTTGTCTGAAAACAGGAGTAAGCTACCTACCAGCAAACATCCGCATTATCTAATGTTGTGCCCTATCAGAGGAGTGATTTTTCTCAGCTATAATGATGGAAAGAGATACTGCAATGACCAGAGATGCTGTTAAGGTGACCAGATACTTTCCTGTCAACCTCTGCACTTGGTTGTGCTCTGGCAAATGTTTTGTGGAAGGGGCCATGAGAAGGTTTAGGTCTACATGCAGGTTTTTATTTTTGGTTGATTTGTTTTTGTTTGTTCATTTTCCTTTTTACTATTTCTGTTCTATTCAGTCTAACATTGAATATTCAGATGATAATTCTAATAACATCATTGTTTTTTTGAAGTTTTTTCTGTGTCTGCCACTATGGTGGGTGACTGTTTTGCACTACTTTGTGATAGCTGGCTTAGACAGGCACAAAAGTGAAGTTATATTTAAGAACCAAGCCAAGAACTCTTAAGTCATTCTTGTTCTCTATATTTGAAGAAACATCAGAGTTATGTTTTTTTAAGGTGGTGCTAGTACAGAACCTTGAATTTATGAAGTACTGATTGACGTTTCTGAATAATAAAATATATTAAAAATTCCTGCAATACTTTAGTATTGCAATACTACCTTTAATAAACACAAACAACAAAGAAAAGAAAAATGGATTTTTCCAGGTACCTGGTAATGATCAGAAAAGGTCAAATATGGCTTCATCATGCTGGCTGCTAATGTCCGTGAAAACAGCTTTTGTCTCCATGTGGTGATAGAAAGCAAAAATAAATAAATATAAAGAAGTTGGCAAAAGAAGATTTCTTCAGACTTCTGTACTTGTCCCACAGGAACCAACCAGAATAGAAAAGGATGTAATATTCTTATCACAATTCTGCATTGTACATGAATTTGAAATGTAAGGGAGCTTTCTCCTCGTGTGAAATGAGATATTTAATTTTACAGTTCCCGTTTTGGCAACAAAGTACAATGTTTGCCCATTGTGATGTTAAGACAGACACCCCCAAGTTTTATGTGAAGGAAGAATCATAGTGGAAGTGCCAAGGCCTCAAAATGTTTTTCTTTCTGGCCTCATAAGCAATAATTTAACTACAGTTGGCCACTTCATATAAGAAAAGATTAGTGACATCATACATAATTAACTATGTGGCTGAAGCCCCAAACACAGTGAGCCAAATTAGCTTTCAGTGTAGAACTTACTGACTCCAGTGTGCTACTTCCTGAGGCAGCAGAGGCTGAAACCACAGAGGAAGTTTGGATTCTAGATCCCCAAAGAGTGGTGGGTCGCATGTAATTCAACTGTTATCCCCTGCTGATTCATCAGAAATTGTTTTCAGGGAGTTCAGCCTTTCTTGGGAGAAGACAATTTTTGATTCTGTGGTAATATTATAGTAGGTATTAAAAATATACTCAGCAACATATTATCTTAATGCTCAAATGAATTTGCTGGCTAGAATTTTCTTTCTTTTCTTATTTCATAACCCAAAGCAAATGAAGATATTTGGATGCTCTATCTGTGAAAGCAATCAAGCATTATGTTAATGCTGGGCAAAATGTTTTTATTGAAAAAAAAAAAAAAAAGAAAGGCACCCATTTTTCTGTTCTGAAATATAAGAATGTTCTGCCAAATGACAGTGAATCTTTAAAATGCTTTGGATTTTGCATTATTCCACTTTTTTGCCATTATTTGAAATATCAGTTTTAATTTACAAACTTAAATTTTACTTGTTAGATCACTGTTGGAATCATGATACTTATCATTGGGTAGAGACAGGTGAATAAAATAACCAGAAGAATCCATAATTCCTGATTTTTCAGTGAAAAAAGTCTGGGTTGGATCTGGGTTGAATCATTTACATATGTCACCCTCCTTTCATTTTCTTTTTTGGCTAGACCAATATTATTCTCTTCCATAAGTTAGCTTAAGTTACATTTCCCAGCTGACTTCTTTTATTTGAAAAAAATAATAAAAAAAAACAAACCTTTAAACTCCTTGATACTCACTGATGAAATAGCTAACTCTATACTGTAATGTCGTTGATTCTAATGAGGCATTAATTATACCTTCTTGTTAACAATACTTTTATTCTACCTCTCCACGCTTTTTCCTTACCTTGTTATTTCCTTAAGTCCCAGCTACAATTAAGATCCCATAACTTCAACTGGAAAAATACCTCTAAAGCCAATTTTAGGTGTCCCAGAAAAGCCAGAAGGTTCTCACTCAATAAGTCTAGCATTTTAATAAGATTTTTTTATTAATTACTTTAATAATTAAATATACACATTAAAATATGTGTAAATATGGACTAAAGGTTAAGTGAAAGTTTACTTTGATGAAATGCTTTATTTCAGTTTTATTTAAATAATAGTATAGCTTATTCAGTTTGTCTTCCCATAAATGCTAACCTTACTGTGGAACTTTCTGATAAGCTAATACTTAGATCATATCTTTGGCAACATATGTATTAAATTTATATTCAACTATAAAGTTAATATTCAAGATTTATAGTAAAGACTGAAGCATTTTTTTCAAATATTATTAGAAGGAAACAGAATTAAGTGTACTTTAAATCAAATTCTAGCTTTAACTTTTCATTTATACACACACGTATATATTAGTCAAACTGTTTGAAAAATTATTTCCATACTTTCTTTTTCTTATAACTTTATTGATGTTTTCCTGTACAGGGATTTAAGTATTTTAAATGTTTATACACCCTTTAACTTTCTGAGAACAAAATATTTAACTGTAGGCACCCATGTTGCTGTTAGTAATGTCTAATTTTGTTCCACTGTGATGGTGTGTATAACTTGAGTTTTCAACTGGACTAAGCACACGTTTTTAATGAATTCTTCCAAAAAGTTATCATTTAAAATTCTGTTCACTTGGAGTTAACACTGGGCTTGTCAACAAATGAACATGGTGAGGACAGGGAAGAAGACAATGGAATGTAGAGAAGTGACAACCCAAATTTGAAAATCTCAAAAGCTCTCATTTCCCAAGGCCCTCCAATACCATTTGTAAAGCTACATGGGAAATGTCTATAAACAGTCACAGCAAGAATGCTGAAGTTGTCACTTATTTAACCAAATCTATACAAAAGACTTCTGAATACAATCATTTAAAGACAAACTAGATTCAAAACTTTCATAAGTACAGTGGTTTCAAACTTAATCTATTCTTCTTGCAGAGATGCTCATGCCATGTGAATATTCAAGTGCAAGTTAGTAATGCTGTATTGTGATTTTTGCATCTGCCTGTTTGTGTGATGCAGTTGAGTTGTTAGATGCTCCCAGTAACTGTAAAAAAATAAATAAAATAAAAAAAAATCCAAGACAAAACTGTAAGCTTAAAATATTTATAGAACAGACCCGATACAATATTTCTGAAAGAACATATATCTATTTACATCATTTGAATGTGCCTACTTTTCTTAAGGTAGAAATAATTTTAAAAACAAATAACACTCAAAATCCGGTTACATTCCCAGGTAAATCTGTATAGCCCAGGTATATATTATCATTAGTAGTATTCACCAAAACTTATCTACTTCTTCAGTGGACAAAGAGAAAAGGTAGAGGATGGAGGAGAAGCAATACTCCCCCTGCTCTATTCCTCCTTGCTGCAGTCACACCTTTAGTAAACCAAGACACAATTAGAAAAATAGGCTGCCACTATCTCATCGTTTAAAACTCAATGAGTTTTTGTAATGAAGAAATTGCTTTTTTCTTTCTCTGCAGGTTTTCTTTCACTCTTGCTGATTTATATATCGCTCATCATGTTAGTAAATGCCATAATAGATTTTTTTTTACTGTGAAGTTGTATTGTTTTGGAGGGGAAGAGGATCTCTCGTTTCTAATTGATGCTGTAAAATATAGAATCACAGAATCACAGAATCATCTAGGTTGGAAGAGACCTCCAAGATCACCAAGTCCAACCTCTGACCTAACACTAACAAGTCCTCCACTAAACCATATCACTAAGCTCTACATCTAAATGTCTTTTAAAGACCTCCAGGGATGGTGACTCAACCACTTCTCTGGGCAGCCCATTCCAATGCCTAACAACCCTTTCAGTAAAGTTCTTCCTCATACCCAACCTAAACCTCCCCTGGTGCAACTTAGCCCGTTCCCCCTCGTCCTGTCACCAGGCATGTGGGAGAATAGACCAACCCCCACCTCTCTACAGCCTCCTTTAAGGTAGCTGTAGAGTGCGATAAGGTGGATGCAAGCCAGGATGCTGTTGGCCTTCTTGGCCACCTGAGCACACTGCTGGCTCATATTCAGCCAACTATCAACCAGTACTCCCAGGTCCTTCTCGGCCAGGCAGCTTTCTAACCACTCATCTCCCAGCCTGTAGCACTGCTTGGGGTTGTTACGCCCCAGGTGCAGGACCCAGCACTTGGCCTTGTGGCACTTCATACAGTTGGCCTCAGCCCATCGGTCCAGCCTATCCAGGTCATCCTGCAGAGCCTTCCTACCCTTGAGCAGATCGACACATGCACCTAACTTGGTGTCGTCTGCAAACTTACTGAGGGTGCACTCGATCCCCTCATCCAGATCATCGATAAAGGTATTAAAGAGAACTGGCCCCAGTACTGAGCCCTGGGGGACTCCACTAGTCACCGGCCTCCAACTGGATTTGACTCCATTCACCACGACTCTTTAGGCCTGGCTATCCAGCCAGTTTTTAACCCAATGAAGCGTACGCCAGTCCAAACCAAGAGTAGCCAGTTTTTTGAGGAGAATGTTGTGGGAAACGGTGTCAAAAGCCTTACTGAAGTCAAGGTAGACCACATCCACAGCTTTTCCCTCATCCACTAAGTGCGTCACTTTGTCATAGAATACCGTATGATGAATTAAACTTTGTGTGAAAGATCTTCTCTATGAATAATGCATTAGTCTTTGCTTAAACCGTATAGATTTTATTTGTTTTATATTAACTTATTACATTTGATACTGCTTCTGCATCTTCCTTCCTCCTGTCCCCTGGAGAATGGCTTCTAATAAGCCATTTCATAAAATCTGTTTGTTGTTGTTGTTGTTGTCCTGTTTTGTTTGTTTGTTTGTTTTCGTGGTGGTGGTGGTTTTTTTTGTTTTGCTTTGTTTTTTTAGTCTTAAGTATCTCCAGATCCAAGGAAAGCACTTTGTTATTGTAGAAGTACAGCATGTTTATATCCCCTGGGTTGGAACTGTTTAATATAGAACATTTTAAATTCATTTGTATTTATATCAAAGATCACCTTATTTTTAAAACTTTGTGCGTAACTCATAAAACTTATTGCTGCATATCACATTTGATGTTTTATGGACCCTTTTTGATTTTTTTGTAGGCCTGTTTGTGCATTTGTCTGTATGTTATTGCCTGAACAGTTAAGTCATTGCTTGATTTTACTCTCCCTATCTGTTGTGAAGACAGGATATGCTACCACAATTTTAGAGACATAGAATTGATGCACAGGATCTTTTCTGAAAGTCACAGAGGCTTGCGGTTGAGCCAGGAACTAAAATATGTCTCAAACACTTTCAAATCCAATTTAATGAGTTCACTAGTTCTGATGGCCAAACCACCTCCACTTAGGGATAGGAACAGTATATGGTAGGATACGTGGTAAGAATGTATGGCAGCCATGTGAACCGTAGGAGGATTTCAGCTGTTCACACAGTACAACTTACTGCTTGGAAGAAGCCTGCCTACTGCTCATCAAATGGGTACCCCATTTAGGAAGTCTTACTGCTTTCAAAACGTTACTGCTTGTTAGACTGATTCTCTTCCACTGTGCTAGTCCTTCTGGCTTTCTCCATCAGAGCAATCTTCCTTTAGCAGGTATAGTCCACCTGTCTTCTTCAGCTGTCCTTGAATAAAACAAATGCAAAAGCCCCAGTGACGGTCATGGAACCTACTATAACTGTTCGCTGGTGTTTGTCTTTTTCCTCTTACGTGGTAATACACAGAACAGATACTGAGTCCATCTAATCCATTAAATATTATTTAAATAGGCTAAGCTAGATAGTTTGAATTCCTCAATATCTGGATATTTTCATGTGTTTTTCACCAAATATTTTCATCACAAAGCTTGTAATGTAGAATGGTATGAATGTGGAAAATAAAATAATAACACAATTTCATGAGAAAACAAGAAGATCAAATTCTTGAGTCATGAAATGCGTGTAGTACTAAGTGCATAATTGCACCAATTTCAATAACATATTCCAGTGACTGGTACAGTATTGGGGGGGCAGTGTTTTTCATAGGAGATTTATTAGGTCAGACTTTGCACCTAATGGAATAATTAAAAACGAATAGATCATTGCGTGTGTTATGCATGCCATTTGTTTTCAGTTTTGCAGTATTAGTTGCAACCCAGACTGAAAAATCCAAGTGCGTAAGAAATTCTTTGTTTTGCAATGGCTTTCCAGATGGGACACATCTCAGTTAACCTAAACAAATTTACATGCCTCTGCCTTTGAAGCTAGTTGCCATTGGTGTTCTTATGTTCATCAAAGAAATGATCACTTCTGGAGCACAACTGATACTATATCACACTGTAAGAGTGCCTCTTTCATTCTGCTAATTATAAAGACAACTTTAAGGTAATTAGTTCAGACATTGATGTCTGTTTGGTCCTTTGGTCCTAAAATCGGTGCACTTCAAACAGATAGATGGCTGACTGCCTTTAAGTAGTGTGAATAAGCCAAGGTGGTAGCTTGGTCTTTCGTTGCTCCCATGGAAAGGAAATTTGTGAATCATATCTACCAAAATACTGCTTAATGTGTGGGAAGAGTACACCCTCTTAAAAATGGAATGCCTTTTTTTTTTTTTTTAACTTTGTTTTGTATTCTTCATATTTACTTACGTATATTTTACTTCAAATGATCTGGGATCCCAATTTGAAATTAATAAAGAATATATATATCGTGGATGCCAAGGTGGTGATCAGAAACAGTAAGGTGGTGAGTGAGAAATGGGAACGTGTATATAAAAACACTGATGTATTCAGTTCTGTTATAGCACTGTACAGATAACACAGGGTATCTTCTTGCATTGCATGATACACGAGCACACAAGGAGAGGTGGTCTTTTCAGACTGTTTCAGCCAAAGTTGTTGAAGGTGCAATTGCAGTCTGCCCTTATGCTAGTTATACAGAGGAAGAATCTAACTCTTAGCTCTATTACAACCTGTTTCAGTTTTGTAAGGACGCAGTAGTACCCAGCAATAATATTGTTGCACCTCCCCTTAAAATTGTCTGTACATGTTTCTCACCCCTTCTTTTACTCCTAACTGCCTACTCTCTCTACTGTTTGTTTGAAAATATTCACAGGAGATATAAAACTATCCTCCTGCTGTTGTGTTTCTAATTCTTATTCCTGACAATGACTTCTTTCACCTCTCTCTATACTTCCTCTCCCTCTCTTTGGTTTCAAATATCTCCCTTTATGGCCTCTTCTTGCTTTTTGCCCCTTCAGGGAAGACTGGACACTTAAGTGTATCAGCCCAATGAGTTAGAGCGTAAGCCTGGAGAAACCAGGAGTATTGGATACTAGTCAAAGCTCTGTGGCAGTATGTGATTTCTTGCCTTTCAAGCCAAGAGAATGTGCAAAAACAATAGGTGCTAGGCCATAATACACACTGATAATGAGTTTCCAAAATAGAACCATAAGAATAAAGATAACCTCTAAGTTTTATTTCTAGGGCTTTTTTTTTTCCCCATTTCAAAGTTTTATTTTCCTTTCTTATTGGACTGTGTGAGGGAGAGAAAAAAAGGAGAAAAGAGAAAGCAAGCAAGAAAGCAAAAGGGGGCAGGGGAGTTGTTTCCAGACAGAGATTCCATAGAGTTAGTGGGAACTCTTTTCCCAAATTCACATGGCTGTCTGAAGATAATGAGGTAGTTAGCAATGCTTATCCATTATTTCTCAATATCCCAGGTAGGAACCAAACAAGCTGAAATACATTTTCAGTATTCTGTGATCTGCTGTATGCTTACATCTTTTTCTTTCTTCTTTTTTTTTTTAAATAATAATAATAATAATAATAATAATAAAAGCTAGTTATGCATTTAATTCCCTAAATGCAGTCTTTAAAGTGTATCTGAGGAAATGCATATTTTAGCTAATATATTAGCTCAAAAACTGTCATTGGAATAATTAATTTTATTTTTTTTTAACTTCAGATTATAGTTGTTTTGTACATCTGTGTCCAAAGTGCATAGGCAAATCAGTGCCTTATGCACTATTTATATTGAGTATGATAATACCCTGACATACAGTACACAATAAAAAGATAAGTCATTAACCCTACAATGATATTTAGAAAAAGATGATACATATTGGACTAATACTAGATAATAATAATAACAATGCACTTCTAATTTTTCTCTACAGGGTTCTTACTAATGAGTAATTTGTTTATCTACAAAATAATTTGCCCCTTAGAGTTGTTCTTCACATTTCAGCATATCTGCTACCACAACAACACTAAAAGGCTTATAATTGTACCTATTTGTTAGGATGTGAACTGAGCTACAGAAAGGTTGTGACATGCCCAAGATTATGCAAGTCAGTCTGAAGAGCAAGAACAGAACTCAACTGGTAACACAGTCAGCCTTGTCTCTCATTTTCTTCCCTGCTGTGTCCCAGCTGTCTTAATATTTGAGATAAATTGGAGCCTGGAAGAAACACAGAGTTTTAAAGTGAATGTGAATAGTATGTGATGGATATACAGAAAGAAAACTGTTTGAGGAGCAAGCTGAAATTATAACTTTATTTTCATCTGAGGAGAGTCATCTTCTCAGTCTTGAGAAAATGTCTTTTTCATTCGATCTTTCAAAAGCAAAGCAAAACAATTAGAGGAGTACTTCATTTAGCTTTTACTTGAGTGACAGATCTTTGTCTTCTCTTTTTTTGATAAGACTTTCATAAAGTCCACAGCTGTAGCAGCACCTAAAAGTGTCCCGAATATTAGCAGAAAAGGAAAAATCTCTCTGCCTCATGTTATGTTCCCCATTCTCAGAGGACAGAACTCTTTAATCATGTCTGCCGTAAGCCTCAGGAAAAGGATGCTCCACTGCAACTTCACAGGAAATCTGTTATCTTCTTCAGGAACAGCCAACGTGTGCCTGGACTCAGCTGCTGGGAACCATTCCCCTGTCCTCCAGTTAGGTAGGAGCCATCAGGCTATGCAGCAGGTCACCATTCTTTCCCTCTATCCATGAGGCTAGCATGTTACAACTTTCTATTAAAGATATAAGGTAACATTTAGTAGCCATTGCTAGCCGAGTGTAAGAGCTGTTCCTGGCTTTGAGGACTGGATTCAGACTTCATTTCACATTACTGACACTTATATTACTTGCTGAAGTTCTGAATGCAGAAACTGGTCAAAAAGGAGGAATATACTGGTGATGAACTAGCGCTAATTTAGTCTTCCATGAAGGTAATGGGTTTTAATCAAAATGAAGTATTATAAATTGCTACAGTAGGGTTAAAATAGTGTTGCTAAGTACTACTCATAATAAGTAGAGACATAAAAGTGTGACTGCAACAGCCAGAACTGTATTCTAATTAGGGAAAGCCAGTAAGTCAAAACACTAATGATGTATCAGAGCTCCATAAATTGTTCTACTCCATAAATAGATTGATTTGCTAAATAAAATACTATTACTACATCATCCCTGCTTCATCTTTCACTTCTGTTCTTCCCACTTAGAAATTAATCGTTGTCTTGGTTTAAGATTTGTAGTGTCACTGACAAATGTTAAAAGCCATTGCAATGACTGAGGAGAACCAGTTACAGTTGCAACTTTCTTATGACCTAGCTTTTAAGAAATGTTTTTCTTCTCTGGTGCAAATAAGCTTGCACAACAGTGCTTTATGCAGGGTCATGATTTTTTTTTTTTTTTTTTTTTGTTCAGCTCTGATACCTGTAAAATGATTACTTTAAAGCTCTTTTCATGTTACAAAACAGTTACGCAAGAGGAAAGCAACCATCTGTAGGCTGCAGGTAAAAGGTAGTAATATGCAGGTAATAATGTTAAGCAGCCACACTAGTCTAACTGCTAAATATGGTCATATAACTGCAATTAGATTTGAAGTAACATTGTGATATGCATTTGCTGCATAGTTATAGAAGTTTAATTTCTACATGAGGTCTGTATGGATTCTTCTTTTTTTAATGCCACTGAAACCAATACAGAATGTAATAAGCTTTGTACAGTAAATTAGATATTCAGAGAGAAGGAGATTTGTAGTCATTCCTGTTGATTTATGTAACTTAACAACTAGGAGAAAGAAAACAGATTGAAGGCTAGGGAGAAACTATAACTGTATAAAAGAACATAGCTGTAGCTCAAAATTCAGGGGGAAGCTATGTTGTGAAATTTTATAGAGGTCTCTGAGAAAGGAGCAGACAGCCAAAACAGAACTAAAATACCAGTTTATTATGATCCCCTAACATTACTTTTTTTTTTTTTAAGAGTATTATGATAGCTAGTATACTACTTTAAAACAAATATAAAAGTATATTGTAAGTTGCTGGTGAATGCAAGAGAGGTGATGTAGGACTTTTTCAGAGCTGGTAGAAAAATGCAAAACTTGTCATCTAGTGTGCTTGGTTTGTAGTTGGTAGAGATATAGAATCACAGAATTATAGAATATCCCGAGTTGGAAGGGACCCATAAGGATCATCAAGTCCAACTCCTGGCACCGCACAGGTCTACCCAAAAGTTTAGACCATGTGACTAAGTGCACAGTCCAATCTCTTCTTAAATTCAGACAGGCTTGGTGCAGTGACTACTTCACTGGGGAGCCTGTTCCAGTGTGCGACCACCCTCTCGGTGAAGAACCTCTTCCTGATGTCCAGCCTAAACTTCCCCTGCCTCAGCTTAACACCATTCCCGCGGGTCCTATCACTGGTGATAACAGAGAATAGGTCACCTGCCTCTCCACTCCCCTTCGCGAGGAAGTTGTAGACTGCGATGAGGTCCCCCCTCAGCCTCCTCTTCTCCAGGCTGAACAGGTCAAGTGACCTCAGCCGCTCCTCATACGTCTTCCCCTCTAGGCCCTTCACCATCTTCGTCGCCCTCCTCTGGACACTCTCCAACAGTTTAATGTCCATTTTGTACTGTGGTGCCCAGAACTGCACACAGTACTCGAGGTGAGGCCGGACCAGCGCAGGGTAGAGCGGGACAATCACTTCCCTCGACCGACTAGCAATGCCATGCTTGATGCACCCCACGATACGGTTGGCCCTCCTGGCTGCCAGGGCACACTGCTGGCTCATATTCAACTTGCTGTCAACCACAACCCCCAGATCCCTCTCTGCAGGGCTGCTCTCCAGCATCTCGTTGCCCAGTCTGTACGTATAGCCAGGGTTGCCCCGTCCCAGGCGCAGGACCCAGCACTTGCTTTTGTTAAACTTCATGGGGTTGGTGATTGCCCAGCTCTCCAATCTGTCCAGATCTCTCTGCAAGGCCTTTCCACCCTCAGCCGAGTCCACAACTCCTCCAAGTTTGGTGTCGTCAGCAAATTTGCTCAGAACACCTTCTAGTCCTACATCCAAATCATTTATAAAAACATTGAAGAGGACCAGCCCTAAAATGGAGCCTTGAGGGACCCCACTAGTGGCCACCTGCCAGCCAGATGTGGCCCCATTTTCCACAACCCTTTGAGCCCTGCCCATCAGCCAATTGCTCACCCATCATATGATATTTTTGTTAAGTTGTATGCTGGACATTTTGTCCAGTAAGATCCTATGGGAAACCGTGTCAAAAGCTTTGCTGAAGTCCAAAAAGATCACATCCCTTGATCGACTAGATGGGTGATCTTATATATATATATATATATATATATATATATAGTTAAAATAAACTCCATCATACACACATGTTAAAAGGAAAAGACATTTCTCTATAACAGTTGATAGGGTATTCTTACCACTACAACTTTTTTTTTCAAAAATATGTGTTTTTTTGAGAAATGTATAATTTATTTGGTTCTTATGAAAACTTCAATTTTAAAACTCCTTCTTTTTACCGAGAAGAATGAAACAAAGAAAACACTTCTAAACAACATTTATACTTTTTTCTCTTCTCTAGAGACTTTTTTTCTACCATATAGCTGAATTTTCAGAATTGTGACACCAAATGTGTCTGATATGTGAGCTGAACACAATGTAGTTAAAGCCATTAGTAATTAGAATCTTTTGGAAAATCATGCAGTTGGAATTGGCAGCGTGGTCATAGGAGAACTTCTCATTTAATTTCATGATTATGCAAACAGTAGTATTAATCTCTTATGAAAATCTCTTTACTTCTTTCTCATTTTCCGTTCTTTTAGGGTTTGTGAGTAAGGAGGTTGGTGGTGGTTTGTTGTAGTTGTTTTTGTTTTTTTGCTTTCAGTTTGCCATCAGAAATAAACTACTAGGATTTTTGCTTCCCATTCCAAAGAAGAAAGAATAATAAAAAAATTTTAAAGCAACATGATTGAATTTCTTTTTCAAATTTTACCAAAAAGCCAGCATTGAGGTTATGATCTTCCTCAAAACAAGCTCACTTTGTAATACTCAGAGTGAAACTATAAATCATGGATAAATCCTATGTCTTCTGTAGTTTTAACTGGTAAATCAAACCAGGCTGTAGAGCTTGTCACATTAAGCTATTTTCTGTATCAGCTTTCCCTGGTATAATTTGACATTTGTATATTTGTAATTTTTAAGGCTGAGTTTTCATACAAATCTATGTGTTCTTTGGCATCTGAGTGGGAGGTGAAGTTTCACAAGGGACCTAAAATGTGCTTATTGGTGTAAAGCATTGAAATGACAGGTTTTGTTTGAGAGTTGTGAGGCAACTTTAACAATAGAGTTAACAAAGGAAATTTGCGTGGTTTGCTAGCTCAGAACTTTATTCATAATAACAAATGATATATTATTTTACTGCTTTTTGCACCTGTAAAAATGTGTTAGCCTTTCAGAATGGACTTGAGATGTCAAGAAAACCTTAATAGGAAAGAAATATAAGAAATTAACATTAGATGTTAAAGGAATGTAACACTAAAATATATTTGCAGAAAGATTAATTGAGATTTGAAATACGTATAGCTCAAGGACAAGGCTACAACTGAGAAACTGTGTTTTATGAACAAGTGTGCAATTAATGCCATTCACGTCTGCTTTGGAATAAGGGTATTTTAAGGCAACATTCTAGGGGGAGGTATTATGACATGGTGTGAACAGTAATTTGGAAGAACTGGTCACTCTGGTTGTTCAATTTTATTGTAACCAGACCTTCTATTCACAAATTATTTATAAACAGTCTAATGATTTCAGCACTGTCAGCCCAAGGGAAGTATGGCTGAGAGGGAGGAGGTGATGAACTGTCGTTTAGCTATTCAGTGTTTGCTATTCACAAATCATTATGTGCTGTCAGTCACCTAAATCATATGCTATTGTTCTGCTTAGTAATTAATTGAAAAAAAAATTTTTACAACCAAAGTATGATGAAAACTCCCATTGCCATAGGGACAATGTGTTTTATGTGGTAGTATGGATATGTTTACTTAACAGCAGGCTTTTCTTATTCAAATATTTATGCAAGCAGTAATCCATTCAATCAATGCTTTCAAATAACAAGAAACAAAAGTCATAGATGAATCAAACTGCCGTGTGGTTATCAAAGCTTTATTTTTCAGTCCTGTTCTACTTAAGAATTACTAATCCAAGTTTTGTAATTGATTTGTCCCATGTCACTGATAAATTGTTTATGACTCAAATTTCAAAAGTGCTGTGAAACTTAAACTACAGCTCCTCTTGGGAAGCTGTGTTCACCCAGCTTCTCTGAGCCTCCCCCACACCTTAACTGTACCTGTAAAGGCAGAGTAATAATTCCTAACTTTCCTAAAGGCTGCTATAGCAAATAGACTAGTACCATTACAAACAGATATAAGTCTGTATAAGAGTATAAGTCTGCCTAGGCACCAAGTCTGTCCAAGGGAAAGAAAAAAAGACTCCTATCTAGTATCTCTTTAAATGTACCTTCTTCATCCGGTAGATAAGGCACTACACAAAGTATTTCAGAGATATGGAAGAGTAATTGAGCTACAGAAGTTAAGTACTTTGGTTTTGATTTACTGAAAGTGTTCCAAATAGTGATATTAATGGTTTTGCATTTTTTCCCAATGCATGCTAACAAAAGATGAACAAGATCATTTTTTCCTATGACAGAGAATGGGATAAAGCAGAGCCAAGTACAACTTCTGTACAAAATATTTCTCTGTCTTTACAGTATCTCTGGCTCCTAGTATATGATGTACTTGCAAAAGGGTTGTTCAGACTATCTGACATGCAGATGAATCATGTATCAATCGTGATAAAAGCTCTGAATACACCACTGAATTTTCACTGGCTTGTTTTATTTGCTTAAATTTTAACTACTGTTTGAATGTTATTTGAAAACCATTTATACTGTAGCATTTTGTCTTCTCTGGTATACTTGATATTTTGCTCTATTTGCCAAATTCATTGCTCAAATCATTCTTCAAGCACTGGTCAGAACTAGCACTGCCTATAGTAACACCCTTTCTTCCAAAGATGAACAGATTACAATGCAATAGCATGCAGTCAGTGATGTAACATGATGATATTACGCAATTATTGCACTTCCTGCTTTCGGTTTGGTTGTCTGTTCTTTTCCCTTAATAGTGGATATTAAGTCACTGCAGAAAGTTGAGTTACCCACCCTGAGGGACACTGGAGATCTTTGGGAAGAGCTTGTGTAGTTTTGGTAGAGTTAAATCAAGCGAAACAGAGCACAAATAGCTAAGTTCTTCCTGTCCTAGTTTCATACTGGACGTAGACTGTCACGGAATTTTGTTCATATGAACATGGATATTGAGTTGTTGATAGATTAAAAGAAACTTAAAATTTTGGGCTATTTACAGAGAACCCAACTGCAGTCTACAGGGAAGAATAGGTTTATTATCAAGCTAGGTAGCTATGTAACTTCTGAATTGCAGTCCCCCATTTTGTAAGTCAGAGAAATAACATTTCTTGAAGTTGTCTTGTTAAAAAGTCACTTGATATCTTTGTTTTATTTTTAAGAGGGGAAGAAGTGATAGGATAAGGAGGGTAATGGTTTTACACTAAAAGAGGAGAGATTTAGATTAGATATAAGGAGGAAATTCTTCACTCAGAGGGTGATGAGGCACTGGAACAGGTTGCCCAGAGAAGCTGTGGATGCCCCAACCCAGGTAGCGTTCCAGGCCAGGTTGGATGGGGCTTTGAGCAACCTGGTCTGATGGGAGGTGTCCCTGCCCACGGCAGGGGGTTGGAACTGGGTGATATTTAAGGTCCCTTCCAATCCAAGCCATTCTAGGATTTTATGATTTACTTAACTAAAAAATATTTGTAAGTAAATATAAGCCTATACGTTTTTTAAACCGATTGTAAGGTGACAGGTCAGTTGACAAGTTCTGGTACAAGCTGGAGATCAAGGATTTCCCAAAGGAGTCCTGTCCCCTTCTCTCTTGGATTCTGCTGATGGTTTATTCCATCCTGAGAATCACAAGATCTGACTGGAGATATTGCTGCTGCTCTTTTTGGCAGTGATCACTTGAGATCATCTGAGAACAGACCACATGACTGTCTTCCTACCATTTTCCTACTAAAAAATCAATCCACTGTTTCCTAACTTTCAGACTGTGAGCTCTCTTATGTGTGGAGTGATGGATGACTTCTCATTATACACACAATTGAATATTATACCCTTAGGCAAATCTTTGTTTTGACATTCTTAGTACAATTCAAGGTGGTTTTGTGACCTTTGAAGCACTGAATAGACCACAACTCTGTTACTGCAGCTGAGATAAGCTGGAAGAAACTCATGTCTGTGTCTCAGTTTGAACATGCCATTCAGAGGACTGTCTCTGGAATCTGCTTCCTTTGGCATTTTATCAGAACTCAAGTCTAGTGACCTTCAGACAAAAAATAATAATAATGAAATCAAATACTAAACATAAAAAGAAGAAAGCCATAGCTACTACTTTTGATCTTTTTAGTTAACTCAAATGCCATCAAAATACCCAGAGCTGATATTGACATAAATGAAAGGGCCTCCTCCCTTTGGATTGTTTCCTTTCCATGTTTTTTCAAAACTGAACTTGTTTCATAGCATAAGGTATAAGACATTTTAGTTTCTCTACACAGGATAATATTAGTTACTGTTTTCTCAGTAGCTTTGCGATTTTTTTCCACGGCTGAATATGTTTACTATCCTGTTTCCCCAGTAGGCGAATAGCACTTATATTTTAATACATAGTGTTATTAGTGCCATTCAGAACATGTCTTAAACAGTACTAGAGAATACATTGTTCCTACTTTCTCAGGGAATCGGGCTAGTGGATAGTGCACATCAATAATTAAAGGACTGAGTGTCTTCTTTGCTTCTGTGAATTTTGACAATTTCATTTGTATTTTTCACTCCAGGTTTATCACATTATTGCTAGAGTTTCAGTGGTCAGGAAAGTTTAAACATCTGTGAAAGGAAATGTGAGACCATCACAAAAAAAAAAAAAAAAAAAAAGCTTATAGTAAATATTTGTAATATATGCACCTTTGAAGACATATATCAAGAGAAATAAATAAATAAATAAATAAAAATGTTTTAAGGCTATTGAAAAAGGTCAGAGTCCTTCTTAGAAAAGTAGAAGGATGATAAAAGAGGTTTTCTTCTGTCCTTGGGGCTTTGGAAAAGCTCAGCACATTCATAGCAATAAGATACTGAAGTTCAAATCACCTCTTTGACAATGGTCCCTGAAAAGATACTTCAGCTTCCTCTGAGTCAGTGGAAAACCTTCTAGTGATTTCAAGAGAATTGGATGAGCTTTTAAATGCAGTTATCCAGCTGCACAATTAACAGCCAGAAAAGCACATTCTATAAATTATTTCGCTATTTAGGGATACATTTAGCATGTCCTAGCAATATCAATTAACCAGGAGAAGAGTGACTCATCCAAGCCTTCTCCAAATCCATTAAGTCAATATCTGACTCACTTTTTGTGCTATGAAAAATGGTCTGTTCATGCAAATTCACTCTGGATTTTAATCAGATCATCCAAACTGTATTAAACTGAACTGCAATTGAGGCAAAAATATTGTGGCCAGAAAGCATCGTGTTCCAGTAGAAAAATAAGTGGGGCTAATCTACTGTTCAGCTAGGCTATGCTTGCCGTTTGGTTGAAGACACCTTGGCCTTAAGTACTATGGGAACTTTAGGAGGATCACTAAGCGCAAGGCTGTGCAGCACTGTCTGCACAGCACACTGGTTGTAGTTGTAGGGTGCTTGTCCTTTACAGCCAGGTCACTCTCCCCCTCTCTCAAAGCCAGAGCAGATTCTTTGCAGCAATGGGTTCATAAGCTGTTGACAAATTCCTAGCAGCAACATGCTATGTTGCTATATGCTCCTCTTGAGGAGAACTTCTTTGTAGACCTTCATAGTTGGGAGACATCCAGATGCCTTTTTGCTGATGTTGAGACTGAGTATAGTCTCAAGACTATAGTCTCAAGTCTCAAGTCTCAAGTCTTGAGACTATACTATAGTCTCAAGAGACAAGAATAGCTTGTTGTCTTATGCAAAAGGGCTTCTGGGGATCAGTTTAAGAAAGCAAGTAGTCGGGGAAAATGAATTTCCTGCAGCAAGTTTTTCAGAGAGGGGATGGTAGTGTTTGGACACACTGGAGATAAATTCTTAACAGGTGGCTCAGGAAATTATTCCAAACAAACCAGTTGCTTAAAAACAGAAATGCTTTCAGCATAATTCTTATCCACTCAGGTTTGGGAAAGAATGGCTTAAAGAATGTGACCGTGCATTAAGTATAATATATATTTTCAAATTATTGTGCTCAAACAATGGTAATAATGCTAACACGCAGAGGCTTTGTTTTGTTGGTCAGCTGAAAAATGATCCTTAAAGAGGTAGGTTTACATATCATAATTCACTGAAATGAGTTGTGTGTGTGTGTATCTAAATAAATTAAATGCACAACCAAAGTGAAGTTCAGATTTTACAATTACTTCAATGGAGTTTTCTTGGGAAACAATTATGATTTTTTTCCCCAAAAGTATGCTGTGATATTCCTATGCTATCCCAGTTGAGTTAACTTTCTGCCTGAAACTGTGAAAATACTTGTGCCTAATATAACTCTCTTAGGACCGTGATAATTTTCAGTTAGGATTCCTAGCCGTTTTTCACTTTATTAAAAACTCTTTGCAGTTCTAACTTTTTTTTTTTAATGACATTTCTTCTTTGGTCCAAGTACAGATTTCATATCACTCAGGAAAATAATACTATGCATGCTGTCATTTTCATTTGTAGTTCTTTATTCCATAAAATTTTCACACATTTTTATAATCTTCCTTTCACTCTGTAGAAACTTTATCTTTTGTGATCATCTCAGTCCAGTATTCTGTTTCAGCCACTGTCTTTTCACAGCTTTCTTGGAAAACTCTTTATGTGTAGAAAACATACATTTATTCTCTATGTTTGTGATTGCTTGTGATCTTACTGAAGTATGCTTTTACTTTTTTGATTTGATGGAGCTAGCCCACAGTTTTGGCATATGTTAATTGGGCCAGTTTTCAGAGGCTGCTCTTGCTGGACAAGGTTGTGACTGTTTTCATGGCTCCCTGGACTACTTATAACTCTACTTATATCACTTAAATTTCTCTGTATCAATAATAGAAATGAGATAGTGACTTAGAAGAGTAATTGCCTGAATAGTCAGGAAAGACATGGGATGTAGTTTGCTTTATTCTGTTTTGATTTACTTTTGGAAATAAATATCTTAAGAAAAGGACATACCTACATCATAGGAAATAGAGAAGAACACTGATGGGACTCTTCCTGCTGCTTCCTAGGTACTAAGCAGAAGTTTGTCCAGTCTCTTCAAGAAAATCTTTAATTGCATAGAGACTTTATATTCCTTCAAGGTTATAAAAAAATAAATCTAGTGCTTTATTACCTAATCTTTACAAAGATTTTTCTGATGTCTATCCCAAATCTTCTTTGCTGTAATTTCCTTATTATGGTATGAGGAACCAGCTATTCCCTTTTTTGTAAAAGCAACCTTGCATATCAGCATATCAGGTATAACGTTTTTTTTTTATTATTTATTTTTTGTCCTGTTAAGTAAATAAACTTGTTTCAGTCATTGCAAATAGTATCCTTACTGGTTTATTCTGAATTTATTCAAATAGGTGCATATTTTCTTGGCCTTTAGATTCCAAAAGCCTATAACATGTTAATCTACTCCAACTCTGCTTCATGCTCTAAGATCCTACAAAAGCAAAATTAAGTATTAATACTACTTAATGCAAATTTACACCTCTGGTGGCCAACACTTTTATTGTCCCCAGTTTTCTTGAGATAGCTGATGACCAATAGCAACTACAGCTCCTTAGATTCTCTCTTGAGAAAGCTAATGGCAGTCATTCTGTGCTGAATTACCATATTTTTTTCAGCTGAACAATGGAAGGCTTTTTTCATATGGTTCTTTTTTTTTTTTTTATCAACCACTTCTTCAATTTGTAAAGATTATCTTGAATTCCAATCCCAGCCCCCAAAGGTCCGTAATTCCTGTGAGGGTGTGTGTTCTGTGTCCTTCAAAAGGACAGCTAACTTGAGATCAAGTTTAACCCACTTTCATATGGAAAACTGCATTTCCACAAAATGCTACAGACTGCACTGAAATTCAGGCCATAATTTTTATCATATGAAAATGAGAAAATTCATTCTTTGCCTTTAAGCAGTGCAATTTGCAGCCTGTCTGTCTATCAGCAGCATTGTCCCCTGTCTGACCATTAACTGGTCCATGACAACGTATGGTCCTGTATGCAGTTCATTTCCATCAAAAACAGAACGGGTATGTTTGAAGCATTATATATTTGTGTGCGTGTTTCTGTATATTTATATACATGTACCTGTATATATGTTTGTTAATATGTCAATTGGTCTTTTGCTATGTGTCAGATGTTCCCAAGTCTCTCCAGCTCATTAAAACTCCATAGAAGCCAGTAACGTCACATTTTCCTGGAAGCCAGGAATGAAGGTGTCACACATCTCAGTTTGGCTACTGTTTTATTGTCTGGCAAGCAGAGAAATATGAATGTAAGCCATATATTGGTCTGATAACATTTCTATGAAAATAACCTCCAATTGCTTTGAAACATTCTGTTTGTAAGCAGAACTTGCTACCATTTGGATGTAGATTACTTCTAGTACATCCACTCTCCCATTTTTTCACGTTGTATTTTATTGGTAAAACACTGCAAGCAATGAAAGTCGCAACCTACTTAAGGAACATTTAAATGTCAGCCCTTCTGTATGTGCTATATTTTTCCTTATGTAACACAAACTGAGAACATGGAAACTGAGAACATAGAAATTTCAGTACTGTTCCAGATGCCTTTAGGTTTACGATAGTCAGTGAGTAATGCATCAAAACAAAACTAAATAATATTATTTCACTTCCTTTAAAATGCACAGTCTATATTCACTAGAAAGAACATAATAGTTCCTGAACTATAAATATTAGTCACATTATAATCGTCCTGATGTCTTACTTGCTTTTTCAGGACTAAAATACTAGCACATTCCCATTCTGAATCACTTTCAGAATTAAAAGAAAACTTTCAGTCTGAAGTTAAGAACATTCTCCTCGTTTGTTTGTTTTTTGTATTTTTTTTTTAATCCAAAATGTAAATCTAAAATGCTTCCAATTGAGAAAATATATGGTAAAAATACCAGTCCTTTTTCATTAAAAACCCTTGGTTCCAAAGTACTGTTTTCAGTATTTCTGGAAACAATTTTAATACTTTTTAAAAATATATATATGTCATAATAGTTAAAGATAAGGAGGTAAAAGTTGCCTGTAAAAATGTCTCCAAAATGACGTTTTAATCCAGCTAAGAGAGAAATCTGGTGCTATGCTTAGATGGTGGAACTTTTACTTGTTGAAGCAAAGTAGAATTGGATTTCAATGATTAGTGTTTGTTCTGCCCCCTTGTGGGTATGGAGTACAGTAGGGCCTAGGCACACGTCTAAATATTTAAATATTTGTAACTATTTCAAAAATAAGCCTTACAGTATAGTTCAAATGATGCACTTTTCCCAGTACACAAGACCACGGACACAAAGAAAAATGTTCTGATTAAATGCAAGTCTTCACACATGAATAATTGGTAGATGAATGGTTATAATTCAAAGTAGTTTCCTAAAAGTGTTTTTGTTGTTGTTGTTGTTGTTGGGTTTTTTTGTTGTTAGTTTATGAAAGGAAGCTTGCAGACTTTAAATATAAGCAATAATTTATTCAGAAACTAATGCTAACGTAAGCAAGATAGAAATGAAGAACAGTCTCAGCTTTAAACAGAGAGAAGGCTCTGGAGAAAAGCCTTTTCCCTAGAGAAGGAAAGGCTCTGGGGACACCTCTTTGCAACTTTTCAATACTTCAAGAGGTCTTATAAAAAAGATAGAGAAGGGCTCTTTACTTGGGTAGATAATGATAATGAAGGGGGAACGGTCTTAAACTAAAGGACGATAGATTTAGACTAGACATTAGGAGGAAATTCTTCACTGTAAGGGTAGTGAGACACTGGAACAAGTTGCCCAGAGAAGTTGTGGATGCCCCATCCTTGGAGGTGTTCAAGGCCAGGCTAGATGGGGCCTTGGCTAACCTGATCTAGTGGGCAGAATCCCTTCCTATGACAGGGAGTTGGAGTTAGATGATATTTGTTGTCCCTTCCAACCCGAGCCATTCTATGATTTTCCACTGTGATTTTACTGATACAACTCAAGAGCAGGGTTGTTTTTCTTTGTCTTCACAGTTGAATTCACCCAAAGCCAAAATTCATTCCATTATGTCTGCAAGAGTGTAAGTATGTATTCATAATTTGTATTTATATAGAAAAATTATGGAAATATATCACTTAATTGTGAAGAGGTTCTAGAGTTAGTTTGTCACAGATTAGTTTTTAGGTAGCATTTCAGACTTTTAAATTAAGAGGTGATGTAACCATCACTGTCTCTTCTGTGAATGATGATTCAATGCAATTCGAAGACTGACAATTACCTGTTTTTCTTATTTTCTTATCATTTTCCTGTTTCAGTTAAACAGAGGAGACAAGGCAATATTATTTCTTAATATACCTTCAAATATTCATTAGAAAATATATTAAAATACTTTATTTTTATAGGGTAACAAATTTTCATCTCTAGTTTATTGAATAATCTTTAGATGGTATTGTTTCAAATTTTTTGAAGCAACAAAGTAAATATATTTATTAAGCTTCAGTATTTCAAAAAAAAACCTCCACCTACCTTGTCCCAAAAATCCACATTTCTTTCAACAGAGTTTAAAAATAACTGGCAGCCTAAGTTCTGAATATTTTGTTTGTTTGTTTGTTTTGTATGGCATTCTAAGTTCTCATAAGCTATGTAAAAAGAATTTCAATATACAGAAAGTTAAGCCAAGCTTTTCTCATCCATACACACAAATTCCCAGTGCATGCAATATTATACTGTGTATAACTTAATTTTTGGTATTTTTAATTTTCTCCCTATCATGGCATATCTGTAATTTCATATCCATCAAATGTACCTCAGCTACATCATGTCTGTACAAATAGGGTTCCTTGGAATAACTCTACAGATAAATAGCATTGCTGTGTGACTCGCAAAGAATCTGAAGAAGGGAGGTCAGGGACTTTTGAAAAGAAATCTGTTCTAGACAAATCTGTGTAACAAAAATGTATTTATTATAATTGCTGCCAAATATGTGGTTTATTTTGGAGAAATTTATAGGTTATACATGTTAAAATATGGTACTTTCTCATCTTTCCCACAGAAAATGAGTTGAGGTTACCGAAGTTTCATACCACTGCAACTCTCAGGCTGCTGTGAGCTTTATGAAGCAGCTGTACAGCTTTCTTCTCTATCTACTCATCCGCCACCATACAGCATAATGTTGCCAGGCTTTTTGCAAAGCATACAGTTATTTGTGCAGTTTTGTATTCATCTAATCTAATGCATTTCTAATGAACTCTTCACTGTGAAATTGGTGCATTCTTAAATATGAAAAGAGTAAATCTTTGGAATCCTTGCCTGATTTTCAGACTAAACTGAGACGATGTGACATCAAGCATTTGTATTCATGAATATTTAAACATATTTGTTCTTGTATTGATTTTGTGCAATGCCTTTGGGCATTCCTAGCAGGACTCCCTATGTAAACATAAGTGAGTGACTTATGGGGGGCAGGGTTTGAGAAATCCATAAATATGTATTTACATAAGTAAAGGATGTAGTCAGTATGTTAACATTTCATTTCCTTGCTCTGACAAAATCTTAATGTCAAACAAGTACTAGTTTTTCTTTTCTCATGTTCTTGAAGAGTCTGATCTACTTTTAAAGAGATCTTATATTCTACATTGCATAAAATACATACCCTTCTTAGAAAGGGTAAAAGGGTAAAAGAAAGAATTAGCGTAACAGACACATTGCAATACTATGTGACAGTTTCTTGATTAGTAGGGGCCATTGGCATGCAGTATTCAGATGATGATATATATTTAAGCACATCATTTTGAAGTCTCTGTTCTCTGTGACATAAGTTCAGATGGGACTCAGACACTAGCTTCACCAGCTCTATTACTTGATAACAGAAGTGATGGAAATTATTTTCAGAAGGTTGAACTGTCAATGGTGTCACCAGCTACCATATATAATCTCTCCCCAGGTATCATACCAGAAAATCTCTAGATTAACGTTCTCTGCAAAGACTGCTGTGCTGGCTTTCATACTGGGAGGATAACAGGCTTACTTTCCCCTCTTGAGGTGAAAGGTAAGTCTTCACTATTGAAGGGAAATATGAAATATTTTGGTAAACATGGAATTGTTTATGTTTGTGTCTACACTGATATTACTGAGATATTTGTCTTCTGTCAGTTCAGAAAAGAGACAGAGTGAATCAGAATCAGATTTACATTCTAAACACTGAGGAGGCCTGTTCACCTCTTTTCTTCCTAGAATAAGCTGCTGATAAACATCACATGATCTTTTCTACAAGGAGTAGAAAATGATCCAGTGCAAGTTACATGAGTTTGAACAGAAATAAGCAAAGACTGTCTTCTTTTCCAAATACTTTCAGACCTTCCTTATACTTATCCTTGAAATCTTGCTGTTTCCTAACTCAAGTATTAACAAGCAGTATTTGATATTACAAAGCCTTATACTGAAGTAGCATCACTTTTACTGAATTTCCATGGTGTTTTATTTACATCTAACAGTTGCTGATGCAACTATAGAGAAGCTCACATTTTCTTAGCCAGCCATGAGAACCATTTGCCTTGTTCAAAATCAGTAGTTTCTGAGCTATATTTGGAATACTGCTTCACACTATCCTCATTATGCTGCCACTAAAAGGTTAAGCAAGAGTCACAATTCATGACTTACATTCACCAGCTCTTCAGGCTCCACTATGACCTCTGAACATCCATTTCAACTCCTATTGAATTGCGATGATATCAAAGTATGAGGCTGTCTAGTGCGAAACATCTAAAGAATCTGATAATTATTTTAGTACTATCTGCAGCTAAGACACAAATGGTCCTTACTTCCTTAGATGCACATCATCTCTACTATTTACTTAATGAAATTTCATCGTAGAATTTTCATAATTCCCCTTCTATTCCTTTTCACTTCTTATTTGTTTCCATCATGGTAGTGTGTTGTCTTTATTCAGATCACAAATATATTATCATTTACTATAGTGCAAATGCAGTTTTATTTTGAACTTCCAGTGTTTTAACTGTAAATAAAATGCTCCAGAAAAGCTAGGAAGAGTGTTTATTGGGCACCATAGGCAGCACTAAATCTAATGTCATCAACTGACATTAGTGAATGCACTTAACTCTGTGCATACAAACTGACTCAGTACATGAATATTTGCAAAGTCTGGGCCTTACATTTGACAGGTTCTTGCAGATATAGGATTGTGAAACTCTACTCATTAGTTTCCTGAGAGCTTGAAAAACATTCACCTTTTATAACGTATTTTAAACCCCATTAAAAATAAAGTGTTGTGAGCAGCAATCTAGGAAGTACTCCTGCTTTGGCAGAGACTAACAAAATAATCTAATAGGCTTTCTTCATCAGTAATTTCAGTGATTCAGTTAACTATGATAATGTGGCTAATTATATAAATTTGAACTGATTAAAGCTGTAAACAGTCACTTCTCAATGAGCTTATATGCTTTTTTACTCCCTGACAAATTAAACAAGCTACTGATAATAGAAAATGAACCAACTACTTAAGTAAAACCTATTCTGTTATGTTTTGTTAAACCACTTCATCAGTTTTTCTTGAAATCAGTCAGAAATATATATGAAATTTTCAGATTTTGAAAAAAAGTCCACTTTTGGTAGGTTTTTGCTTGCAGGAGAGGTATTGATGCCATGAAAAGAAAAAAAAAAAAAAAGCATTTTATAGGTTAGATATTGGCACAGCATCTCAAAATCTACCACAGTATATCATAATGTACAGAAATCCCTTTAGCATAAAACTAATATGTCACTGTACAAAGGTTAAAAGGTTTAGCAGTTACAATTAGAAAGCAAAGTTCCTTGCTGGAGAATAAATTGTAAATGAACTGCATCTGAGGTAAATGTAGATGTATTTTATCATCCACAAAACTCCTATCTACAGCCTCTTAAGAAGAAATATCTGCAGTCACATCCCATCGGGTGGCTGTCACCAAGCCCATTGTTTTCTCATTATTTAAAAAAACAGACATTGAATGAAGTGTTTAAAAATTCCATACCATCTTCTTTACAACTTTTATTACCTTCAAGATGTTAGGTTAAAATGTGGTGAGAGCTGAAATCCAGATATTTTCATTTGGTTTCTTACTTTTGTTTCTCCCAGCATTGATATTGTTTCAAAGTGTTCTTTTCTTTCTAGTCTTAACCATTGGAAAAGGATACTTTTTGCCTCAACAGTATATGAAATATTTTGAAGTTCTTTAAGTAACCTATACAATTTATGTTCAAAACTATTATTTATTTCACAAGATAATTTTAACCAAATTTATGTATTTGCATAATAACATAATACATAATTTATGTATTTGCATATTGACTTTGCAGTTGTTGTGGTTTAACCTGGCCGGCAGCTAAGCACCATACAGCCATTCGCTCACCCTCCCCCCTCCCTCTCTGGGATGGGGGAGAGAAATGGGAAAGTGAAGCCTGTGGGTTGAGATAAAGACAGTTTATTAAGACAGGAAAATAACAACAACAACAACAACAACAACAATAATAATAATAATAGTACTAATAATAATAATGTGTACAAAACAAGTGATGCACAATGCAATTGCTCACCACCCACTGACCGATGCCCAGCCTATCCCCGAGCAGCCAGCCCCCCCCACCCCAGCTAGCCACCCCTATATATTGTTTAGCATGATGTCAGATGGTATGGAATACCCCTTTGGCCAGTTTGGGTCAGCTGTCCTGGGTCTGTCCCCTCCCAGCTCTTGCTGCACCCCTAGCCTGCTCGCTGGCAGGACAGAGCGAGAAGCTGAAAAGTCCTTGGCTTGGTGTAAGCACTGCTCTGCAACAATTAAAACATCAGCATGTTATCAGCACTCTTCTCATCCTAATCCAAAACATAGCACCCTACCAGCTACTAGGAGGAAAATTAACTCTGTCCTAACTGAAACCAGGACAGTAGTATTCTAACTTACGCTTCTTGCTAATGAATATCACACCTCTGATTATACGAAAGCTTCAAAAGCTTTTACAGAATATTTTAGTGAATTTATAATGGTTGTCAGTATCAAACATTTTAAATACAGAATCATAAAATAGTTGAGGCTGGAAAGCACCTCTGAAGTTTGTCTAATACAATCCCGTGCTTAAAAGAGGGTCAGCCAGCACAGGGTGTTTCGTGTCATTTTCACTCTGTCTGTGTGTACCTGCAAGGATGGAAGCTCAACAACATCTATGGGTACAGCTACATATCTAAACACCTACACAATAAAAGAGGCTTTTCTTCATTTTAAATAGAATTTCCTGTATTTTAACTTGTGTCCATTGCTTGTCTTACTGGGCACCCATGTGAAGAGTCTGGTGGTACATGCACTACTCAGATCCTCCTGAGCCTTCTCTGCTACAGAATGAACAGCACCAGCTCTCTCAGCCTTTTTGCATATGACAGATACTCCAAACCCTTAATCATTTGTGTGGCCCGCCACTGGACTCACACTAATTTGTCCCCGTCTCTCTTGTACTGGAGAGCCCAACACTAGGCCAACCACTCCAGATTCCTGGTCTGTATCAGAAATATTGCAGCCAGTTGGACTAGGGAAGTGGTTGTCCCTTTGTTATGTGGTACTGGAGAGATTACACTTTGAATACTGTTTTCAGTTTTGGGCCCTTCACTACAAGGTTACTGAGTTGCTCAAGAGTGTGCAGAGAAGCATGTGGACATGCCGCTAAGGGACATGATTTGGTGATGGGACTCAGGAGGTCATCATGGTCCCCCAACATGCTGTCTTCTCAGCATTTATTTGTGCTCATATGATGGCAGTGGGTCCCTTTCAGCCCTAATTTGTTGTTTTCAAAGTCTCTCTTTTACCCTTCACCTTGTTCCTTCCATTTGTCAGCCAGTCCTCCACTTTCTTGCTTGACTCTGGGCACTCACCACCCTCCCTCAGCATTTCTGGCTTAAAGCTCTCCTGAGCAGGTTGGCCACACTGTTGGATAAAAATGATCTTGCCCAATTTGGTCAGGCGGATCCCATCTGTCTCTCAGTCCTCCATCCCCAAGGGTGGTCTTGCAATCATAAAAGACAAACTCCTGTCATCAAAACCATGCGTACAACCAGCCTTTGACCTGCAGGATCTGTCAAATTCTCCTAAAGCCCTTCCCCCTCACCGGTAGTCTCAAGAAGACACCACCTGGACCCTGTGCTCAAGACTTTCTTCCCAAAAGCTGTGTAGTCATACTTGATACACTCCAGGTATCTCCTGGTCTTATCACTGGTGCCCATGTGAGAGAGCAGCAGGAGTAAAAGTCCAAGTGCAGCCTCTCTGTGATGTCCTGGCTCCAAGCTCCCAGTATGCAGCAAACCTTCCTGGGATGCAGGCTGGGTCAGCAGATGGGCACTTTCGTCTCCTACAACAGTATCCTACCACTTTCCCTTAGCACCTTCTGCAGTGCTGCCATCTCAGACACTTCACTGCACCCAGCTCCCAGCAGTTCATTTTTAAACCAGGTGGGACAGGAGCTGTCCTGGTGCCAGTGCCCTCCAGACTTAGCTGCCAGGGGGTCCCCACTTCCCAATGACATCAGCACAAACTGCTGTACCCTCCCTGGGTACACCTGGGGCTTGAGGCTCTTCTTCCACCTGTATGGCTGAGAGAAGATGCACGTCAATCAGAAGTCCATCTCCTCCTTGCCACTCCTTGCTGCCCTCCTCTGCAGCCCCTCCACTTGGGGACAGAGACCCCCTGCCAGTACCCACCTTCTGCCAGCAAGAGCATGTCTCCCCCAGGCCCAGTGAGAGGCCTCTGCCATACCCACGGTCCCAAACCTGTAGAGCCACGTCCTCCCTCAGGACCTGGGTTGAGGTGAGGCCTCTGACATGGTCAGTGTCTGGGGTGCAGGGGTGCTGGGGACTGCAACCTCTGTGGCCTCGCTATCTCTGCTGCATGTGGGAACATGGGGATGCTCCCCTCAGTGGAATAGCTTGCTCCTTTCCGTGCACCCTCCCTCCAGTGAACCCTGTTCCACAAACAGCTGCATCTTAAGTCTGTCTCAGATAGCAATACAACAGATTTTAAAGAACTGTGTGGTTTCCTTACATGAGGTATAAAAAGTGACTTCAGGTGTTAGCTCTTTTGCACAAAAACTAAAAAAGCCCGTAATTTACTTCTTTATATTGTAGTTCAGGCTACCTTGGATTCTAAAAGTCCTAGTCCTAATGCTATAAAGCTTTAGGAAGGTGGCTTCATGACTACTTCTTGCTACATCTTCATTCTACTTCTCTGCTAACCTGTTTTATTAGAAATATTTCAAAAGCAGTAGCACGGTCAGGACCTGGTATTTTTTCTATGGCAATATAAATGACAGAAATAGATTCTGAGGGTCTGTTATTACAGTAAAAAAAAATAAAACAAAAGCTAAAGTAAAACAAAATCATAACTCACTCTCAGGTGCCTCACAGAATTGGATTTATATCCAATTTACAAATATTTCTGATAGGAAAATTTAAATGTCTTAAATGGTTCAAACTTGCCAAAAGTATGTATGATTACAGGAATAGCCAATGAGGAAAACCAAAATCAAAACAGAATGCCTGAAAAGGATACTTGCTATCACTTCTCATATGACAGTGTGCGAATCTTATGATATATGTCAGTATACTTTTACAACTATTTGCAAAATGCAAATAATGATATTAGGGAAAGGTCTACAAAGTCAATTTATTGCAGATGGGGGGAATATTCTTCCAAATGAATAGATTCTCCACCCCATAATCTCTTCATTCCACCTATACAAATAAATCTAATATTTCCATAATCACTTGTTATCACAGATCAAGGAAATGCTTGTTTTCTGACTTTGCAAGATACCAGAAACCCGCAGTAATGGTCAACTTTGTCTTGACTTAACAAAATATCCTCAATGTTTTAAAACAAAATGCAGTCTTCACTATAGAAGTTACATTACTCGCTTGCTAATCTCCCATAAAATAACTTCTCCTTGTCCTGAAAGAACTTAGTTTTATGTACCAAATTATTTTAATACTTAGAAACTCAGTCCTGAGTTGATCGTTTGATCATGAATGAAATTACTTTGGTCTCACAACTAGAAAAAGTATGATTCCCAAACCATTGTAAACCTCAGAGAAGGTGATGAATTCATTTTTGTTTGTTTGTTTTCCCAAAAATTTAGTTTTAAAAATTTATATTAGTAGTTATTTCTTCATTTTTTGTTGGTGAACTGTATTTTAATAATATAGTCTGACAAGCTCTGAGAAAAAAGAAAAAAGTACTTAAGCTGTTTTACTACTTAGGTGATTTTAAGTATTATTAATTGTTCTCCTTCTCCCCAAACTCTCCTGTCTTCCACTGTTGTCATTTTGCTTTCTCTTTATATTTTGTGACTAAATTTAACATCTTTCTCTTCCCAAGCAAAATGAAAAGAGCGGGACTCAATACTGATTTCTGCAGTATTTCACTCATCACATATATCCATCTCTGTCTGTTTCTTCTCACTCATGCTATTTGTCTTTACTCTTAAAGTTAGCTCTTTATCCTTACAAGTTGCATATATCTCTTGCAATACTAGCTAACCTTGCTGAAAGTCATGTTAGGGTGGTCATGTAATAGGGGTTTCATAAGGGTTTTTTAAGGCTGTTAATTCTGTCTAAAATGTCTCTGACAAATTGTGTGTATGACTGGCTCATACATATGTGTATGTTTGTCACCATGGTCTTTTGTGAAACCATGCTGATAATCCTTAAACAACTTTTCTGTTAGTTCTCCTCTACCTTTGGTCAGCATTATCTTATTTGCCTTATGTACCCCAGACTTGAATGGATCTTTTCTCTTTAATTATTACTTTTGATTGGGTATGCTTTTGGGTGGCTCCCAACATCTCATTTATTACTTTTTTCCCTGAGTTGATTAGTTCTTGTTGATTTTAGTGTCTTTCTTAAATATGTTTATTTTTTCAAATATTTATTATTTTTCTCATGCAATGCCATGTTCTTTCAGTTTTTGCATATGTTGTGATTTGGTACAAGTATTTCCCTGTTGTTATTTTTCTTCAGCCTTTTTTTCCTCCTTTAAGAATGCTGAGGCAACAAGTTCATGTAAATGGCCTGGAGAGATGGTCACCTCTACAGATAAGTATCCCTACTCTCAATTAAAGGGTTACCCACTCCAGGAGACTCCCTTCTCCTTAGTAATTCTGCAGTAATATTATTTCATTCTTGGCTTCACTTTTCCTTCAAATTGTTTTTGCATTCCTTTAGCTTCATTCTATAAGCTTCCCATTCTTTTTTGTGCTTGAAGTGTTTTATGTTTCACACTTTACTCTTTTTATATTATAATAATGCCCTTGCACTGCAGTAACACCTTTTCTATGAAGACCTATATGCTTTATAATAACTAATGAGTTAAGCTCTCAGTACATTATGAGAAGTAATGTCTATTATCTCCATATCAGTAAAAGGAAACTGAGGCACTGCAGTAAGCTAAGTCTTGGAGACAAATACTAAGTTTTAATAAAGCTATAGAAATATAATCGTCTCCTTGCTTCATTTTTTTATTTTCCTCTTCTGCTTATCACAGTATGCCTCTTACAAATAAAATATTTCTATAATCATTACTATTTACCATTGCAAACCTGTCAGAAAAGAAAGAACAAAATTTTAAAAGCTCTCTCAAGGTCTTTATATTGTGACTTTTCACATATTTAACATAACAGTTCTTCTAGTACACGATACTCTTCTGGGTATATATTTATATATTGTTTACATATTTTTGCATACCTTCACAACTCAACATCTAGAAAACTAATTGATATGGTATTTCTTTCTGTGTATGCGCATGTTATGTTTGAATTTTTAATTGCACAATGACAGTTACATTTCAAGGTAGTAGTGTAGGCATCTGTAGCACTGACAGATTGTTACCTACTCCCACTTCCCCTTTAAATTCTATTCTATCCTATTCTATTTGAAAGTATTTGGTTTGACAATGTCTCTAATATAAATGTTTCTGAATAAAGGACATCTTACTTGGACATTAATGCAACGGATGCTCTTATGTTAATATGCATGTTTTAGCCTTGCTGTAATATATATATTTTTTTGGTTTTCAGCTCTTTTTAAATTGTGTTCAGTGTTCTGTAATACTATTCTGTGCTTCTTACAGCATGTGTCTTATAGCAAATTTTCATCACTATCCTGTTCTCTTTATTGTCAGATATTGATCAGTGGAGATTTTACCCAATACAGAGGCTTTTCCCAAGATTCTCCCAATCTCTGCATGCCTTCACAAATGCCAGTTCTACCCAATTATAAAACCTGATTCTATTTTCTGCCAATTCAGTAATGTCTTTGGAGAGTCATACTTCCACACTCTTAATGTAGTCAATGCCTGTCTCTGCATCAAAAATTGTACAGGGAGCAAACATGAAGTACTGCATTATGCAAATCTGAACTGGCCTTCTCAGTAATTCAGTTTATATTTTTATTTGCCTAAGAAAGCTGTCCTTCACTTTTGGCAAGCAATATTGCTCTCTCAAAATTATTTTAAAGTGTTTCCTTTGGAGAAGTAAGGGTGAGGGAAAGGAAAGGAAAAAGAGTTATGTTGTTGTTTGTGTGAGCTCTTCTCACAACCAAGGCCTCACTGTGCCACACCATGACCAACTTGCAGCTCCTAACCCAAGATGTTTACGATTAGTAAATATTATAAGGTTTGATTTTGCCACCCCTATGGAAGAGATTTTCACCTTCCTGCATGAAGATTCTAATCAAAACCCATATACTCTATTTCAGGATGAAAAAATAAAAATAAAAATAAAAATAAAAATAAAATAAAATTAAAATTAAAATTAAAATTAAAATTAAAATTAAATAAAAATAAAAATAAATAAAAATATGCAACTCTTAGCTTTTTCCTTTTCAGACAAAGTCCTCTGAAAAGATGAAAGCAGAAGGAGAGAAGGAGAAATGTCATTTTTGAAAGATATCTAATATTAGCAGCTTATCTATCTGAATAATCTTCAACTTTTAATTGAGTTGGTGGATTCAGTCAAAGTAGTATGAACTGAGGTCTTCACTGCATGATTATGGCATCCCCACTGTAGCTCCCCTGCTGTAGATGCATACAGGTGATGTGAATCACACACAGATAATACGTGATATTGTTGTATACTTCTCCAGTGCATCTTAAACAAGTGCAGATACATTAAAACCTAAACATGAAGGCTGCAAGAAAAATAAAAGGGGAGAAACAGAAGCTGCAGCACTTAGTCTTCATATTCCCATCTACTGTAGCTTGCAATATTCCCCTGTGCTTGGAAGGTAAATTGTAATAAACAGAATCTGTTATACAGCCAGAGGAAAAATACAATATCATATAGAACAGAAAAAGAAATATAAAAGATAAAAGAATTTATTAATCTTTAATCATGTCCACTCTTTCAGAGTCACTTCTTGCAGATTCTGCAGTCTCTCTCATCCACTAAACCTATCAACAGCTTCCTTAAAGTTAACATAGCAGATCAAACCCAGAGAAGGTCTATAATCCACAACTATGTTCTAACGTGAGTATAGAGTGTATACATCGAGGAGACATCTGATTACTACCTTTGCTCAAGAAAATAGTTCAAGTTCACTCATTGTGCCTGAGTTTGTTAATTTGTTTCCCGGGCAAAAATCACATGCCATTAAATTCTCTGACAGACTGGGGGAGATGTTCCCCAAGGCCACACTGATCTCAAGTAGGATTTCAGACAGAGCTCTTACTCTTAAATTATAAAAACTTTTGTTGTTGTTGTTTTTTTATTATTATTATTATTTTATGCATGCTTCTTTAAGACTGGCTCTTTAATTCTATCATCCATTTACCCATTTCCAACCCCTGCCATGGGCACGGACACATCCCACTAGGCCAGGTTTCCCAAAGCCCCATCTAACCTGGCTTTGAACACTTCCTGGGATGGGACATCCACAGCTTCTCTGGGCAACCTGTTCCAGTGCCTCACCACCCTCTGAGTGAAGAATTTCTTCCTTTTATCTAAACTAAATCTACCCTCTTTTAGTTTAAAACCATTACCCCTTGTCCTATCACTACACTCTCTGATAGACTCTCTCCCCATCTTTCCTGTCATCTCCCTTCAAATATTGGAAGTCTGCTATGAGGTCACCCTGGAGCCTTCTCTTCTTCAGGCTAGATAATCCCAATTTTCTCAGCCTTTCTTCATATGAGAGGTGCTCCAGCTCTTTGATCATCTTTGTGGCCCTCCACTGGACCAGCTTTAACAGGTCCAAGTCCTTCTTGTGCTGGGGGCCCCAGAGCTGAGTGCAGTACCCTGGCTGGGGTCTCAGGAGAGCAGAGTAGAGGGGCAGAGTCACCTCCTTCGAACTGCTGGCCATGCTTCTTTTGATGCAGCCCAGGATACAGTTGGCTTTCTGGGCTTCAAGAGCACATTGCCTGATCATGTTGAGATTTTCATCCACCACTACCCACTTTTCATCCACCACTACACCACTTCTGCATGGGGTTGCTCTCTATCCATTCATCACCCAGCCTGTGTTCATGCTTGGGATTGCCCTGAACCCATGTGCAGGACCTTGCACTTGTCTTTGTTGATCCTCATGTTGTTCATATGAACCAACCTCTTGAACCATCCTTCTGGATGATATCCCTTCCCTCCAGCATGTCCACTGCAAAACTCAGGTTGGTGTCATCATCAAATTTGCTGAGGGTGCATGCAATCCCACTGTCCAGATCACCAACAAAGATGTTAAATAATACCAGTCCCACTACAGACCCCTGAGGGACACCACTCATCACCGGTCTCCACTTGAACATCAAGGTGTTGACTGCAATTCTTTGAGTGAGATCATTGAGCCAATTCATTAACCAGCAAGTGGTCTATGCATCAAATCCACATCTTTCTATTTGGAGACGAGGATATCATGCAGAGCAGTGTCAAATATTTTGCACGAGCCCAGGTAGATGACGTCAGTTGCTCTTCCCTTATCCACCAATGCTGTAACCCTGTCGTAAAAGGCCACCAGGTTTGTCAGGCACAATCTGCCCTTAGTGAAGCCATGCCAGCTGTCAGCAATCACCTCTTTGTTTTCTATGTGCCTTAGCATAGTTTCTAGGAGGATCTGCTCTGTGTTTTTGCCAGGCACAGAGGTGGGACTGACCAGCCTGTAGTTCTCTGGGCCTTCTTTTTTTTCCCCCTTTTTAATAATGGGGCTTATGATTCTCCTTTTACAGCCACTGTTTTTAGATAAAGTTGTTGGTGAAGTAGAGGTGGAGAAGAAAGTGATCTTCAGTGTGGTTACTGAGGCAGTATCATTTTTTTAATCTTTTTTATAGTGTTACCTGAGCTTTGATGAGAAACTGTCTAAAACTCTAAAGAACTAATGTGGGGTTCTTCTTAGAGATGATGTCACCACAGTTCCCCTAACAGCTCTATATATTAGTCCATAATACTACATTTTATATAGCATAAGGCAAATTTCATTTATATCATTTGTTAAAATATAGGATTTATTCACTCTAATTCTGCATCTGATAAAGTGTAAAGGAGGCTACGTGTAAATCTCCTTGGACCTAGAAGTTTAACTTTTGTGGTCATTTGTGATTATGGCAGCCACAAACGCCGTAACAGTCTCTAGGCTGTTAGTTATCTGTGGCCTGGTTCACAGGGCTATGTGGGGAAGCTGAGGAGCAGTTTCCATGTACCTGATTAGCAGCTATGCTGAAGTATGGGTATCATCCTGCTGCAGGATTTTTTTGGAGTCATAAGTAGCCAAAAGAGGCCCTTCCAAAAAAAATCACCTGAATCACCTTAATGTTTCCAGAATCCAGTACATATACGAACAGAGAGAGTGTTGATGTAAATATATTCTTCCCTATATGTGTACATATATAAGTATTTATTTATGTACCATTTGTAAATAAGAAGCTGCACACACATAAAAGCACATGAAGGCACAAATACATACATGCACATTTCTGTATACCTAAATAGATCAATGCTGAATAGATGATATAGGATTGAAATGTGTGTACAGCTGTGTTCTAGACGTGTTTTCTGTAAAGATAATTCTTCAGTAATAGATGAAATAGACTAATACAGCTTGTTTCTGCTAAGTGTTAAAAATGGTGTTTCTGAGTGTCTGATGAAATATTGATATGCTACTTAAAATGAATAATTCTGTCGTGTAACAGATAAACACAAAAGAGTATCTAAACATGCCTTGTCTTTTCTTTCTCTCACTATTCTATCCACTCCTCAAACCAGCTTCAATTCAAATTTTCACTGCCAAGAAGAAATTAAAGAAAATGTAATCTTCATGGACTGCAGTTTCTCTTTCAAACAGTCAGTAAACACTTGGCTGCTTTTAATATTATCATGCCTTTGGCAACCACCTGTTTTGTTTGTGTGCTAAAGCCTAATATCATTCTGAGAAATAAACATTCAGCACACAGTTCAGGGAATTCAACATATCATTCCTATAACTGATAGTTGAAGAGTGCCCTTAAAGAGGGTGTGAAAATTCTGTGTGATGGAAAACAATGTCGCACGAGAAATGAATGCCCAAGAAACCTTCTTGAAAATGACCCCAGCAGTCACAAGCACACTTTTCTTATTCAAGCATTAACATCTTTCAGCTGATTATTTTTCTCCCTCTTACCACCAGCTATATGGAATTTGTTTAAATTTGTTTCTTTACATTTTATTAATCTCTTGGATTAGAGGAATGTAGAGGAGTAGAGTTATTTGTATAGTGGTAGGAATTGTTAACGTCAGTTGCAGGACACCCAGCTCCCACCGAGCACGCCAGACGCAAGCAGAAGAATTTGGTTTTAATTGACTATTTTATGTTTTCTTCCTGTTTCTTTCATTTCAAACAATAAAACATGTCCTTGCAAATGGGACCACACAATCTCTGGGCTGGCAGTTGAAGCAAAACATACCTCTTTTGTTCTTTGCTATAGTATTCCTTAGCAGAAAGATAGTGTACTAAAGATTGCAGCCCACCATGCACAGACATAAATCTCCCCCAAACTGTTTTTTATTCAATTGCATCAGGTTTTTTTTGTTTTGTTTTGTTTTTTTGATTCAAAACTTCATCTTTTCATTTAAAATGAATTAATGTTCTGGAACATAAATAAGGGTTCATTTGCACAAATCTCATTAAGATAAAGGCCCATTTGCTGAGTCAGACACAAGCACTGAAATCATGTTGGGTTGCGTGTTGGGTTCATACTCTTATAAATGGTGGGTGATCTGTCCTTTTTATTGCCTACCACAAGATGGAGGTTTCCAGCTCTTCAGTATGACAGTCTGAAGTTTTTTGGCCAATGGGTGAGTTATAATTTTTTGTAGGTGTAAGGCATCTAATTAATAGTGTTAAATGAAATAAGCTATTTTTCTTTTATTTTTATATGTTTTATTGAAACATCACTGAAGTAAATTTTTTATAAAGTTAATCCAGTATAAAATATTTGCTTATAGGTTAATTTTCCCCTTTAATTTTTAGCTGTAAAAACCTTTTCCTGCTTTTCATTAATTAAAAAATATCCTGGCTATGATTTAGTTGCATTTTGAAAAAGTCAGACCTTTTGTACGGTTGCAACTTCTTCTTTGACCATAACTCTGGAGTGCTTGGTCCTGTTTTTCAGACTGTCATACCTCCAGATGCCTCTAATAATCAACCTTCCTTGACATGATGCTCTTTGGGGAAGTTTAAGTCTGACTATTTTACCAGTAAGCATACCTTTCATTTTTCATAGATCAATATAAAAATACAGGTACTTTCAGACAAGAGAAAGTATAGTCTTTGCATTAACATATACATTACAGGGGAAGGCAGTGTAAATCAGAGTTAAGGTAGTGTTAGGTTTTAAAGTTAATGTGTGATATCATTTATATTTGATAGAATTAGATACATACAAATTCAAAATGAAAAAAAAAAAAGGAAATACTTTCTTATACAACATTGTCAAATTTGTTGACATAATTTTTGCAAAAGCTGGAAACTTAAAGAGATTTTTAAAATGAATGTATCTTTCATGTGAACAAGAATATCTGTAACTATCAGCTATTGCTTTTGTAAATTATTACTTATACAAGGCTATCTACTGCTGGTTTGGAGGCTTTTTGAGACATCCACTGAATTGACTACAAATGGATAAATAATACAGAAATAGCCTTGATAAAGTCCCAAGTAACCTAATTTAATTTTGAAATTATCCCTTTTTAAGTAGAAAAGGGAAGACTACATGACCTCTGGAGGTCCTTTCCGACCTAATTGTTTTTTGCTTAGATGATTTGCAATTTACTCCAAGCAAACCACAAGTCTGCAGTGAAAGCTGGAAAGATTTTAAAAAATGCAAAAAGTGGGCTTTTCTGGTGAATCAGATCTAGACTGTGGTACTCTCTATTCCAGGAATAAAACTTATAAGAAACATGACAACGATTAGGATTAAATTTAAGATCTATTTCCCTGTTCAGCTGTTCAAGGGTACCTCCCTCCATACATCAGCATCTGTTAATCCTAAGGGAAGGGTATCTTTCTTCCAAATTGAGGGTTTTCAAACACTATGATGGTATGTACTTATAGTCAGTTATTTAAGAGTCATTTGCCTCTCAGCATATTACTAGAAGTACATGCAGGAAAGTGAAATACTTGCTTTCCTTGAATTGTAGACTCTTAAATGAAAATATTATGACAGTCCCAAACATACATAAAATCTTAACTTACTAGAGGCCTTGTCTCTCTATTTACTTTCATAATTTTGTCAAAATAATGTTTTTTCTAGATTAGTATTTTTTCTCTTAAAACTTTGCACTTAAACCAGTTAGATAAAATGTTTTCAACATTAGAAAGTAATAAGAAAAAAAGAAAGAAAGAAAGAAAAAAAAAAGAAAAAAGAGGGGTATTTGCATGGCTCTTTCCCCCACCTTTTTTCCCCTTTTTTCCCCTGGGGAAAAAAAAAAAAAAAAAGAAAAAAGAAAAAAGAGAGAGAAAAAAAATGAGAAAAAAAAAAAGTACCCAGAAAACAAGGGTGCATTGTTTTACATGTGGGTGTCAGTAATACATTCTTGTAAACCTTCTAGGTAAAGCCAAAGCAAAAGCAAATCCTCCAGCATTTTCCTTCTCTTTTCCCTCAAAAAGCTTCTGAGAGCTGAGGATTCCTCAGAGAACGTCTTCTTTGTTGACATTGGTGGGAAGGGTCATGTATGAAAAAGCACCATTCGCTCTGCAAATTTTATTTACTGCGAATAGCACGAAGTCTGAAATCACACTTTGGACCACAGGAGGTTTTGCTTGATCACAGAAAGCAAAATCCAAGTCCATATTTCCAAATCACATTCAGAACAGAATTAAAACACTGATCCAAAATATTTCCTTCAAGCTGACTCCCAAATAGAAGTGCTGAAAGCAAGGGCAATAAAATAACCAGGAAAGGTTCAGTGCCATTGTACAATATATTACTAGCTGTCAGGATTGTGATTATTTTTGATTTAAATAAATGGAGTATGAGAAATAGGAAGTTTGGCTTCAAGTCACATGTACTGTTAATGAAATTTCATCAAACATAGTCATGATACTTATTAAAATATCTTAACATATGTTAATACTGTGGCCAATTAAGATTTCTAGAATTCTTTTTGTGTTTTCATATACTACAGAGCTACCCCAACATATGAACAAGAGCTGTACTAGAATCACCATGCCATCTTCAACACATGATTATAGATGTTAGTTCTATACATGCGTATAAAACATGTTCAGTGAGATTCCTGTCCTTGTTACTGAGAGTAAGAAGATATTGCTTGCATCCTGAGGCCATCAGAAAGTTTCTTTAAAAGTGTGTGCTCCAGTTCAGTATCCATTTCAGCACTGTGGATGATAATTTGAGGCATAAAAATATTTTGTGTTACTGGTTAATGTTAAAGTCTGGCCAAAACATATAATTCTGCAGAATTATAAAAATAAAGAACAAACATGAAATGCAATCACAAATAGCAGTCAAATTATATTTTTATGGGTATCAAAGGATGTTAAAGCAACAAAATTATAATAAAGACTATTAAAGGAAAATACCATGAAGACAATTAACAACTCATCCAAAGAGCTTTAAAAAAGGGGGGAGATGAGGCAAGGAGGGGAAATGAAAAAATAATATATAGAAATACCAGAAATGGATTTGGATATGGACATCAGGGTCAAAACCAACTAAATCTATTGGCCTTTATTAAAGAATCACCCTGAAAGAGTTTGATTGTGCAGTGGCAAATATAACACGAGATAAGGCTGATTGCCCAAGCCCATCAGTTAGATGTTAGTTTGGTTAGAGCAATCTCATGAGAGTAAACAAAGAGTACACAATATTGGTTCCGATATCTCATAATTCTCCGTAAGAGTATCCCCAAATTATTTTACTACTGGAGCTACAGACAGCCTGAACTGATAAGTTATCTTTGTAACTTTTTAATGTGACATCCCCAGTACATAATATGACCGGCCTGAATCAGAGTCATTCCCTCTTCTTTACTAGTTCTCTAGTTTTTGTTTTGTTTTGTTTATTTTTGTTTGTTTGTTTGTTTTTTCCCCATTTGTTTGCTTGTTTTTAATCAGTGCCAGCTTTCCTGGAGCTTATTAATAATTACTTTTTTTTTTTAATTCATCATGTGTATAAGAGGCAACTCAAGAGTTCATAGGGATCATTATGTACACAATGGCTTGGAGTTTCACAACAAGGATGCTATTAAGCAGAAAAAGAGAAAAAAAAAAAGAAAAAAAAAAAGAAAAAAGAAGGAATAAATACTTTAATGTTTCCTGTGCTTAAATGTTTTCAAGTGGAGATTTAGTTGGCAATTAATTCAAATGAAAAACTATGGACACCTCTTAACCCTCTATGGCTGCTACCTGTGGCCTCAAAGAAGTCAGTCAATAGGAGAAAAGGTTCCCGAGGCAACCAAGATGCTAAGGGAAAGAAAACTACTGCAGAAAGACTTAAGGCTTTCTCTCTTTTGTAGCTTGGGATTTATATGATAGAGTCGCAGAATCACAGAATCTTTGAGGCAGAAAGGGACCTCCTGAGATCCTCTGGTCCAACACCCTTGAACAAGCAGGGTCAGCCAGAGCAGATTGCCCAAGACAGTCCAGTCAGCTTTTGAATAGCTCCAAGGATGGAAATTCAACAGCTTCTCTCTGTTATTAGATCTTCCTCACAGTAACGAGATTTTTCAGAATTTTAAATGGAATTCCCTTTATTTCAGTTCATTCCCCTTGCCCTATCACTGGGAACCACTGAGGAGAGTCTGGCTTCGTTCTCTTTTCTGTCCTCCATTTTCATACACTGATAAAATCCCCTTGAGCCTCTTTCATTCCAGGCCGAATACCCCCATCTCTCTTGGCCTTCCATCACATACCAGAGGCAACTCTTTGCATAATGCAGCCAAGGAAGTTGTTGGCCTTGAGGGCATATTGCTGGCTCCTGGTCAGCTTGGTGTCCATCAGAGCTCTCAAAGCCTTCTGAGCCTAGTTGCCTTCTTTGCCTCTACTGTAAGTTTAAACTTTGATGAAAACTTAGTGTAGGATCCTTTATGATCTTTCCCAACCAACACGGACATTCCCAAGTCAAAAAATGATATTTACTTCAGGCAGTACCCTTGGTCCAAAGCAGACAATGCCATGGAGGCAAATCTCTTTATTTCCATACCCCTTCCATGGGTCTCGCTCCCCAGTATTTCTGGAAGTACACAACAACTCAGTCCTAAAACAGTTCTTAATTCTTGCTATAGGCTTTGGTTATGTTCTGCTGAGTTGCTAAATTAAAAAACAAACAAGCAAACAAAACAAAACAAAACAAAACAAAACCAGAAAACCCTCAAGAAAAAAATAATATTAAAAAATATTAATGCCTTACATAATATTTCTCCCTTTCTAACTCTCCTTCTTCTTCTGACAAATATTGATCCTTCTCAACCCTCCACCCTTTCTTACTCCTATGAAGTACAAGTCAGCACAGCAATATATACAGTACACTGATTTCTCTTGCTTGTCAGAAACATAACTGATGACTTCATCAGTGTTATTGGCAGAGTAGTTGAAAAAAAAAAAAAAAAAGGATTTCTTTGTTTTCCCTCTGACAATCATGCTTCTCTGCAGTAATGTAAATATTCTGCAGCATCATGCACTATTGGTGGCAACTGTGAGACCTTAAAATGTTATTTTTATTTTTAAAGAATGTATGTAGAGCTCAGAAGCTTCTACCCCAGAAGTTGTAAACAAATTTTAAAATAATGTTAAATGCTGTATCTAAATTACTGCAGAAATTGCCAGAAGGATGACCTGAGCTTAATTCTGTGTATAGGTCTTATCTGCTGAGCTTCCAGCTGCTTAGTGGCATAAATAAACTATCACTGTTGAATAGTCCAAGTTTAAAGAGCCTGAAAATATGCAGAGGAATCATGTGTACCTGAAAACAGAAACCGAAACACCTGGAAACTAGATCTTGTTTGAGGATCTCATTTTACAAGTATTTCAGCAGAAAGAGATCTTTGTGCTTTCACAGAGCCAATTAGGCTCCGTGAAGGTTGAGGTCTGCTCACATAAAACATTTAGTTAGGAAAATTTAGGCTTTCATACATGTTAAAATTAATTCCCTGGCTGGATTCCCTAGCTCAAATTTTCAGCTTGATAGACCTGTGGAAAAGGTTTCCATGTATGATAAAATTCCCAGATATAATCCTGAAACCACAAACCAACATATTAGAATAATTATTCATGTAATCTCAAAAGTAGTCAAATTTTAGCTCCATTAAAATTGGTAGAAAAAATCTCTTTCAAAATTTATTTTGCACTTTGTTGGTTTTTCATAACTTTAGATCAATGCAGAAGAAATAAATCATAAAAAGACACAAGCAAACACATTGTAAAACCAAGTATGTTATTATTTTAGGCATTTTTTTTTCACTATGATTCTAAAGAATATATCTATAGGACATTGGGGGTTTTCTTGCTTCCCTGTTTCAAGTTCAATATCTTTCCAACTGAGTGTTTGTGTGCCCAGAGAACTTTTTAGTGCCCTACAAGCTGTGCTGCTCCATAATTATTGTTCTTGACGTATCACACTCTGTTAATGTAGGAAAAAGAAATTTTCCTGAACAGCTGAAAAAAAAGCTCTGGAAAATTATGTATCTCCAAATCAAAGTTCTAGTTCATGTGTTAAAGTACTTTGGATAATATAGATTATATAGATTTCCTTAACAATGCAAAATTTGTTCCCCCCCTTTTTTTTAAGGACAAACTTTGTAACTCCTTGATTTTTGCCAACTTGAGTGATTATTTATTAGAAAGCATTTATTATTTAAATTGAAAATCTGAACAAGAAAACAATGAAAAAGGATGTGTGAATTCCACCCAAGGACCTTGGAAATCAATTTTATTTTTTTTCCCAAAGCTTTTTTTTTTTTTTTTTAATTTATTTTGTATGGTTTAAATAACATGAAAGATAACAGAAGTGTGCAGTATTGCAATCTATCTGTGTAGTAAGTTGAAAGGTGACTGAAGTACTTGCTGTCAAAAAAAAAAATATCTGGGAATGTAAAAATGATTCACTATAGATTCACTATAAATCAGGAGTTCATTCTCATCTGTAGTATTGTCCTTAATTCCTTTCCTCTCTAAGAGTTATAGTAGTCATTGGAGGATAATGAAAAACGTATTAGAAAGACAGGAAGAAAAGCAGGTGAGATAACAAATAAATTGGGATCACCCTATTTAGAAAAGAGACAGCAGAATGTTTATTGTTATAATGCAGTGTTTAGAGAAACCAAACTGAGAACTCTTATCTTTCAAAACTCATCTTATCAAATTTAAAACTAATTAAAGGAAATATTGTGTAACCAACACAGCTGACCTTTGAAACTGTTTGCTGTATCAAAATGCTAGACCACGTCAGGAACTCAGAATATTTCAGCAAAGAAGCAGATGTCTCCTCAAGAACAAGAACTTCTGATGTTGTAGGTCTGAAACTAAATTAAAAGGTAAGTGTTGGTATTAACTATGCCTCTTAGAGCACAGGCCTTTATACCAGTCTGGAGTTAAAATCCACATTCTTTTGGGTCTTTTGGCTCATTGTTTATTTGATAATCTCTTCCTGAATTCACAACTGAACTCTTTCAGCATGTTATTTCCTCCGTATTGATGACTGAAGTTGTGGACCCAGTTCTTTTACCACTTGGAGAAATTAATATACTTGATATGATTTGTTCCTTCCCCCAAGTCCTATTTATGTATTTCTAAGACTGCCACAAAAGTTTCACTGGCTGTTGACATCTAGCCACCATACCTCCTTTCCCACTTGCATGAGATTAAGTCAGCAAATACCTAGTTCCAGTGATAACGGGGGCAATGATACAGATCCAGGATAGTCACATTGCCGCGAATCTATTTAATCTGGGCAGCATTTTATGTGTGGCATATTATCAGAATACAGAAGCGTAACCCAAAGGTATTCATAAACTTTCTAATTTCCACTTCATCTTTAATTTCACGTTCTGTAGATAGCTTTTATTTCTTTGGTCTGGGTTTTTATATATATTTTGGTCTTTGCTATTCTTTGCTATTTCACATGCTGAAATACCTTCTGTACATCTTGGCTAGGGTCAGCAAAACTTGTTGTCTCATCTTCAGTGCTGCAGTAATAAAATATTCCTGAAGATCCTTTCATTTAACTTAACTGATATTGCACTACACCAGACATCAGTTCTTGCATGATCTGGTAATTCTGTTCACCTAAGAGATGGTAACAAGTAGCTAGTGGGACTTCAGTAACCCAGTCTATTAAAAGCAGGTGTTTACACTTATCAGTTATGAGGGAGACAGTTCCAATGAGCTAAGGAAATGTAGCAATTCATGAAACATAGTTTAATCACATCCATGACATTCACAGTTATTAAAAACAAAACAAAACAAAACAAAAAGCAACCTTTGCTCTGAAAATTGTACAAAAGAAACACAGCTACCTAACATAAAAAAGGGTGTTAGCATGAAAAAAATGGGGGCAGGGTGGTTGTACATAGTAAGTAGCCCGTAAAAGAGGTAAAGCACACAACTGCCATGTAGCTGAATATGTCGGCAGTTATAATTGAGCCAGGTGGAGCACCCAAGTACCGGCAGTTTCGTCCTCAGGTGAAATAATCAATGTCTCCATAATCCTGCCCAAGTGTCTGAACCTGACAGTGACTGGATAATAGCTTTTGAGAGTTCCTGGTTGAGTGACTGATCGGAAACAAGGAATACAGTCACACACCTAGAAATGCAGTAACCTGGAAGATGTGAAATTTTTGTCTTTAGAATTCAGATGAGCTGCTCTGTCTCATCTCCCAAGTGCTACTTTTGCTGCACTAGATGCAAAAGGCTACAATATTTCCTTCAGACATATAAATTCAGTTTATTGATTTCTTTTGTCAACACAATGTTTTATATTGTAATCAAATTAGCACACTGTACTCAAGCAACCTTGCTGTCTTTAAGAATTAAGCAGTCAGCTTTACCTGGAAAAAATAATTTTGCATATGCCCTTGTCACTATTCACTTCTAGGAGGGATACAGGAAATCATCCTTCTTACACAAAATCCATGAGTCTGTTCTTAGTATCTGAATAATCTCAACATCTTTTTAAGCTTTTCTAACGGGAAGGAGAATTTCTTATTTAAAGCCACTTGAAAGAGAATGGAAACAATTTTTTGACTCTTTCTCATAAAAATTTAATCCAAAATGGTAGTAATTTTAGATCTTTTTATAAAAGTCTTTATAAGATGTTAAGAACCTGAAACGTAATAGTGGTGCAAACATTTATGAAACTGTCTTCTGTTTATTGTGCATCATTTCCTCACCACATTAATGCTGTTATTCACTGTTGTACAATTTCTCCTAGTGCCACTTTAATTGTGTTTTCAGTGTTCATAGGAAAGCATTCTATTTGGGATAATTACTCACTTTGGAGATGATCAGCAATTTGGTTCATGAGCACCTCTGAAAATTACCCTAACTATCTACAGAAGGCGTTTTTTTGAAAGCGCAAGATACTGGGTTTCTGAGTGTTTTTGTGTGTTTTTTTTTTTCTCTTTTCCTTTTCTCTCTCTTTTTCTGTCCCCAAAACATTTGATGACTGCTCTAGAGCAGGCTGATTTCCATAGAACTCTTTACCACTTATTTCTAGACATATGATCTCTTCTGTTTTCTTTGTAACTGTGGTGACATTGGTAGTAGGGTGATGGTTGGACCAGATAATCTTGAAGGTCTTTTCCAACCTTAATAATTCTATGATTCTATGATTTACCTAAGATCCCTAAAATGCTCAACTAACTTTAAGATACTTCCTTAACATTTCAGTTTATCTAAGACAAGTAAGCAAATCCAGCTGGATCTCTTGGCAACTTGGGTGTCCACTGGGAAACATGTATTTCGGTATAAATATCCATTATGAAATCATCACTAAGATTTAAGTTTCTCTATTTAATTACATTTGCATTGAACATGCAATCATCAATCAGTTTAAAAATAAAGCAATCCTTGCTATTTCTGTTTAGACTGCAAAAACACTGTGGGGATGGCTCTTTATAAACAAGTTCAGTCACAGCAAGTTTACGGATCCCCAGCTCTTGTAAACTGACTTAAATGTGGTGATGATACTTAGTACGGTTCTGTTGCCAGAGCCTAATTCTGCCACTTTTATTCATACCGGATGACAGGCTATTGTCATAGGCAATCCCACTGAGCTAAACAAATAACTAACATTGGGGGAAAAGATGTTATTTGTATCTTCCTGTCTTTATGCTAACTTCACAGGTAGTAAAACGTTTTAGTAGAAAAACTGCACTGTTGTGAAAGCTGGAGGCTGTTGTGTGTCAGATAAAAGGCATGGAATTTACGGACATCCCTTCAATTCTGAGTACGGTATCCCAAAAGATCTGAGGTATTAATCAAGCATGTGTGTAACATTATGTAATATTTTCCCTTCCTTTCCCCTGAGATTCTTCTGGCAAGTATTTTCAGCCACTGGACCTGGATTGTGATTGCTTTGAAAACCTATCAGATTTAATTTCCCTACATTTGAAATAACTACCTGGGTTACTAACTTCCTGCTTCCTTCTGTATTGTCTGTGGAGTGTCTACTGTACATGGATTTCAGTCTTCACATCTGTGTATGTGTGGAGATCAAGGTGCTTCTGCATTGCCTCTGGCCCTTAATAAAGCAGAGTATACTAGCTGATAAAATATGAGTACAAGTTATTTGGTTTTATTTATTAATACTGTATTTCTTGCACATTGGCCTGGATGGTAGTGCTCCAAACACATTAAAAACAAGGATAAATCTGACCATGGCTTCTTATTCACTTCTTAGAGAGGGTTTCTTGCTTTCTGCTCAGTAAGATTTATATTTATTTCAGGGGTTTTACCTAATATTTATTTTAATCCTTCCGTATTACTTCACTAACGATGTTTATTTCTGCAGTTGGACGCTGTGGCTGACAGAACCTTCTCACCTAAAGGGAAAACTCTTTCACCAAAATACCTTCTTTTGTTGTGCTTTTCTGGACCAGAATAAAGCCCTTAGCCAGAAGTTTCTGCAAGTAGGTATCTCTCCTGACATTCAGCAGAATTGCTCCTAAATATAAATCCTTTTGTCACTTAAAAGTGTTTGCTGAAGCTGCCATAGTTTGGATTTCCAAAACGATATGAAGAATTACAGTTCCATGCACACGTACGGATACATGAAAACAAATCTGTTTGTTTTATAATACCTTAAAAAAAATCTTCACTTTCAAGAGAGGAGTCACTTGGTACATCATTAAGCAATAACGTTCTGATCTACGTAGTGTAGGGTCACCAAAAAATGGTACAAAACTCTCATTGTCCCCTCAACCAGCACTTGCTGTACTTGTCCTTAAGTATACTGAAACAACCTCTTCTGAGGAAAGACTTTGGGTTTTAATTATGTATCTTGTTGATCCCAGCAAGGTCTACTAACTATACAATTTTTTCCTCCCATATTTCATAATTTTGTAAGAGTTCTGTGCAGCAGGAGTCAAGCTGAATGATGGCATTTGTAAAAGTTTTATGCAGAGGGATTTCTTGTCTCCCTCCCCCTCCCTAAAACCAAAATCCTGCTGAAAAGAGGGAAAAATAAATAAATAAATAAATAAATTATTAGGGGTGTGTTAATATGGATTAATCTTTTATTAACTACTTCCACTGTTCCACATTAATATAAATCCACTTCTATCTCCCTGTATGTATCATACAGGTGGTAAGGTGGCAAATTTGTAGAAGCTGCTCTGGAGACCATAACTTAATTAATGCAAGAAAAAAAAAATTACCTCTTCAAAGTCAAGCTGGGTGACAATTCACCTCTTTACTTATGAGTAGGATTTTCTTTTTGTTTTTTACAAAGTAAGATTATAGGTAAGACAGCACTGAAGCACTGAGAAGGCAGGCAATTTATTTTTTACTGGTTTTATTTCGCACACAGTCGTAAATAGCAGAGGTGTTTTTTTTTTTTTTTTTTTTTTTTTTTTTTTCCGTGCTACTAACAGAAGTCAACGCAGGTGAATTCCCGGACAGTTAGACGCAGAGGTGCGAGGCCGCGAGCCGTCAGATGCACCCGCCGCAGGGGCAGGGGCAGGGGCAGGAACCGCGGCCATGTCGTGCCCCCGCGCCCCCCGCCCGGCCGCTCCCTCACACGGCAGCCTCGCGCCCGCCGCCCCCTAACTAAAGGTGGGCGGCAGCCGTTGGCGGGCGGCCGTTGGGGGCAGCCGTTAGGGGGACACAGCAGGGATGCGGCGGGGGCTACCGGAGCCGCGCCAGCCCCTCGGTGCGCCACACTCGCGCTCAGCTCTTCCTTCCCGGGGGATTCGGGCTTCCCGCCGGGCTCCGCAGCCGAGTCGCCGCCTCTCCCTTCAGGCTGCCTCCCCTCGGGCGCGGGAGCAGCCTCCGCGGGGATGCTGCACGGGACTCGCCTCGTCCCCCGGGGTGGGAGAGGAGGAGGGGAGAGAGGCAGCCTCCGAGCCCGCGGCGGAAGAATCGCGCTGAGGCTCGTCAGCATTTCACCCGTGCGTGTGAGGCGGAGGGATCCGCGCGGACCGCCGTGTGCCCGCCCCCTGCGCGGCGGCCGCCGGCTCCCCGATATAGTGCGGCGCGGCGAGGCGACCCCAGTCACTTGGCGAGCGGCGCGGTGCGGGGCTGCGCGGCGCGGCACGGCCGGCCGGGAGGGCTGGGCGGGAGGGAGAGAGCAGCGGCGGGGCTGGCCTGGGCTGAGCACCTCTAACTTGGAACTGTCCGCCGGCGTGAGCTCTTGAACATGAGCTTCCTGCCTCTCTACCTGCTCGGATTACTCCTCAGTAGCGGGCAAGGTAGGAGTGGGGTTGCTGCTTTTTATTTTTTTTTTCTTTCTGAATTATTCGTACCTATGCCGTGTCCTCGCTCCGTCACTCAGGTTAGCGTAACTGAGAAGGAAACGGAGAAAAATCGAAGCGTTGCGTCCTGCTGGAACCGGATTAGAAGGGACCTCAAACTTGCCTAATTTGCCCCCTTCCCCTTTTATAACAGCCCTCGGGGAGAGGAGGCGTTCGTGAGGAAAGGGAGAAAAAAAGCTGGAAGGTGCTCGGTGCACTTAGCTGCTTCGCACGGGGTTTTGCCTTTTTTTGTGGCGATAAATGTGGGAGGGTATAAAAAAAAAAATTAAGAGACTGTCGAGGATCGCGCTGCCTGTCGGAGGGGAAGGCAGCGTGGGCGCCGCGCAGGGGACCGCCGAGAAATGTCGCCGCGGAGCCCGCGAGGCACCTGCCGCGGGCTCTCCCCGTCAGGGCTTCCCCTGACGGCTGCGGGCAGGCGGACCCCGACCGCACCGCACCGCCTGGGTTCGCCCCGGGGGCGGCGGCGAGGCGCTGCGGCCGCGTACGGGGGCGCGCACGCAGGCAGCGGCTTGGGCCCCGCGGGGGGCAGGTGCGCGGGGCGGGGGCGCCTGGCACCGGGGCTTGGGGGGGGGGACGGGGGTGGCCACGGCGAGTTTTGGCCGTGGGGGCCGTGCCCACCGCCCGAGGGCACCGCATCGCTCGTCACCTGTTTTTAAGGAGGTTTCAGGGGGAAATAGCGGTGGTACCGATGGAAAACGCGCCCCGCGCGAACGGGGAACATCCATCCCTCGGGCCGGCCTTGCAGCAGGGGGCGGCAGAGCTCCACGGCCGCGCCGGCTGCTGCCCCGCGCTGGGGACGGGGCCTCGCCCGGCGGCGGGCCGGGGGCGCCCGGCCGGGCTGGAGTGAGCCGGGCTGGGCAGGGGGCGGGGGCCGGGGTCCCGCCCCGGTACCTGCCGGCGCCTTGCGGGGGGCGGCTGCGGGCTCTGCCGCGCCGGGTGATGGGCGGGGGGCGCCCAGCCGTAAGGTGTGGGGACTGCGGCTCCCAGCGCCCCCGCCTTCCAGGAGCTCTTCTCCAAACCTCCTGCCGCGCAGACATTTTGTCTGGGCGAGAAGTAGCGAGGAACCACCAGATGCTCACAATTCGCGGAGAGAGACTTCTCTGCTTTCGCCACCTCGGGACGAGCTCTGGAGGTCTCCCGATTAGTGATTCAGAAGCGGTGCGGAGGCTTTCCAGCATCGCTGGGGTGGCGAAGGAGGAGGAGAAGGGAAAAGCATCCTTCGGTCTTACCATTGACCCACCTGGGTGTAATGGTTGTGGAGACACGGTCCGTCGTTCCTCTCACGGAGGAGCGGCAGAAAGCTACTTTGTGGAGTGTGGTTACTGCAGCGTAGAAAGATTACATAGTTTCAGTATCTGACCATCGCAAACGTCAGGGGGTGAATAATGGAATGAAATCCTACATGCCATTACGCTGAGTTTTAAAAACGATAGCAGGGTAGATAGGGGAGGGAGATGGAAAGAGGAGGATGAAAGCTCAATAAATCTAATATTGACAGTAAGTTATTAGTGTTAACTCAATGGAGAAAAGTCTTTTTATAAAAAAGTGAATTGTTTTAAGGTGGGAAGAGTAAGATTTTTGGAGTGGTTGTGGAAAATAGCCTCAATCCACAATAGGGGATAGCAAATGAGTGGGAGAAACATCTGCATATGAAAAATATTGCCATTTAGGTTGCTAGGGGAGAGGAAGATTCTACAGGTTTTTTTTATTTGAAAATAAGCATTGACTTGGTGAGGGGCTTATTTTGTATTTTTTTTGACACCTCCTCTTAGTAATCTTGAGATATCTTGAAATGATGCAAGTAATCTGGGAGGCTATTCCAGAAACTCCGGGGACTTACCCTGTTGATAGATGATAATTATGATTTTATTTAATGTTAAAGTAGAGATAGTGTGTACAGTTGAGGAAAAACCCAGTAACGGGATTTGGATCATTTGCTTCCTAAATACTGAAAATTTTAGGATGAAGATTTGCATTTCTGAGCATATAGCTGCAGCAGATTTCATGAAGAATGACTGAAGCTTTTTCATTGCAAAATGCTGTTGTCTAAGACTGGGGCAAGGAAACTGATGCTTTGTGCTGTTTCAGAAAATCAGAGCAGTTTGAAAGCACGTAGCTGACAGCAACCCCCCCCAGCTCACTTAAGAGCTTACGAATGCCATAATTATCTAACGAGACCAAATATTTCCTCCCCTTGTTTCATCACAAGGGAGGGATTTAACTGGCCATGTCGTTGTGCTAAAACAAAAAGATGTTTCCTTAACCTTTCAAAACTACCCAAACTGAAAGACCCCAAAATTAATTAGGTTTGGTTTAACAAATAAGTAGGCGATAAAGAAAAAGCTCCTCTCTGTAACTCTGCCTTTTAGCATGTATAGTGATATAGTGATTAGCATGTATAGTGATATAGTCTACTCAGAAGAGTAGACTTCATTGGTTTTTAACAGTGTCTGGGGACACTGACTTAGAGTGAATGAAATGGACACCTTCCCAGATCACTAAATCCTATTTCTTCTATCACTCTGCATAATATACAGTTCTTTGGGTTAGCAAATTTCTGTTAAGCTGCAATAGAAAATGTTTCGCTTGCAGGATCTAATCCATTTTGTATTAATGCAGAAGATTTGTATGAGTGAGTACTTATTCAATCATTGTGCTTGAAGTTTCTTCTCTTTGCTGCTTTGATAGCAAGTTCACTTTTGGTTTTGATGCAGAGTTTCTCTGTACAAGTGCTTTTAAGGTACTGTTTGTTAATAAGGAATGTTCCCTAAAACAGTTGCTAGCAGGTGCATCTTATTTGCCGCAGTGTAGTGATTTCCTAGAGTCTTGCTTCTTTCTGCTTTTTGTGTACAGAATACATGAAATTTGGAATTTTTGAAGTCAATCACAGTTTGTCCAATGGATTAAGTGCAACTAATGTTTTACTCTAATTGTAAACTGAAATCTGAAATGTTTATGACTTCAGGTAGCTATTATTTTCTGCTACCAGTTGATTTATACAACTGCAATAAGATGAAAATAAATCAGTCTGCCTTCACTCCTTTTCACTCTTAAAAAAAAAAAAAAAAGGTGTTAAAGGAATGTTTGGTTTGCTGTGTAACTCCTTTTCAAGTGATGACAAAAATCAAAATATCTGCCTGAAAATAAACTGGGATGTTCAGCAGATTGTGTCAAGAATGGATTGGTAAGAAATATATGGGGTTTTGTTCCATGTAATTCTATACAAAATGCTTTATTTAGAGATATTTTTATTGTTTGCAGTGGCTTTAAATCATGAAATGTATGAAATATAAAGCTGTAGAGCTAAAGCTTTGAAATTTTTTGTAAGACGTTGAACAGTATCATTTTGACTATCTTTCTCCTGCAAAGTGGTTTGTGTATTTATTTAGGTAATTATTTTCATCTGTGGGAATGTTACTGTGGTGGTATGACCAACTTATGTATTATTTGCCTTTCACAGCCTTTTAAAAATAAATTTGAGAACAAATACTGTATTTATTTGCCCTTTCATTGACCTTTTTATTTGAGGCACTTTTCCCAGATGATTGATGTTTGCCTACTGATTTTCTTCCAATTTATTCCAGTAATCCCCCAGTTACATTCAGCATGTGCCATCTGATTCCAGCATAATCAAGTTAATGACATTTTGGGAAACACATGTTCTAACTATGTAGTCATTTGTGGCTATGAGTTCAAAATCCATTACTGAAAGACTAGGACTGGCTTCTCTAGATAGACAATATGGATTTATACTTTTATTTATATTTTAAATAGTTTGTGAAGTAACATGCCAGATGTTTTGCTCTTTCTCCCTTTAAGAGCATACCTTAGCTTCATAAAGTAAGGGCAGTATGCTTGAAGCATATCACAAGGTTTTACATGTCACAGACCATTTGAAATTGATTTTTCACGGCTCTTGAAATTTGGAAGTAGAAGAGAACTGGGAGAGAGCTTATGGATAACCTACCTGATAGCTTCAAATTTGAAGGCCCATTTAGGTGCAATATGCTAGATCTAGGCATATTGGTATGTAGCAAATCGTATTATTACTCTTTGTTTTAAAATGATCAATTAATCATGACCTTATTCTGACCTAATAATGTCCTGTTCCCTGTCTTTTTTTTCCCTCCTTAGTGTATTTAGTGCTTTCTAGGGTAGCTAATTGGCTGAAATCACTCAGTTTTTGATATCTATCTCTTTTAAAGCTCAAAATAATTTTCCTTGGTAAGTAGAGCATTCAAAGTACTTCTTGCTGTTACCTCAATCTGAGGATGTCCAGCTTCAGGGACATAATTCTGCAGTCTTTCACAAAATCTTTTCACTGTGTTTTAGCTCAGTTTCACTTAATACTGTGATTGTATGTATTTAGATATTTTTAGAGGATGTCAAGACAATGAAGAGTTAAGTTAGCAAGGTTCTTCAGGCTTCCTATGCCATGCTATAACAGCTTGAATGAGGTCTTCAAAAACAAAGGTACCAAGCTTCTTTTATTTATTATAGTTAGATTTTTATAGTATTTGATATCATTTGACTGGCTTCATTAATTGGAGAAGGCATTTGCCGTGTTGTAGCTGAGATCAGAATCAAACTTTTAATTTCTTGAATGAATAAGTTAGAGGAATGAAAAAAAAATGAAGTCACTTTTCCTGGCTATAGCTATTTGTGGTGACAGCTTATGATACTAAAATCTTCTTGTAGTGGAACAGGAACACGTTTTAAAACCTACTTAAAGATTATGTAGAAAGGAAACAACAAAGAATATTACAATATGACAATATATTACATATATATTATATATATACTAATATATTAAAATATTACAATATAACAACTATATATATTATATATAACAATTATATTACATACACAAGCCTACTTTTTAGAAAACCTTGTCTAACAAGAACCCCACATCTGGTTTAAATGACTTGCACTTGAGTAACTCCATGGGAGCGCTGTTGGTTGCACTAATGCAGAAGCTGCTGTGCTGAGCAGGAGTCAGTTGGCTGCAGTGGGTTTTTGATTAGGCTGTGCAGTGTGTGAAAGCATCTCTTGAAGTGGCAGGAGGTGACTAGCTTTCACTTACGAAAAAGCATGATGTGGAATGACACTTTCCATTTATGGTGCTGTTATTATTTAGGAAATTTCCATTTTCCTAACAGAATTCATCTCTATGCATCAAAACTTGGATCATTAATGACATGCCACAGTAGTAGTGGCTATAACTCAGGTCATTCAACAAGTAAGATCTACTATGGAATGAGATATTTATAAGGCAGTTATTAAATATGAAGATGACTATAGACATTGTGGCCAAACTCTACTGATCCTAGTTAGAGGATAATTTTCACTGCCTGAAGATTCTTGTTTGCATGAGAACCAAACTGGGCCAGTTCTTTAAAAGTAATTATTTTACTGTCTCATGTAAGTTAATTGGGGAAGGAGTTAGATAACAAAGTGTATCAATTAAAAATTCATTACATGGTTTCTACCTATATAATAGCTCTACTATCATTTAAAACAGAAACTTGTAAAATGTTTTATGTTCTACATTCTTTTTTGGAACAGAAATAAGCAGGTGTTTGATTTCACCTGTTTTTTTAATGTAGTAGCATTGCAAGCAGGATGATTGAGTCTTTTAAAAACGTTTGAACAAATAATTTCAGTAAGCCTGGACAGCTGTTAACCACAGCTGTTTACCACAATGTAAGTATGATGTGATCTGAAACGGCCAATTCATGGATGGAAAATGTCCAGAAACTTGCAAAGCTCCATTAAATATTATGGGGATTTAGTCAGCTTCTCTGTTCCTCCCTATCGTGACTGTAATAAATTTCCTCTCATCCAAGTCCTGTGTGTGTTCCTTCAAGAACAAGTTTTCCATAAAAAGCATAAAACATCAACACTTTTACTTAAGATGTAGTGACTTTTCCAGAAAGAACGTGGGGGAGAGGGGAAAAGTGGCTCTTCTATTCGCACAGTCTATATTTTTCTTCTTATCTAAATCTGTTTTGTGCCTCTTGAAGGGTACACTGTTTTTTTATTTAGTATTCTGATTGAGTAGAATTGCTATGCAGCAGACAGAGGTGGTTGAGTAACTTCACATATCAGAAATATTCAAAGTAAAATGTAATATACCTGTAGCATATGAATAATATATATTATGTCATGAAGGAAAATTCTCTTCTCAAAATGACTTCTCTAGTTAGCTAATATTAAGCAGAATATTTATGTTGCAATTGTAGCTTAAGAAACAATACAAATTGTTGGATTGGCTATAAGCTGAAATTCATACCTGGAATTTGTGTATGTAACTCATACAAGGAGTTGCTATCCTCATCACTTTGTCCAAGTGGTGCCGTTTGGAACATAATCTCAATTCAGTTTGAAAACAAAACCATTGCCATCAATTTTCTTGCTACTATCATGTGGTGCACAATATCCAGTAGAGCTGCAAGCAATTGCAAACCCATTAACTTCACAGACCATTGTACCACAGCTGAACTTGGCTTGTTAGAAGTCAGGTCTATAATTAAAATAACAGATTTAAAAAGAGGCTTAATGCAGTGTATGGAGATCCTTGTAGTATGTGTTGCAGGTGGATGTGAGCAGGTAGGGAGAGGTAATTCTGTATCTTATTATGAACAGTTTTCTGTACTGATCATGTACAATGAATTTTTCTTTCCGACAGGAAAGATGCGATTAGAACTGCAATGTTATTATGTCAATACTGTGTCATTATGTTAATTGGTCAAAGCAAAATAAGCTAAATACCCAGTGACTCGGGGAGAGGGTAGAAAAGAAGGTGTGTGTATTAAACATAGTGAAGACCAGTTAACAGGAGTAATGCAATACAGCATTTTTTTTTAAAGTTACTAAATAACTCAAACTAATGTGCCTGCTGGATTAGAACGAAGGTTCATGTACTCCAGTGACCTCCTGGTCTGACAGGGACTAAAGACTGTAAGACAATGCATGAAGAAACAGTAAGTGCAGAGCAAGAATGATGTCGTACTTCTGTCAGTGCACCCTACAGCATGCAGGGATATGTTGGGTAACATCTATGTGATCTTCCTTAATAATCTTGACAGATCCCTGCTATGTGAATTTGTTCTTAAAGCTGGTGATACTTTGATCTATTTGGTGCACTGTGTCAATGACTGAGGAAAATGCAGAAAGCAGCCTGAAAAGTCGTGTTGCAGTGTTTCAAGTAATGTAAGGAATACGGTAATGTAAGGAATACAAATAATTCCTTACCTATCTTTTCTGTGATGTCATGTGCTCCGCATCTCTTCTGTGAGGGGATCAGAGCTACATGTTATATTCATGGACTTTCCAAAGGTTTAAATACACTTTGTTTTGTTTGCTGTTTCTTTCCTACTTTTTTTCAGTATTTTATGTGTTTTCCTAGCCTTTTGGTAATGGTTATCTTACTTGACGTTAAAGTCTATTAAATAAGTACTTGAATTTTAAGCTGATCTCCATCAGGCTGATGGTAAGCAGCCTCTTTGCTTATAAGTGGAGTTTTTGGTATTTTTTTTGTTCTCTTTCCTGTAATCAGTGTTGCAAGATCTGCCTCACACACGGGGTGGGGGCTGAAGCTTTTGAGTAGTTAACATACCAAAATGAATGCTGAGAGATTTGATTACGAAGAAGGTGGCTCCAGGGATGAATACACAGAGTGCTGAGGTAGTTTAAAGGCAATCATGATATCTGAGTAAATGGACATAAACAGGTTACAAAAATCTTCAGTACAAAATACAACTTCTGGTCAAAAAAAGCAGTGACTCTGGAGCATTCCAAGAGTAAGAAGGAAGAAACATGATTATTCTTAAGATGGTTATTTATGAAAGTATTACATTTAGTGGGTCTCCAGAATGTCCCAGGAGATCCCTTCAAATGACTTGCTTCAAAGGCATTCTTCATGTAAATGTTCTTAAGACATAGGGGAAAATCATTCTCCAACTGCTGAATGGTACTTTCTGGAAAATATTTCAGCATTTCTCATCTGTTAGTAGGTGTTCGTAGCAGATACTATTTCTGAATGCAGTAAGAATTACCAGAGTTTTGTCCTTGGTACCTCTTGCAAATTCTGCTGGTGTCAATAGATGTTGTCTGTAAGTTTTAAAAATAAATGAATAATAATAAATTAGCTGTTCCTGGTAAAACTTCAAAAATTCAGATGCTTGGTTGTCAAAAACATTTTCTCTGTTTTCATCACTTACATCCCTTCGAAAGTGAATGAAAATTTTTCTTTAAAAATGTGGCCTTAAATTAGTTATTTGTGTATATGAGAAAAATAGAGAACCACAGAGATGAAAATGTGGAACACTGGAACACTGGTTTATGCTAATCGCCTAAATGATTTTGTCAGACATCCATATTTCACAATAGGTTTGCTTTTATTGGTTTGTGTTTTTGCTTTTTGTTCCTGAATTCTAATTCTGTAAATCTAATCTGGGATCTGAAATTCAGGATGAATTATACCTAACTGGGCATTGCCATCAGTAATAATTTGTGAATTTTATAAATAATGCAATAATTCATGTGCTCCAGTGCTTTCTGTGTTTGTAGAATAATATTCTAACTTTAGATTTATGAGAACTAAATGCAGACTTCTTCCAATAAACAGTGTCTGTAGTGTAATACAAATGCTACATTTATCTTTAGCCTTTACAGCTTATTTTAAGAAAATTCTGTTATGTGAGATGAGTTCTGCTGACAGAACTATTAAACCCCTGCAGTCATGGAACTCCCACTGGAGTCAATGGGAGACTTGTGCACCCAGAGTGCTGTTACGGGGCTTGTACTGATTGCAGCTTTCAGGGCCTGATTGGAGCTTTCAGGAGTTGTATAACTCCCATGTGAGTATGTGGCATTTCTGATTTAGTGAAGAATAGAAAATCAAGCTCTAACTTTATGTATGTCTATGTAGTGGGCATGTTTATAAAGTAGCACTGACAAAGCATAGCAGTAATCCAGCAACACAGAAGTCAGAACCAAGGTGATGTTCTGACATGACAGGTTCCATTCAAGATAGATAAAAATATCCTTTTTTGCCTCGTGCACTGTGTTTTGTTAATAAAGCCAAAGACTTACTGTAAGCTGCTGATTTCATGTTCTCCCTCTGGGAGTGTATGAGAACGTTGAGCTTTGTGCAGTTAATCATTGTGTGTCACTAGGTTCTTGCTGCCCTGGTTATAGCTGTATTGGGGAGTTTACCATTCAATATTAAAAAAAATTGTTTTTGTTTGAGACATTTGATTTACTTGTTTGTTTTGGTCTGTGGCTTTGTGACACCAGTCAGACCTGCTCCTTGGATGTTCAGTATTCAGATCATGGCTGTAGGTCTGTAAGCATTCTGTCTGAATGATCAGATGTTAAATGGATTTGTGCCAGTTTATGGCAGTTACAGACATTGGGTTCAACAGCTTTTAGCATTTAGTCGAAATAATCCTCCCCAGTACCTTCACGTTACATTGCTGTGAATGGCTGTGGATTATAAGGCCTGCATAAATGGAATTGATGTTGCTGGTTTTGAGAACTTGTAGATGATGTTTTGCTGTACAGTTCTCCTAAAGCCATTGTAGACTTATTCTAAGTTTTAACATTCTCAGAAGTAAAATTACAGATACTCATTTAATGTGATGGTTGTGGTAGGTTTTATTTCTGAGTCCATGATAGTGCTGAAAGAACATTAAATTGCGATTTGCTTACTTACTGATAACGTCAAAATTCTTTTCTAACATCATATTCACTATTTCTGTCACATGCAAACAAGTCAAAAGATTCCTGTTTGTGTTCTGAGACCTTGGGAATCACCAGTTTCATTTTGTGCATGTAACCTTTTAGGTGCTGTGTTCTGATAGCATATATATATATGCTTTTTTAAACTCCCTAGGTACATGATCAAACACTTGATTTTATGTATGGAAGAGCAGATCTGGCTGAGGAAGATATTGCTTCCTATAAAAAATCTTGATGAAAAGAAATACTTTCCTATGAGTAGTAAACCTTTTATTTTTATCTACTCTGAACTAATTTTTAAATAAATAAAACCAAGAAATGCTCCTTTACAAGAGAAAAGTCCTTGCGCTCTTGGATAGGTGAGTTCTGATAACAGTTTTTCTGTGACTGTTTTAAACCAGAAAAAACACCTGTAGCCATTGAATAAACTGAGAATATAGAAGTATAATACATTTTCATATAAATATTATTGTAAGAGCTATTCTAAGGAAATCTTTGTGTACTTGTGGTTAGTAAATATTAATGCTGCTTTAATGCACCTTAAATGTGTTTGTGACTGTTTTCTAGACTATTGAGATCATCAAATTCAGTCCTGAAAGGTTTCTAGGTACTCTCCATTTATAACCACGTCAATGAATGTTAGCCCTGCAGAAAACCTTTTGTGTTGTTCATTACCACACTAAACCTATTACATGTGAACTGCAGGTATTAAAGTAGTAACATCTGTATTTGTGAACCTATAAAGCAATCAATTTGTGTGGTGATGTTCTATTTTTACTTAGGAAAACGGTGTAATGAATCTTGTAAATAAGTTCATGGACATTTTATTAAAACACTGATTCCTCTAATCAGGGAAAAAGAGGGAAACTCTGGTAGCAGGAAGGAGGTAAAACCAAATACTTAATATGTTTTCCTCAAAGGAAAGATGTTCTCATTTTTTTTAATTGTTTTGTTCCCCCCTTGGGGGGGGTGTGTGTGTCCAAAAATATTAATAAAAAAAAGTTCTGTTTTCATAGTGTAGGTGTATTTTAATGTATCTTACCAAGTTTCACATAATGGCTCTGAAAGATTTTATTCTTAAGACTGGAAGACAAACTTAGAGGCAATGCAGGCATTTTCATAACTGTTCATTAGATTCATAAAAATATAGAATAGCTATGTTTTCATATTTTAATTTGAACTGTAGCCACATGCAGATAGACATGAATGTTCTGAGTTTATTTTGCTTGAATTATCACAACTTTAAAAAGCAATATGTTAGAGTTTAGATACCTTGTTTTCTAAAATTCAGTTCTAAAAATAGCTGCAGATCTGTGACAAAATTACTAAAACAGCAAAAATAAGAGTAGTAGCCTTTCTAAGCATTTTTTTAGGAAGAATGCATAGTGAAGCAAAAGCTATTTTTCATGATAAACATTTTTGTACAAACCAAACATTTTTGTTAGTCTAAGTTTTAATTGTGCAGTATTTTTATGTAAGGCTTAATTCATGGCTACATAAAGAATATTTTTAATTTTTAGTCTTTCCATTATAAAAGTACCTTTGGAGTCCTCTTGTCCTACAAGAAGTAAAAAGGGGCATGGAAACAGTTAACTTTCTCAAAGATTCATTGAGTTCACTCAGCTCTGCCCTACTTCCATTTGGCAGGATTTCTCTCTTCTACCAGTGCTTCCTTTCAGTTGCATTGCATGGTGTAACTGCATAATCTAAGCTGCGTATTTGAGGTATGATGTAGTGGAGATAAATATTTTTGTGGTAAAAGTTCCACAAAGGTTCCAGCCTTCTTGCATTTGTTAAGGCATGTGGTCTATGGAATAATGTGGCAAAAAAAAAATAGGGGGAAGGTACTGATTCAATTGAAAAATGAAGTATGTGACCTGCTGGTAATCACAAACAACAAGTAAAACACATTTTTTGTTATAAGAGTATAGATTTCAAAGTATCTGTCTTTCTAAAAGTATGTGGTCTGTCCATTCAATGTCATATGCATAGACTTCCACACAGTGAAGTCTGTTATTGTAAATGACACAAATAGCATCTTTGTTTCTCTGGAGAGAGTAGCTAAAGGCTAAATAAAATCCAGAAAGTTTCCATTCTTATTTCTGAATAGTTTCTGCAGATCAGAGAACTCGAACCATTTTTCTTTTTTGTCTTTATAGGGTTTTCTACACAATGTGTTTTGTATAACTATATATACAGTATTATTCATGCATGCTAAAATTGCTTCTTGTACATTTGTCTTTGGAACGTGTATGCCACCAGATATCAATAATGTTGAGGAACCCTCAGCATGAAATGTGCAAAGCCTCACGACACCTCAAGTCCCACTGCTAGAAAAAGTAGGGAGTTATCAGGCATGTCTTCATGGCCTTTCCTAGGCAGATGCAAACTCACCCTGCTCATGCTCCCAGTCAACTGAGCACAAACTAGCTCCAGATAAACTAAAACTGCTGTTCTTGTGACATGGCTTGAACAAATTGTCATCATGGCTGATTAACATTTAGCACAGTGTTGTGGTAATTACAGATGCACAAATCACCATTAGGTTGCATCTGGCCAGCTCAGGGCTTGCATCTGCCTGCCAAAGTTTGTGTCAGCATGCCCACAGCAAGATTAAGGCAGAAGCTCAAGCTAAGGAAGACCTAAACCAGTAAATCTAAATGGCGCAGCATAGTCCTTATGGCACACAGTGCCCACTCTCCTCAGGAGCAGGAGAACTGGAGGAAAATGTCTGACTGAAGTAAATAGATGACATGCTTACAACAAATGAAACTATTGTTTCCAGGCTTGAGTTAAGGCCTCTCTGTATCACACTTACCCTGCTAACAGTGTTATAGGCACAACTAGCTTGGGCCACAGCAGTGCATGCATGACCTAAGTAGAGGCAACAAATTTGATTCAGGTCTCTTCAGGCTTTAGTGTGTTGCCCTAATAGGACAATCTTTTCTAATATGTGATGTTATTCCATAAATTCTAGAAAGCCAAATTAACTTTATTCTACTGATTTTTATTAGGGGCACTTACTGTGACACATTAGTGTGAGAGTACCCATGAAGGTTATATTTGTGAAGTAAAAGTCCAGTACTAGATTCAAACTGGTATAACTTAGAGGAACTGAACTACTAGTGAGAAAGGAAAACCCAGCTTTATTACATTAGTAATTCTTGAAAGGTATGTTGAGCTTAAAAGTCATTATTTTAATTATTTTTTTTATCTTCAAGCTATTTTTTTCTTCAAATAAACTCATAGATCAAATTTGGTACATTGAATACCAATTTTTAGTCAGTAGTTATCCATTTAAATAGAGAATAATTAATTAATGAAATCTGAGAGTGTTCTTGTTAGAATACTACTAGCAGGCAGGAAACCCAGGTTTTCCTATTGTGAAGCTTTGTGGCTTAATATGAAGTACTTCATTTGTGTCTCAGGAATTTCACCAGTTAATGTGGTGCAGTATGTACCCTGGATTGACTAATTCAGACACCAGAAAGAAGAGTTAATGTTGCACCTTAGCCAATAATCCTCATTTAGTATGGTGGATCTTGCTGGAGTTCTGTCATAGCCTGGGAAATGGAAATATTTCAATTTTACCCCGTGGATACATTTTTTTCCCCTTAATTTTGTTGAGATTACCTTTTTTATTGACATGAACTGAAGGAAACATGATCAAGGTCAGACCAAGTCCATTGTAAATCCAGAACTGAACCAGCTGTCCTGATTTTAGTCCAGTGCTTTAACAATCACCCTGCTTTTCTTTAATGTTAAGATACAGAGCCAACAGTGGCATGAAAATCTGAAGTGACTGTAAACTGACTTCACTGTTGTTCTTTAGGGGTGTGCACACTGATTCCAGCAGCTCTGTCTTAAATAAGTTTTATATGAGGCCAGTGTGTTTGGTGTGTGTGATGACTTGACATTCCTTGAGGATCCTAAGGAGTATCCCCAGAAATACTTATTTAAATCTGCAGATAGCAACTGGAATGCTTATTTTTAAAGGGTAATAGTGGGAAACTACATTAAAAAAAAACTAGAGATTATGTAAGATCTGTGTTTAAATATTTTTCTATATTTTCTAGTCTCTATTCTGACTCTGCATCAGAAAGTACCTATTTTTGGTAGTTTTGAAATAATAGCACTAATGATTTCTCCCTTTGAATGAAAACGAGCAACCAAATTGTCATCTTTCTGTGGCCAAACCATCTGTTTTGGCCTTCATGGCTGGCTGTGACTGTTGGACTGCTAACGCTGCAAGTGTTTGAAATTGGGCAAGAAAGATGTTGCCAGGATTGACAGGCTCAGAACCTGACCAAGCTCCCCCACCCCACCCCTCTTTCTTACAAACTCCATTTACTAAAATTGGCAGACTAGATATCTGTAGTCCTGAGTTCTGTATCTATTTTTGGAATCAAGATGGGCCTAGGTTTGTCCTCTGGAGTCTTTTTTTTTCCCTTCATATTTAAAAGTGGGATATTTGCGTAGCTGTCTTTGCAATGTGTTTGAGGGTCATATAGTACTAAATCAATTTGATCATCTGTTGACATAAAAACAGGCAATAATGTTACTTATGCAGGCATTTTGAATGAGTGTTTTACAGGGCACTGAGTGCTGTTACAGTCTAAGTGCTTTAATCTACACAGTAGAAATTGGGAGGGCTCTGAAATGCTGTTTGGAATACACTCCCTGATCTCCTAGCACAAAAGAGCGAACAGGGTAATTACAGGGCCAGAACTTGTGTGTTCCCTGTATTGTTTGCACAAGTAAGAAGTCATCAATTGCTGCAAATTGGGTTAGCTATATAAGCAGCAGCCTAATTTATTTAAAGTCAAGTCTCAGAGACCTGGAAACGAATAATGGGGGAACGAGGGGGATTGCAAGAAGAACAGAGGTACAGTGTGCAGCTGTACTTGGGGTACTTGTTAACTTCAACAGGTAGCTCATGTAATTTGTATTTAACTGAATGTATTTGGATATAGCAGAATTTGTTTTAACCACTGACAATGTGGAGAGGTTGAGATTGAAAGCTACTGCTGAAATTTTCAACCTACATCCAAGGGCTGTTGAAATGACATATTTGAAACCAATCATATTTCATAAATTCGTAAAATCAATCACCACCTCCTGCTGAGTGCACATGAATATTCATACTTCCCCAGATGACTTGCAGAAATCATGATGTGCCTTCCAAATGGATTTATGTAGTTCGCTCTCTGAAGTCAGTAACAACTTCTATTTAACTTTCCCTGTGCTTGGGTTTTCTTCAGTGTATGCTCGCTTTAAATACTGAAAGGAATGTTTTGGGAAGCTTCCTTACCTGCAGTGTGAGAGACATGGACACATGGTCCTGCAGAGGTCTGTTAGAGGTCGAAGATGGATTATGCTTCTCCTGGGTCCCACATGCTGAAAAGAAGAATGTGTTTTCTTTCTTCCCACAGGGACTACTCACATGAAGAAAAGTATAGCCTATGCTAACACAAACACGTTAAATTAGGATACTGATAGCATATGCCAGTAGAGTAACTCAGCACTGAATGGTAATGCAACTTGGTCAGAGTTGCAAGGTCATTGGCTGACAGAACCATGAGTAACACTTAAATTGGGTTCATCTTGCAAATGAAATGGCATTTTGAATCCCGAGTGTGCTTTCTTGAATATTTTTAAAAATATTTTCAGAATTCTCTATTCAGTTGGAACTTCAGTAGTTTTGAAAAAAATTCTCTGATCTCTAATTAGCGTCTCCTCCAGTGAGGGAGGTGTGTCGTATTTTTGGGAGACTTAAACTGAATGCTTGTAAGCCTGTGCATCTTTTAAATGCTTTTCACAAATTATGTGGGTGTCTTAGTAAAAAGTGTCCTTCTTGTTACTTAGATGAAAATGTTTTTTCTCATGTTTAAGCTGCTTGACAGGAACAGCTATCGTTTTATTAGAAGTTGTAATTTGTCTCATGTAGTATTTGTTTTTTCTAACCTTGATTGTTGATTTTGTACACTAAAATCTGTCATTTTGGTAAACTAGATCTTTTATTTAATCTGTAGCCTTTTATGCAGCCTTCTAAAACAGGGATCTTTTTGAGTGCAAAGTTTGTTGTCATGTTGCTAGTGTGTGTTTCTGACCAGAATGCAAAGTAGTTCTAATCCATACATTCTTTTTTTCCTGTACTGGGATAGCTGCCAAACCTATGTCAGCGATTAACTTCTGAATGTGTCAGCTGTAACAAATACAGTTCATTGTTTCTTGGCTAGTTAGCAGCTAGTTAAAAGGCAGGAACAGTTCAAATGAAAGGGAAGTACTGTACACTTTGTATTTAAAATATTCAGGGTACTAAAACGACTGAAGAGAGCGGGGGGGGGGGAAAAATAAGCTCTAGGAGGGATTTTTAGGTAGATAAAAATACTTAAATGATTGTTCAAATTAAAACATGCCAAATCACTGGATGATGAAGTTACAAAATTATGACTACTTACAGGTCACCTTCAATAAAGTGTTTAAATATTGAGTAATGTTTAAAATTATTGTTCAAGTGAAAAGCAAAACAACAAAAAATTGTCTGGGACAGTTAGAATAATATTGGTTAGAAAAAGAATATCACAAGAAAGGAAATGCCTTACCTTATTCAGGGAGCCAGAGAATATGAAAGTTATCCACGTAAAGTGCAGAATCACCATTTAGAGGGGTGAATTAAAGATACTTTTCCTCAACAGACATTTTCTAATTATTAATGTCTGGTTTTGCTTGTAGATACCTCTGCACCAAGTCACAATTTCATGTTCATGCTTTGCCTGTATTATTTTTGGTAAATTTTACTCTGCAAGTAGAAAATGAACTGTTAGCTGTAAATATTTTAAAATAAATATTATTGTGTGCGTAATTAGTTCTTTAAGGTTCATGTAGACCTTTTTCCTAGATTTATCAACTATTCCAGCAGAAATTGTAAGTCTTGCACTGCAGACTGGAATTTTAGTGTATGTAAAACTTCTTTTTCCATCATCTGATCTGAAAATTTGTATTTTTCTATATTCTGTCTCACAGAACTTAATGTGGAAATATTGGTAGTAAGTTAAAATAGGCTGTCTAACAGATGTCACTGATCTCATAAGAAAGCAGATTCTACTGTTTTATCACAGTGATGACAGATGCTAGAACTCTACAGAGATGCAGAATTATTAACTGGCTGATTTGACCCCTGTCATTTTGAAGTTACAGTAAGTGAAAGGCTTGAATGTGCTATTAGGCATAGCAAAGATAGAGGATGTGGTGCAATGAAATGTCAAACCAACAGGAGGTGAAAATTTGTACTGTTTTATAAAAACAAAAACCACTGGAAAATACACATCTGTAACTTACCAAATGTGTGCTTTGAGTTAGAAGAGGAACTTTAGCTACTGAAAGACAACTATACTGTTGGGTGAATTTTTACATGCAAGGAATTGGGAGGGCAGTGGGGGGAATTACCACTTGCTTCAGTTCTTTTTACATAAGATAAATGTTTTGTATGCTTTCTGTTTTAAGAAAGCAAAGAGAAAATAGGTGGTCTGTCTGCATAGCTAGAGAACATAGACTTTCTGTATCAATTTGTGAAATAGGATTTTACTACTTAATTCATTGATAGTGGGGCACCCTGTGCGCTAGCTGTGTTTCTACCAAATGTGTAGATTGTGGATCTGCAGACCCATTCCTTTAGGGCTTATTCCCTTCTGCACTCCCCAGCACCTTCCTCACCCACCTTCCCATTCTCCTTGCTCCCTTCTTACACTGGATTACAGTTTAATAAGGGTCTCTAGACAGTGACTTTCCCTATACATGAGTCAGAACTTTTATGTTTATAGTGCATAATTTTTCAGAACAGTAGTATCTGTAGCACAGCAGTTGTGAGTCATGAGCAGGATTTGTTTGTCCTCAACTTACTCAGCGTGTGTTGTGGAAGACGGGCATGGCACTCTTCTCTTGTGACACATTTTTTCTTCCTTCTCCCCACACCCTTTCATCTCATGGTGGAAAATCTGTGAGTCTCAGGATACAAAACAATTTGGGATGCATGCATCAAGAAATACAGTAATTCTGGACTGGCATCCAAACTATCTTCCAGTAAAGTTAATCACTTAAAGCTCAGTTCTACAGCTCAGTTTTTCTGAAATCTCAACTGCCTTCACTATTATTTTCTACCACTATTTATTGTAACTATTCCTGAGCACGCTGGTTACAGTGAAGCAATTTCTAGGGTATCCAATGCATTTTTGAATCCAGGGCTTTAGAAATTTGTTACTGCAATGATTTATAAGAAGAAAAAAAGAGCAGGGAGGAACTGAAAAGTGGGGATAATGGTAGGAAAGTTTTTCTGATAGAAGTAGAAGCCAAAATGAATGGGCAGGTAATCTACATCCCTTGGTCTTGAAATCGTAAGCCCCACAGACTGGTTTGTGTTGGAAGAGAACTTTGAGACAATTTACGTCCAACCTGTGCCTTCCACTAGACGAGGTTGCTCAAGGTCCTAGAGCTCACAAGAAGCTGGGGATTCATTGGCAAATGTTCTACCTTTGTTTAAAATGTAGAAGAAAGATGTCTGGCCAGTACAGCAGACTTGCTGCTCTGAAACACATGATTTGCAAGGCTGTATATGTATATATAATAACTGATTTTATTTACGTGGTTATATCATTGATGTCCGAGATTCCAATTAAATCAGGTTTTAATGCTGTACACAATTCTACTGGTCCATTTCACAGAATCATCTAGGTTGGAAGAGACCTCCAAGATCACCCAGTCCAACCTCTGACCTAACACTAACAAGTCCTCCACTAAACCATATCACTAAGCACTACATCTAAATGTCTTGAAAAGACCTCCAGGGATGGTGTGACAACCACTTCCCTGGGCCCCAGTACTGAGCCCTGGGGGACTCCACTAGTGACCGGCCTCCAACTGGATTTGACTTCATTCACCATGACTCTTTAGGCCTGGCTACCCAGCCAGTTTTTAACCCAATGAAGCGTACGCCAGTCCAAGCCAAGAGCAGCCAGTTTTTTGAGGAGAATGCTGTGGGAAACGGTGTCAAAAGCCTTACTGAAGTCAAGGTAGACCACATCCACAGCCTTTCCCTCATCCACTAAGCGTGTCTTTGTTGTAGAAGGAGATCAGGTTCGTCAAGCAGGACCTGCCTTTCATAAACCCATTCTGACTGGGTCTGATTGCCTGGTTGCCCTGTAAGTGCCACATGATGACACTCAAGATAATCTGCTCCATGATTTCAACAGTATATGTTCCTGCAAGATGAGAAAAAAGGCATGAGGACATGAGAGATAATTGACTTGTTTCCTTTAAAGTAGAGGGGGATACGGTTGGAGTCTCTAAAAATTCCAGAGTTTTAACTGGAAGGGAGGAGAATTGCTTTTTATTGAAGCTGAAGTATGTGCTCAGTGCAGGAACAAATGGGTATGGTCTGACTGAACAATTTTGGTCTGAAAATGTAAAGATGACATTCATCTAATAAAAACAATGAAAGTGTGGAACAGCCTTAAAAGTAACGGTTGTATAAACTAAATGACTTTAAGAACGAAAGAAATATGAGGGCCATGTTGTAATGCAGAAGCTACGGTATCAGGACAAGATCGTTTTTAGCTGCATTCTTGATTGAGTACTTTTTGGAATTGAACCCTGAAATTGCTCCTCTTTTTTATATATTAAAGAAAAAATATATTTAAATTTACAATTTAATCATGTAACAACAGATAACCATTTAAGTAACCCATACTAAATAATAACATGTTTGTTCCAGAAATTATTTTTGGAACTTTCAGATACATAAAAGCTGTTCAATGACTAACCGTGCAATGAGAATTAATTCTGTTCTCACCGAATCACAGATGTTGGAAAAGACCTCCAAGATCATCTGGTCCAACCACTCCCTAACCACCAATGTCACCCACTAAACCTTGTCCATAAGCACCACGGCCAACCTGTCCTTAAACACCCCCAGGGATGGTGTCTCAACCACCTCTCTGGGCAACTGGTCTAATGCCTAACCTTTTCATTCATGTCATAATCTCATTATGAATTATCAATGAGTAATTCCTGACTCTTTGTCAGGGAGTGTAGTGATAGGACAAGGAGTAATAATTTTAAAAGAGGATAGATTTAGATTAGACATTAGGAAGAAATACTTCGCTGTGAGGGTGGTGAGGCACTGACACAGGTTGTCCAGAGAAGCTGTGGATGCCCCATCCCTGGATGTGTTCAAGGCCAGGCTGGACGGGGCTTTGGGCAACCTGGTCTAGTGGGAGGTGTCCCTGCCCATGGCAGGGGTTTGGAACAGGATGGTCTTTAAGGTATCTTCCAACCCGAAGTTTTCTGTGGTTCTTTGAATTTAGTCCAGAATTTGAGATTAAAAATAGGTAGTGTTTCAGTAGTACTTTGAAAGTAAGGCTATAGGGTTTACTCTTACACTCTAAAAGATGCTTTGTAGATGCCTTGACTTAACAAAATAAGTAGCAGTTGATAACCGACAGAAATAATGGGACAACCGTTAGAAATATGGAAGTGCGAATTGTATATGCAGAATTTTCTATAGATGACCAAACCATTCAGGGATGCTTAAAAACCCACCTGATAAAGCCTTGCAAGTTTCATCAAACTGAAAAAATAAAATCAAATGATCAGTTATTTGTGTACTGTGCAGAGATGATCTGAAAGATGACTCATCTCAAAGAGCAATAATTTTACTTGTGATTATTGTGTACATCTTTAAACAATTAATGATGAGGTGCTGGAGAATCATACTGTCTGCAACGAGAAGTACTCAGAACTGTCAATTCCATTCATTAATCATAAGACACTTATGAAATATAGAATAACTTGAATTTGGCATATGATTTTAGGCAAAAGAGTAGACAACAGGAAAAAATGTCTGATTCTTTAATATATATTCACGATGTTTTCATGAAGAACATTAAAATAGATTCCCTCCAATTTACAGGAGTTATACGAATAAAGACTATAAAAGAACATAGGAGAAAAATGCACTGATTAGTAATGACATCATAGATAGCCATTTATGGCAGAGGACTCAAGGTCTAGGTACCGGTACTTTTCAATGTAAGACGATAGTCTTCTGAACTGTAAAAGCCTATTTGCAGCAATTAGCTGTACATGTTTGTTCATTTTGCTGATCATACATAGTTTCATGTTAGTGATTCTATGATTCTATGGTATGTGTAAGTAACCAGATTAAAATAATGTGTATAGGGAAGGTAGAGCACAATTGCCAGAAGTCAAAGGCTTAGGTTTAACACATCACAAGTGCCAGTCAAAATTCTGCTTTGTCAATAGGCAATGTCATTATTTTATTCAATTTAGCTGTTTTTTTTTTCTTTTCTGGACTTTCCAACTAGCACGGAAAATGGGAATTGCAGAAGGCAGGCAGATATTCTCCTGCACATGCTCTATTTATAGTTTCAATTAATGCTGTAGAAGCAACTTTGCTCTTTTTTAAAAAGAGGAGTCGTAGTGGCTCGCAAGTAGATTACATCAAACATGTTGAAGTCTAGTACCATAATCTCCTTAAAAAGGAAGAACAAATGGAATGTGATGGCAGTCTGGATTGTTTAATGCCCGCTCTTACGAAACAGCAGTAACCTTACCAAAACAAGCTGTCCAAATTTTGTAACTTAATAAACATTTCCTTCTTCCACTTTGATTTGCATGAGTATAGCACCTATAAGTTGTTTGGGCTTTAAATTAAACTTGCATTGCTCTGTCCTTTATATTTTAATAATAACTAATTAACATTAAGATCATATATCTGCCATGTTTTTCTAATCGGAAACATCTCATTTGCATCACTAAAATCAGTAGAGGAAATAAATTACACGGAAGTATATCAAACTATCCATATGTATCAAAGTACGTTATTTATAATTACAGATTGTGGTGAGCATTTACCATTTTTTAAATTATATTTTAAAAATTATGTTGAATGCTGTTCAACATCTAGTAATTGCTTGAATGTCTAGCCTTTGTGTTTGAGCATTAATCTTGGACCCCAGCATGCAGAAAGAAAACAGATGACAGTTTGCAAGGTAGATGAGCTTTTGTAAGTTTAGAAGATGCTGATTTAGTACGGCTTCCCTGTAATCACTTTTCAGTTGACAGCCTCATGTACCTGAGGTTTTAGCATTTAATAGAGACTTGGGGTTCTCAAGTTGCTGGAAACACCTGGTTTCTAGTTCTGGTTCATGTTCAAATTATTTAGTATCAGCCTGGAAAACCATTAACTGGTATGATAACTCCAATTTAGTATCTCCTTACTCAATACCATCCCATCAATGATCCCTTAGTAGACCTGAATCTTCAACTTCTTTTTCAAAATGCTAACCACAGGGTTTCAACCTAAGTTCTCTAAATGTTTAACCCAATGAGAGACTTCTAATTTAGAAAAGATTTGTGGCTTTTACAAACTGTCTAAAACACACAATCTTCATTTTCATAGCTGCTGCTTCATTTTATGACCTATTAAAGCTTGTCTTTAAAGACCACAGTGTAAATATTTTAATTTAACTCATTTTTTGTTTAGTCTCCGCTTGCAATGTCACCGTTGTTTTAAAGAAATGTAGCCATGTATAATTAAAGATTTCTTATCTATCCTGATATCAGTATATGTTATATTGTGCTCTCTGCCAAGAGAGGAAATTGTGGATTACAAATTAAAGCAAAAAGAACGCTCTCAAGTATGTACTCGGAAAAGATGAATATGAAAGAAGAATCTAAAGCAGGTGCTTTGAAGAGCAATTAAGTATGGGGGTGAATATTTATTTATTTATTTAAAGGCCTGAAGGTCTAAACCAAAATGAAACTGTTTTGAAGAATAGGGAATGACATGCTAAACAAGAAGAAAAGATTGATAACCAGTTTTAGTCATGGGTGGTTTTCTTGTTTGTTTGTTTCCTTTTCCTAGAAATACTAAATATCTGAAAATCTATGTAAATCCACAGTTGGGCACATAAAATGAAAAAGCGTTCTTCCTTCTTTCCATCTTTCCCTTGCTTTCCATTTGCAGTAGAGCTAAATTGAAGTTTTGTTGCTTGTAATTTTGCTTTGGAATGGAGCTGACAGTGAACTCTCCCACCAACCTGACTTCTTACAGCCCTCCTGACAGCAGATCTCTTCGACTGCTGTCTGTGCACTGTATTATGAAGTTACGCAGTGCCGCTGGCGCAGCACGCCTTGAGGGGGGGAAACGGTCCTGTTCACAAAAGGAGAGCAGCCCTGTATTGTCTCTGACATTCTGTTCTTGCTGTTTCACTACTGTCACCTAAAATACAGAACAATGGTGGTCTGGTTTCTGCTGCATGTGTTGGAGAAGCAGCCATTCACCTTGCTCGTCCCATGGGCTGGCTCAGCCGCATCAAGCGGATCAAGCGGGTGCTCGCTCCCCCTCCCCAGGGAAATGGCACAGTGCTGCGGGGTTGCATTGGTAGTGGTTCTCTGGCTTGGTGACTGCTGCTGAGCCTTTACAATGAGCTCCCATGTGTTCTGAACTTCTTAGATCAAGTCTGCAAGGACTTTCAGATTATTTTTGACAAGATTTGGGCTCTATTAAACTAATATTTGAGGTAGGGACAAAGTATATGCCAGAGTTGAGTGGTTTTAATTAAGGCTCTCTTTTCACTTCTTGTTTCATTCAGAATAACAATTTCAGGTTATGAAATTTCCCCCACTGTCTCTATACGTTAATAGGCAGCTTCTTATTAAATTATCTCCACCTGGTGGCAGTATGTTATAGCAACAGAGTAACAAGCAGAACTGCACCACTTTTTTATTATTTTTATTATTATTTTGTAGAAACATAACATCAAAGCTAGTTAAATCAGATGAGTCATTCATTTAAAAAAAACGCAACTATAGATATGCATTGAGTATTTCGAAACTGAACTGTGGTGTGTTTCGTATGTAAATTGATATAAGCACTTGGGTGGCTGTTAAACTGATAAGTACCCATGCATAGGTGCCTTCAAAGTGCAAGGGGGTTGTCAAAAGCTCTGTTAGCATAACTGTATTAGTGTTTGCTTTACTTCCATGTTAAAAACAAACAAAGAAACAACAACAACAACAAAAAAAAAACAGTGGAGGCATTTTGATAGGTAAAGTCAACACTCAAGTATTTTGCATTTTTATTTACATGTACACACGTATGTATGTATGGCTTATTCCTTTGGTTGTAAGATATGGATAAGCTTGTGTAAAGCTTGCATGATGTGTTTTCTTCATGCACAATTTTGTAGTTTGTTGCAAAGAAGTATTCTTTGCTGACTTGCTAATTTGCTGCTTTTCATCACTGAAGAAAGGAAATGTTCTTCAGAACAAAATAAGTACAATATCAACTTTCCGAAATGTATTTTTAAGATGCTAGCTACAAGAGTTCATATCACGACAGTCAGGAGAACAAGATTTACATCAGATATATATTTATATCAGTTAAGAAAATAACATGTATGATTAAGATTCTTACAGAAGAAAAATAATTTGGTTATCTACAGAAGAGTAGATATTTTGTCTTACAAATAGCCACCTTTCAAATGGTTCATCTCTACATCTTTTTAAAATTTCAGGAGCACTCCAGAGTGATTCTGAGGATTCACTTGGAGAGGAAGATTATGCTGTGTTTTCAGTACTTCCTGTGACAAGGGAAGCTCCAGCATCCCTGGATGCTGTAAAGTGCTTTGGTCAGCTTAATCATTGTAGGGAAGCTTTCTTTAATGTCGAGGGGGATTTTAAGGAAATGGTTATGTTCTTCCTGTGGAGAATACATAGGGTTTTCTTCCTGACTGGAAAATATATACATAGTTACCATAGGCTAAAAATACAGTGGTCATGAGGAAGGCGTGTGCACATATATATAGATATATGAAAATAGGTAATTGTGACAATAGTTTTGGTCAGAGCTAGTAAGTAGCTGAGAACTTGTGGCAAATCATGTTTTACTCATTTACTCATGCTCTTAAAAGCATTTCTTTATATGCAGTGTTTATTTGTCATCTGTTACATTTATAAACACTGAATCAAACGTAACCAATTTTTTTTTATATATATCCTTTTTTTTTTTTTTTTAATAGACCTCTACTTCCTTTTGAAAAGGAAAAGTAAGCTTTTTTATTTTTGAGTTTTGGTGGTATTGTATATTAATTTAGTGAACAGTTTATTTAGTGTAATTTTGATATAGCTATTTAGAAAATATACTGGCTTATGTTGAGTTCTTTATTATTTTAAATACAACTGTAAAGAACTTGCAACTTGAGAACCTAATCTGGCAAAGCGAAAGTTATAGTCATCACTATTTAAAGAGGGGAAAAAGACAAATTAAGAATAGGCTGGTAGCAATCTGAAAAGAAGCTGACATCTTGTGTGTCAAAGTCTGTGCCTTGTTCTCGGATCCTTCCTTGGTGTATGCATAGGGTTATTGTTTTATTTATAGGTAAGCACTGCTTAAATCATCGTTATGCATGAGAGCTCAAGAATTCACCTTTGCTGAAGTCATCTTAGGCTTAATAGGTCACAGAAGTGATACGTGGTCTATAAGTACTAAGCAGAAAGAGAAACGGACACAGGCTGGTAACCACTCGTTGCTTATGTGCAGTGGCATGGAAAATGCTTTATTGTGCTCATCTTACTTTTCTGTAGTGTGAGGTGCATGAAATAGGAATTCAGGGAAGAAGGGAAAAGAATCCCGACCAAGCAAATAATACCTGCATAGCAGAAGAGACAGGCTCTCCTACGAGCCATTAATAGGTTGTTGATTTGACACTGCGTTTGTCTAGTAAAATTGGCTGAGGCCAAGTTCCTATCAGGCAGTCCTCTCTTCTCCATGTATTCAGCTTCTGTGTGGAAAAAGTAGTTTTTAAGTTGTTCGTGTATTTCTAAATTTACCAATAAATGGTTATTTTTTTTAAAGAGCTCTAAAAATGAAAATCGTATGAAAAAAGAATTAGGTGCCAATTATCTGCTCACTTTCTTATTTTACATACCAGTATATTTCGGTCTGCAGCTGGTGAACTGAACAGCTGTAACCAAAGAGATTAGCTAGTATCAGCTACAGGTCAAGTGATATAACAATTATCTTAATCATAGTGAAATTTAAGAATATGAATTTTCTGCATTAGCAATTGCAAATATTTTTATTTAAAAAGCTATCACTACTCTTTGCTTTTTAATCTTACCAAAGTGATAAAATAAACAGATTTTTTTCATATAAGCATTTTAATTAAATATTGAAGAAAGTCAGCAAATCTAAGCAGTTTGAGTGTTTATAAGGTGATATTCCTTAATGTCTGCAGAGATGAGCAAGTTTTCTATTTTTATTACAGTGTGTCTAGGTTGGTTATTTTGATTTTGTTTTATTTTAAGCTTCAGTTGCTTTGCAAGCATGAGCATAATTTGGTTCCTGATAGTTAATGTCTTTCTGAAGGTTTTAAACAGTGACAACCATTGATAGTGGTAAAATTTGTGAGCTATTACACCACTGTTCTTTCCAAATTAGAATGTAAGAGATAAAAATAATTTTGTTAACATTAGCTTGTTGTGATAGAATAAATCGGATTTGCAGAACTGTATTGCTTTGCAATTCCTTCACCTGTGCACTTACAGTTCTTTTTGGAGGTAGCATTATAATAAAATTCTGTAGAAAATGTCTTAGGATGAAGTACCGTATGGTTTTGGAGCAACAGTATGTTACCACATCCCCGTGGAGGCTGAAGGAGTTATAGCCTTAGTAGTTGAGACTGGTTTGTAGAATGATAAAGAAAACTGCAAAATAGAAGCACAGTAACATATTCCTCTTCCCCCCCCCTTCAGAATTTTTTGAGTGTTTTGTGCTTTAGCATTCTTCCTGTAAGGGAATAAATTGAAATTACCATTGCTTATCCAGTTGGGCAGTACTTCGTAATTTTGGAGAGAAAAACCTTTATGAATAAGAGTAATTTTTTTTTTTTAGAACCCTCATGGTCAGACAGCAACATTATAAATCTTGCATTTATTTTAGATTTTGGCCTGTAAATCGAGACAGGACAGTTTTACATTATCATTTTCCTGTTAGAGAAGTAAAACCAGGACTACTGGTTTATTGCGGGTGTTGCCATGGTGTTTTCATTTTGGGGAGACAGAATTCGTCCCATGTCAGGATGAACTATTACACACTTGGCCCCTTTTCTGTTGGTTCACTATCTTGGATCTCATCCAAGTGTATTTTGTGGTGTGTCTCAATATATTGCCTGGTGCTTTGGGTTGAAACAAACTTTTCTCTAATTGCAGTATCATTTCATGCAGTAATGAGAAACAGTTCTAGCTTTCTTAAGAAGTTAAATGATTTTTGTTTTGGTGGGGAATTCACCAAGAATACATGTAGTGTTTAAATTAAGTAGCTACTCCGTCATTCAGAAGCATGCATTTGCTTTTAATAAATCTATAATCTTCATTTTTTTTCTGCCTCTGTTTTTTAGTAAAACTCCTGACAGCTCATCAGTTCCCAGAAGAATAATTGCATTGCAAACCTCCAAACCATCATTTATGCAACTTCTTAGTTATCTGACCTTGATTATTTGTTTGCACTTCACTTGAGCTGCTGAGAATAAGTGTGGAGTGTAACATGGGGGCATAGCGGAAATTTCAATTGCCTAACCCACCGGGTGTTTCTGTAAAAGTTAGAAGCTGTTAATAGACTTTATTTTACAAAAAGTCAGTGTCAGGTGTGGCATCTCAATTTAAATGGATGTCTTGTGGATTATCCTGAATAATTGGGATTCATAGTGGTGTTCCATAATCATTCTGAAATCATGTCTATTTTTTGCATATGTAACATTGCTATTGCCCCTTTTCCTTCTGTGTACCAGTTGGAGCCATATATGTGGTGTAGTGTAATTAACACTAGTTTAAGATTAAAGCTGCAGGTTAGTTTATATTGGTTTATTACAGAGTAGTCCGTGCAGAAGTACTGTGTATCTTGGTGTTTTTCTCAAGTGCTCAATGTTTTTGTTAATACCTTGTCAGTAGTCAGCGAAGTCAGAATTCATATTGTACCCATGTGGGTGGGTAACAAAATATATAAGGCAATCAGGATGTCTGCGTCTATAACTTCATGTGAAGTTTTTCAGCTTCCATGGTGTCTAAAAAAGCTGAAATCCTGGCTTTTGGTACAGGAAAATGGGAAGAAGGAATTGGCTACATCCTGATGATAGTAACATGCAAAGAGCTATGCTTGTGGAGCTTGTACATGCAAGGGAATGTAATGTCTCCTAGGGAAGTACAGTCTTGCATGACAGGTTATTCAAAGTAGCAACTTGAAGGTTTTGGAAACTCAGTAATTTGTCTTTGGTTCCTTTAATCTATTCCAACAAGAATACGTTGATGTAAAAGTGTGGTGTTGAGATCATCTGAATATTCTGGTGTATACGTATTACAATGCTGAAAGGGACCTCTGTTATAACACTTGATGTTAACTATCATATAATCACATCTGCATCCAGTATGTAAAGTATATTCTACTTCAATACATCTGTGATTATATTAAGATATTTATACTTTTGTTCCAGTTGGGGGAAAAAACTAAATTGCTGAGTTTCATCTGTCTAAGTTTTTTCACTGCATGGGAAGGTAGAGAAAGAAGGAATCTTATTCTTCCAAGTGGCAGGAAGTCATTAAACATGCAGTCTGCATACATGATCAGTTGGGTATTAAAAATACCGGTATACCCATCTCTGGCTTAGAACTGAGCAGCCGTCAGTTCAATATTCTAACAAGGTCTCTCTTTAATGTACTCAGAAGGCTTTAGCCTTCTGTCAGTCACAGCAGCCAAAAAAGAGACGGGTCTAGGAGGATGAAGTATGGTAGTTTTTTATAGCTCTGGATAGATTTGAGGGAATATAGGTGAAAGATGTTTTGAGATTCAGAGGAAGCCTTTTCAGCGCAGATAATGTTAGCCATGTGTGAGAAGTACAGAAGAAAAAGAAATTTGAGCAGCTCTGAAAACTCCCATGTCTCTTCCCTGTCGTGATGCTGAAGTCTTAAGCCTTCATCTTTAGTTCTTGCTAGCTCTTGAGCCCCGTGCAATACATGCTGGGAACTGCAGAGCATTTACAACGTTGAACAATTACATGGGAAATGTACAGCTTTTTTCTCATGTTTGTTGTTAATTTTCTCTTAATGTGGGACAACGGAAAACCTTTGAAAAAGAATATATTTCTGAACCCTTTGATACCCTCCTGTAGCGTTTTTTTATTCCAAGTACTCTCACCATCATATGGCATACTGTTGCTTTTATCAAAAACAGCAATAAACATATAGTATTAAAATGTTCAATTCCAAGATGGTCTTGAACGCAGATCTGTGGTTTAGCACATACATCCCGAAAGCAGAAGATATGTCTGTCCTCCACTCCTGAGTTCTGTCCTTTGCTTCTTTAAATGTCACCTGATAGAAATATTAGAGAAAGACTAGCATTCAACAGTATCCTTAAACAAAATTTTAAGGACAAAAAGGACACACGTGATATGTCAATTCAGTGTATTCTTAGTTCAATAACATATAATGGTTTAATCAAAAAAAACAAAAAACAAAACACACTACCCTTTACTAAGGTTGACAGCCTACATCTTCCTTAACACTGGTGGGAGGAAAGGGTTATGAGAAAGAACCAGTCAGCATCCCAAGGTCTCTGCCAGCAGAAGTATATTGTCCACAGTGTTGTTCTGTTTATTTGATCTTAAAATAGGTACTTATTCTAACGTGTAGGTCTGCTATTGCAATACGTCTCCATTTCTTTAAGCTTAGTGGTACCTCTGATCATTAAAGAACAAAAGATCTAGAGTTTTCTATACAACTTCATTTTTTCTTTCTGCTGAAATACATGTATTGAAATCCTTTAACTATTATCACTACAAAAAGTGTTAGCTAATAGGTGCCACTGATGATTTACTTGCCAGGAAATGGGAGGTCATTCAGAGTATGGAAAAAGCTTTGCTGCTGTTAAACTCAAATATTTGAAAATGTAGGACTTGAATCATTATTCCTATACTTCAGTTTTATTCCTCTGACATTCACCCGCAGTCAGAAGAAAGTGTATTACATTCCAATAACAAAAAAAAAATCCCTGAAACCTCATAATACCTCTATAAGGCATTGTGAGCAGTCTTTAATTGTATATATATATATATTTCTACTTATTTATACTTATGTAAGCTTAGCAATGTGGACAAATGTCAAAGACAAGGTCTGTTCTTGAAGAAGATTTTCACCACTTAATTTTGTAACTTGAAAAACATCTGAAGTGCAACTTCAGAAGTCAGTTTCACATTGTGGCTTGAATGAGAAAATGATCTAATACAAGCATACTTTAATGATCCATAGAGACTTTGTTGTTGCTTTGACAATCAATTTTAGCTTTCTGGTTTACAGGAAACCAAAATATTGGAAATATTTTCTTGTTTCTGCCAGGCAGTAATTCATTTTGCCTTTTCATTTAAAACTTCAGTAAAAGCTTTACACCTTAAATTCAGTGATAGGTTTACACCTAAGGGCACAGCTTTCAAAAACATTATCTAAAGACACAGAAAGGGAGAAAAAAAAACAAAGGAAATTTTGAAAGGCCCAGAGTACTTTATTTGCTTAGCCTTCTAACTAGGCATCTTATATAGAACAATTCTATAAATGATTAGCACTTGGCTGCTTTTAGGTAACTAGATCCCTCACAAACATAATTCAGTCAGAAAAGTAACTATTGAAATTTACTGGCCAAGAGTGAAATGTGCTATAATTTCATTAGTGAGAAGCAAAATGGGAAGCTTTTCACACTCTTGAGTTGTATTTTGCACATCCTTCAGAAACTCTGCTAGTTCTTTCAAACCACCTTCACCCTTTCTGAAGTAGGTTGAGTTAGTTAGCCTTTAATCGTATCCCTTAAAACGTTGCCGAGTATTCCATATACTCCAATTCTTCCTGTATTTTGTGTTTTGTTTTGTTTAACCTGGATCTGCAACTCCCCAGTCCTTTTGTCTTGCAGTGATAAAGGTAACTTACTGTAGCTCTTGGATTGGCAGTATTCAATTTTAACTCTACAACTTAAAGCACACTAGATGCAGACTCCAGTTTTTTTTTTTTTTTTTTTTTAATCCTCACTTCTAGCTGTCACTTCTGGAAAATATGGTTGTAAACCCTACAGGTACTGGCTGTTTTTTGAAAACTGCTGAATACTGTGCCTCTAAGTGATCAGTAAGCTTTTCAGGAGTCAAGGTGGAACAGATATGCCACACAACACGCTTTATTTCCTCGTTCTCATAGTAAGGAAAAAAATAGACATCTTCAAAAGAAATTTTGCAGCTTCTGTGATGTTTAAAGATGCATTCATGCTATCATTTGTCGTTTTATGAGCAGTCTTGACACTGCCTCAATCTCTCACCCACCCAAACTGCTAGAATTCTCCTCTTCCACAGTCTTACCCTTCTAACTATACCAAAGAACCACTCTGGAAGGTAAGATGTAGAGAAGAGGCAGCCGTCATAAATTTGAATTCCATCTGTGCTGTCTGAAAAGAATGGAAGGCACAGAGGCACTATACCTGAGAGGTGCTGGGTTTCTTAAGTGGGCCGTGTGAGCTTTCAGGCCCCCCCGCAGATACAAAGTCGGACTGAATTAACTACCTTCAACACTGGTGGGACTCTAAAACCATGTTTCTCTATCAGGTTGTTTCTAGTTGCAGTTGTCAAAGTGCTGGGACATGGGACATTCCTCCAACCCATATTGCTGAGTCTCAACTTTGCAGTGCTGATTTCTATATGCTAATACGTATTTTAACTATATTAAATCAGATACACGTATGCCTGAGGGAAAACAGGAAAGGGGCTAAGATAAATAGATATGCATTGCTGCAGTGTGTTCATGCAGTTCCTGTTGCTTCATAATGTGGTAGGAGGCTCCATACCATGCAGTCTGAAATTCTAGTATTAGTGTATATTAGCATAGTAATTCAACATTTAAATAAACTGTGTTAATGCTATTTCTACTATTAAGCCTTGCTGCAGTGATTGACAGACGTCTCCAATTCTTCTGTCACCTAGCATCACTTCCTTCTCTCCCACAGTTACTCTTCTGCTTTTTAATGGTAAATGTCCAGGATGGGAAAACGTTGAACAGTTTTTGTGCATGGGTACATGTGTATACAGACTTACACAATTGGTACTCTTTTTCTTTAACACAGAGAACTCCCTAATGGCACCCAAGATAGATGCAATTTTGTAGAGTTTTTACATTTCTAAGACAGAATTGAAGAAATCAAACAAGCTGAATAAATACTTAAATATCATCCCATTTGATATAAAAGTTTCTCGTGGAAGGGAAACAGAATTTTTTTTCTTATTCTCATGTGGGCAGGAGGAAACTCTTCTTAGTCATTCGAGTTGCCATGTATTAACTCTCAGGTATCAGCTACTTTCTGGAAGATTCCTGATAGAAAAGGAAAACATGGACTTTTTAAGTTACAGGGCATCTGCGTTGACAGGAGAACAGCTCCCTGCATGTCAGTACTCTGCTGTCTTTCACCCTAGTCTGACCACAGCTTAACAGCTGCCTGGATTTGGTGATATTTTTCATGATGTCTGGGAAAACGGAGGGTTTTTATTTTTAGTTCCCAACCCCAGAGATACTGCCATATATTACCTTAGGTTATGTGTGATTTTTCAATGGAGAGAATTCAGCTACGAAATCTGAGATTCTATTTAGTTGGTGAAGGCATTTGAGATGAAGTAATCACAAACAGGGGAGGGGGTTATAAGGGAACAAACATTTTAAAGTTACAGTATGAAAAGAACTGTTGAAGCAAGATGCTATTTGGAAATGAAGTTAATTGGCCATAATCTTAGTGGAAATGCAGTGTCACTGAATGGATGAGGCTTAAGTGGGGAGAGATTTTTTTTTTGATTCAATGACTGTAGAAGGATCCAGAAAGAAGGGAGCCTATACAGTAGATAATGTGATAATGAACACTACACAGAGCAGCAGTCTAATGAGAAAATGCATTTGCAACTTTTAAGTCCTAAGATTGAAGGGAGCAACTTATGGAACAATGTTTCTTACTGCTTTACTTTAAATCAGGGACTCTCCATTAATCTGTTATCTGTACAGTTTAAGAAAAAAAAAAGTTTAAAGAGCATGAAGAAGATACTCAGTTTCTTACACTGAAATTCAAGACATCATGTCTTGTAAGTTATAAGAACCTCTGATTTCTCCAGTTTCTCACTGATAGGACGATCCAGAAAAGTCTTGCTGCTTTCTCATCTATTTTTCTGTGCACTGGTGGGATGTTGTAGCACCTACCAGGAGTTCCCTCCCTTTTCCATTTGTTAAACGTTGCTGTAGAGACATCCTTACTTTCTATCTCCTCGTGGAATAGGAGGTCCAAATATAGAAGTACTAGTTTACTTTTATTCTAAAAAGCAATTAAAAAAAATGAAACCTTTGAATTTCACTGTCTGTTTAGTATAATTACTTAATATAACATCATGATAATTTAAATCAGAATGCATGTTCTAGCTGAGAAAAAACAGGAGCAGAAATAAGTTTAACCAGTCAAATAAACTTAGGAAGTTTTTAATATCTGAGATAATTTGTATACCATAAGGTTCTGACCATATGTTTAGAAGAAGTGTTTTACGCAATCTTCTTGTGGAACATATTATGACCTGGATGTTAGTTTTTTTTTGTGGACCCTTACAGCTTAAAATGTAAATAAATAAATAAAGTCCCTTGATGGTTCTGCTCTGTTTTTATTTTTCTTAAGGGAACTATGTATTTACAGATATGCTGAACTTTCTGCTTTGTTTTGTTTTTTTCCAAATTAAAAGATTTGTGATGGAATCAGCAAAAGGCTTACATGACTCTCACAGAACCATGATAAATCATTCTTTCAGATAATTGCTCAGCAAAAAGAAAAGTCCCATTGGAAGACATGATTTCAATGACAGAAATATGCTCTTTGAATTTAATATCCTGAATTGCAATTTTGTGTATCAAACAAATGTCAAAGGAAATAAAAGTTGCATTCAGTCTAGACTCAATGTTGACAGTAGGTTAGGAATAAATTGTGGAGATGAGTTGCAGCTTTTCACTCCAGCTAACACTAAAGTGTGAAATTCAGAAAGTTCATTACTTTTTAATTTTGTGTTGCTATTCAACGTCAACTGTAATAATGTTCTTAAAATACACCGAACGTGTTTTGCATGCCCTTTGATGCTTCTTTGGGGGGCTGACTCATATTTAAAAATGTAGATGTAGGATTTATATAGTTAGATGACACTTCTTACCTGTGAAAGTGATCTCAGGTTCAGGTGAGCTGAAATACTGAAGAGTATATTCTTTTAAATTTAAATTGTGACAGATCTTTAGATTTCTTCTGAACCAATTCACTATTGCGTGACCACTATTATGAAATATGTTCCATTATATTTTTATTTAAAAAAAAAAAAGACTCAATTCATGTCTCTGTTATTTGGGATGAACACTGCTGTTTTGTCTATTTACTAGTCTGAATGTTGATATTAATAACTACCATGATATTAATTGTTGATATTAATAACTACCATTATGGGAATGAACAGCTTTTGTTTATTTCTGAACATGTTAGACTGAGCAAAGAACTTGCACAGCTGTTTCTATAAAAGAAGCAGGCCTTATGAGACCATATAAGAACATGCAAGGCAAGTTGAAAATGGATGTCCTAATTCTTGTGGTAGTCTAATTCGTATCTACTGACATTTTTTTTTTCCCTGAATCAGCTGCTTGAATCTGTCACACTTTGAATGTGATGTGATCCCTCTTAAATATTTAGCCTCATCCGTCTGGAATGTTGATGAGAATTTTTCAGCTAATATTAAATGGAGTTTGTTTGTTTGTTTTCTAGAGAATTTAACTATCAGTAATAGACCACAGGTATCACTGGTTGACAGTACAAGGAAAACTGTATGTAAAGGTGGTGGTAACCCCTTTCTTTAGATGGATCTTGTAGTGTTGCTGATATGAGGAATCTTGCAGCCCTTTCTGAGCTTTTCCCCTTGGCTGCAGAAGTAGTGGGGCTGCTGTCTGGGCCCCCAGGTTCTTCAGCCACATGCTCAGAGCTTGTAGTCACCCTCAGGGCTTCACCCAGCAATGCCAGCCGTACCCACATGAATAAGCATCAAAGGGCAGTGAGTGGTCTTAGAAATGGGTGAGCTTCAGCAGTCCTTGACGTGTCTAAGATCCTAGTCATGTGCAAGGAAGCCCACAGATCAGGACAGAAGATGCGTGTCTCTTGACTGTCAGCTATCACTTCTCTGTAGCACTCCAGCTTCTTTCCTCAGGTATGGCCAGCCCCTGTGCCCCCCATGCAGAATTATTCCATCTTTCCTGCTGCTGGGGCTGGCCCTGTATGCTCCAAAAACCACAGCTGGACAAATGTTATCTCTGGAGAAGTGTTTTAGGTCACCTACATCCATATTCTGATGCATCCTAGTTTTTCTTCACAAAGAAATTGCATTGTTGATTAAACATGTATTACGGAGAATAGAAACCTAATATAGACGTTTTTAAAGTCCTTTCATTTTATGTCAGAAATGAGGTTTGTTGAGAGAAATGTGAATCCATCTTTGCCATTGTTAATGTGAACGATATTTAATCTGATGTGTGAAACTGCTCTTGAGATGTAATTTTTTGTTACTTTTAAAAAATAACGTTTCAAGCATTTTACAAAAAAATAATAATTCTAGATTAATATTTTATATGGGTGGATAGAATTGCCATGCTGCACAGAAATGTTGGATTAGCTTGCTGTAGCTAGTATTTGGAGCTATTATGATGTCCTAGATTAACTGTTATTTTTACATAAAATACTATGCAGTTAGTTAATACTACAAACATTCATTGACTACAAACACTTACTGAAATCATTTTCATTGAGAGAAAAGAATTGGACTTGAAGTACCTTAAAGGGTTATCTGTTGTAAAAATCTTTTCTCTGAGAAGCATGTTGCTGATAAGAGGTAACATTTCCTCCTTATCACTAAAACTCTCCCCAGTATTTTTTAAAACAGTTATTATATGTGAACTGTTTGGGATGGGTTGTTGGTGTTAGAAATGACCATTTCTTTAGTGTAAGTTAAGTGTTCCTTTGTGGTAGAAATGGTATCACTCTTCTTATATTAAAAAAAGTAATGTGGAAACGTATATTTTTATTGGAAAATAATCATAATTTCCTAGTTTGAATTACCAGGTTTATCTTGGGCCAGTCATTGTGTATTGAAGAATAATGATCACACTATGCCACAAATCATGCTTCCAATGATGTTTCAGGGTACGATGATGAATTTTGATGTTATATTAGCAACCTTCACAAAAATAAGAATAATGTTGCAGGGGTTATGGAACTTCAGTTATGGAAGTAGCCTGAAGCTGTCAGCCACACACGCATAACCCACAAACACAACTAAAAATGAAAAAGCTAACCAAGCGTAAGTAAACAAAAGCTAACTGATCTCAATAGGAAGGGAAGAATGTATTCAAAATATGAGGGGGCAGGCAACTATTCTGAAATCAGCACAAAATGTTCATAAGTATGAATGTTTCTTTGAAAACCAAGCTGTCAAGCTGTTGAGACGATTTTTCTGTATGTACAGTAGCAAGCGTGGATTTTAGATTTATTGTTCAGATGGATTTTCAGCAGGATGTTATTTCAATTTGAGGTGTCTCATGACTAGAGAGAGATACATGAAGGACAGAAGATTCTTGGGAGACCTCACTGGTAATGGAGATGATAATGCGTATGAACACATTTCAGTTATGTGTATTCCTTTATTGCAAATCATATGATTGAGCTCAAGTCTATCAAAATGTCTGTTCATTTTGATTCAGTATACCGAGCAATGTCATCTAAACAAAGAGCTTCCCCCCTCCCAGGTGATTTTTTTTTGTGCTAAGAATTATGTCAGTATTGTAATCCTTTCTCTTTTCTGTTCCTTTAAAAGAATCAAAACTTAATCTTTGCATGCCAGATAAGATTATTAGAGTAATTGAAGAGATTATTTTCTGATTGGAGACACAAAAGACAAATACAATTCTTTTGGGGAGTTTACCACTTCAGTGCATAGTGGCAGGGCTGAGCATTAACCTGGTTTTAGGTTTTAATTACAAACACAGAATTTCATGACTTGGATAACTACCTAGGCAGTGATTTTACTGGCTGTGCCAACTGCACAAGTCAGATGTGTTGGCTGCTGTGTGACAAATCTGATGAAAGAATTTGACCATTTGTTTTGGAAACAGGAAGGCTATTGATTTGACTGAGAAAAATCTCCCAATTTTGCTGTTCTGATAGTTGCTCAGTTTGCTGGGACAGACAAATTGGTCAGGGTTTGTGGTCTGGCAGTTTCCCCGGCTCCAGTGAAAGCCTGGGAGACTGCATAATGCATTTCTTAAGGCCAGGCAGCTGATCACCTCTTCACAGGTACACAATTTTACTCTGTGACACTAAAGGGGAAAAACATAAATGTGATGTTAAAAAATAAATAAGTACAAAGCTATCGGTATTAAAGAAAAAGTAACAAATACCTGGGCAACCTGCCGTGGGTGGTACTGCATGAGGAAGGAGGTTGGACCAGATGACCTACAGAGGCCCCTTCCAGCCTCAACCACTGTAATTCTAAAGAAAATTTTCTTGACTGGCAGGTATTTCTGGTCTCTTGAGGAATTAGTCTTGTACATAATAGCACATTATTAGTGATAGTCAAGATGGTCATTGTCTGTTAAAGTTTTAATTTGTTCTGCCTTATTTGTTTGTCATTTAAGTCATGTTCTGAAAGTGTATAACCACTACATAAGCCATCTACATAGGAAGACATGAAAGTTACTTTGCATCTTCCTTTCAACTCGCTAGCCTTTATCAAGAATATTTGTAATAAAATAATAAATAATAATAATGTAATAGTAAAAGAAAATGAAGGTTTTCCAGAAGAAAAGATATCTGTCAAATTACCTGAGCAAATAAGAGAAAATAAGGAAATTGCTTGTATTATCTGCTTGTGGGCTGAATGAGGGTGTTCTCAGACTGGGGGAGGGGGTGTGGGGGAATTAAAACCATGGGAGATGGTTGTGGAGGCTGCTTATGGGTTTTATTATGGTTGCGTTGCAACTCCATGAATGAAAGGTGCTTTATAATGCAAGTACAAGACTGCAGTACAGGCTAAAGGCTTTAATACTTTTAAGTCTTACACGTTGCACGATCTTGGAGACTACTGAAGGTGTAAAGCCTGGACATAATGCCAAAAAGTAAAGTCCAGAAGCTGCTTATTGATGGATTGATTGTATTAAGATGCTTATTGATGGATTGATTGTATTAAGAAAAACATCCCTCACTTTTGTTCTGTTCTGCAGGTGAAATTGAGAAAGGTGGAAAGGCTGAAGGAAAAGATGAAGGGCAGATTTTTATGCATCTGATAAAAACAAGATGCTGTTAATGGCTCTTTCTGTTCAGAGAAACTGCAGACTTCATAGGTCATAAATGGAAGAGAAAGAACAGGGGAGGAGGAGGAGGGGAAGCTGATTCCTAGTGGTTGATATTCTGCTGTTCAGTTGATTCTTGTTACTGTTTACTTAAAATTCAGGTAGAGATATACCATACTGTTTCTGTCCACATAGCAAGACATTCTGTAACTAGAAAACTTTAAAGAAAAGGTATTTAGTTCCTGAAGTTTGCGCTCTGTCCATTTTTTAATTTTTCATGATGTCCAGTAGGTTTCTGAAATTAATCTTAGTCTCTTAAACCATGAATTCTGAGTATGAATAGATTGACCTGCTTCAAGATATCTTGACAAAAAAGAATTTAAAATCTAATGACTTATACTCAGTAGATAATAAAATAGTTAATTCATCAAGTAGAAAGTGAATTTTAAACATGCACTCTTTCCATTGTATCTCTTATATTTTTACCCTCTTAGTTAATGTAACATCAATATACAGATAGAAGCATATATATAATACAAGCACATGCATGATATGCCTGCCCATCCAATACTTCTCAAATTATGTAGTTCTTGCCAGTTAAGACATACCTAATGACACTTCTTGTATGATTGTAGTCTCACACTAAACTTTTTTTCCCTAGGTGTTTTATCCGCAGAAATGGGATCAGTGTTATAATTCAGTGACGTAAGAGCCTCAGTATAAATATCAATATTGTGTCTAGGTTGGTGTGCCCTAATAGCATCTAATAAAAAAATCAAGGGTAATTCTTACAGGGAAAAAAAAAAAAAAAGGATTGTGAAACGAGAATGATGGGGGAGATTATCATCTTCTTTGTTATTCCCCGACCCATTTCAAATTGTTTATAGAGAGTAAGTCCAAACTAAGTAAACCTCAGGAGTACTGAGGATTTCTGAATACCAGTTCAATTTAAAAGAGAACACAAGCTAAATTACAAACCACTGTGCTTCAAATTGCACAGAAAGAATACACTTGTAAATAACAGCAGGTTTGAGGAATACGGGCTAAAAGAATGGTTGTTTTTTCATAGATCTTCATGGGTTTTGTACAGAGTGTAAAACAGAAATTAAGTAAAAGGTATGAATTGATTCATGATTAATAATTGCATTATTCTCGTTCACAGTATAGTGTTTTAGTTTGTAGGGGAAAAATGTGTTTAAATGAATAGAGTAGTAAATTGTTCTAGAAATACAGTAGGTAGTTGTGAACTTAAAATTATTTGTAAGATCTGGTAATATGAATTAAAAAAAAAGGGGGGGAAATAAGTCATTACTTTGAAAATAGCTGTTGGGTTTTGATACCTTTATGGAAGAGGCTACCAAAATGAATAACAAAATATAAGCCTTAGAAATCAAAAGCAAATTCTAGCATTTTCAGAGTTACATTAAAAATCTGATACATTAAAAATCAAAGTTTTGTTTATGAGGATTACATCCTGATGAAATTTTGCATTGTTCTTGCATAATAGCTTCTTAACCATAATATTAAAATAAGATGAAAGACTGAGGAGAAATCATTGAAGAGCTCTGCACTCTCTTAAATCTTAGTGATTAGTGGTAGTCTTACTAATTTTAAATAGTTGTAAGGATTACAATTAATCTGTTTGTGACTGATCCAGAAACTTGCCCACTCACCGACTGTATCCTATGAGAATTCCCACTCGAGTCAAATAAGTTACAAAATAGAACTGGAAAAAGCTATCATAATTTTTGTTAAGGAACTGACTATGAGTTATTTTAGTTTCTCACTTAATCTATTATATTATCATGCAGACATCCTACAAAAGGCTAAATTACTTTAATTAATCCTCCAAATGAAAAATTAGATGAGATCTGATTAATCTGCTGATTAATGTCAGTTTAGTGTAATTTTTATCAGAGTTCTGTGTTCATTGTTTTGCTTTGGAAATATCTGGTTGATGGCTCTGTAATTATTTCTGGTCTGTAATTATTTTTTCAAATGTTAGTGTTCTGCCATCCTATGTGACTTTCCAGTATCACAATTCATGTTGAAAACCAGTATTAACTGTCAGGAGAACTCCTTCACAATTTCCTATAAATGTTCTCACTGTAAGTTGTCCAGATATGGTGATGTTTTGTATCTGCTGTCTCAATGATATACTGAATAGGAATAGACTAGAAGGTATTTTACCATTACCATTATTATGGTTTGACTACATGACCTATTCTGGCTTTTTCCCCATGGTATTTTTTTTAACATTTCTGTATAGTCACTGTTAACTATGTCACAGTAAGTAAGCTCCATTTTTTTTTTTTTTAGGTTTCATTAAATTATTTCTAATGAAATTAAATTGCACTGGTATGGAACAGAATCATGTAAAAAAGTAATGAAACTTGAAGTATATTTTCTGTGAATGAAGTTTTATGGTTTAACCCCAGTCAGCAGCTGAGCCCCACAGAGCCTCTTGTTCACTCCCCTTCAGTGTGATGGGGGAGAGAATTGGAAAGGTAGAAGTGTGAGAGCTGGTGAGTTGAGACAAAGGCAGTTCACAAGGTAAAGCAAAAGACGTGTGCAAGCAAGGCAGAAGAAGGAATTAATCTGGTATGTCCCACAGGCAGGCAGGTGTCAGCCACTTCCTAGAAAACAGGGCTCAGCATGCGGGACAGTTCCTTGGGAAGACAAAGGCCATCACTCCAAATGTCCACCCCTTCCTCCTTCTTTACTCCAGCTTTTATTGCTGAGCGTGATGCCACATGGTGTGGGACATCCCTGTGGCCAGTTGGGCCAGCTGTCCTGGCTGTGTCCCCTCCCAGCTCCTGGTGCACCCCCAGCCTCCTCACTGGCAGGGCAGTGTGAGAAACAGAGAAGTCCTTGGCTCTGTGTAAGCACTGGTCAACACCAACTGAAAACATCAGCGTGTTGTCAACGCTGTTCTGGTTACAAATTCAAAACACAGTACCATATGGGCTGTAATAAGAAAATTAAGCCTATTCCAGACAAAACCAGTACATACAGTCACAACCAAAAAAAAGAAATAACAAATCATGAGTAATATTTAAAAATTTACCTTGTATGTTAGGAAGAGGTTAAAAACAAAACACATTTGACTAGTAGTTTGATTTATGGAAATATTATCACTAGGAGTTGTGTTCCCTAGAGGGCTGCTGTCAGTGTTCTTGATTGGACTACAGATATGAATCAGAGCTGCCACAGTTGCCCACTTGTTAGTTCCCAGTCTACGCATTCAAGATGGAAGGCTTATCTTCTTCATTATTTTCCAACCAGCTGTGTCTAATCATAAAAGTAGCAGCATTGTGCTTTCTACCTACAATAAATAAAAACTAATAGCAAGAAACTAACTGTAGTAATCTAATTTGAGAATTTAGTTATATAAGGCAGAAGAAAATTGCATTTTCTTAGTTCTTTAATGTTTTTGAATAGTCTGTGACACTAATAAATAGTTCTGACACTACTCCATATTGCATGAAATTGCACTTAGTTGCTGTACGTGCCATGTGGTATTTGATGCTAAATTCTTCATCGATAAATAGCTGTTTTGAAAAACACATCTGAGAATGGAAATGACCACATATATCTTTTGAAGGGGCAAAGATGATGCATTTCTTGGTTTTCTGATGAGAGATATGGCTGGATGAGCATCCAGAGCTTTGATGCAGATTTGTCCTTTATTGCAGCTGCAGATAACTTGCATAAGTTGATAAAGAATAGTAGGAAATAGAAGACGGAGCATGAACTATTTAGGAAACGTGGAAATTTTAGAGGAGAAAAAGATCTGTACGTTATTACAGCTGAGATCAGTTAATTTGAGTAGCATATATGGAATTAACAGTGGTATAATATCAGCTCTAAATCTGATGCCATCAGCAAGTACACTGAAAAATACTGAGATGACTTGGACAGTAGAAACTTTTACCTAACAAAATGTTAATATTTCAAGTAAGATGCTGATGATGAATATTTATTTTTTCTGTTAAATTTAAATAATCTGTCCACAGAATCAAATTCTAGCATAAACACTGTGAATCTCAAATATCTTTCTACTATATGCATCGTTAGTTGCCAGTAAAGCACAGTAGCGTCTTCTGTCTGAATGGTGGTATCCAATGTTTATTAAAAAAGAAACAAACATTCATACACTGATCATCACATTTGGTCAGAGGACTTTTAGTCTAAAGATGGAAGCAGGAGTGGGGCACATCTATGAGAAGAGGAAAACATGTTTTGTATATAATATACATTCAATAAAACTCACTCCCTGTGGTACAACCATATCTTTTGGTTATTTTGGAGGAAAAAAATGCGGAAGGGAACACTTAGAAAACAGAACCCTCTAGAGAAGAAAAAGAAATAAAGAATAATCAGGTCTTCTGTAATGTGTTTTTTACTGTCTTTTTCTGGGGATGGATCAGGAAGCAACTACATTACTTTGAGGCAATGTAGGGAAGTCTGCGTACCTCACTTGTTTTTTTTTTGGAGCCCATAGAATGGACCTTCCAGACAAATAGCTAAAATGCTAAAACACATGGTATTGATAGTCCTTAATGCATAAGCAGTTGTCAAAGATAAATCACCAGCATAAGGTTAATACCTGATATTTCTATAAACAAAAAATTTTTGTTGATAGAGGGTAGAAATCTGCCTGAGGGTTCCTGTCTTTCATTACAGAGCTCAAGGAAACACTTCAGTAATTCTGTAGAAACTCTGAGGCACATGCCTAATTTACTTTCAGATTCTTTGTTCCTTTTTCATAATTCCTATGCCACTTAAATGGCATAGAGTTTTACATGAAAGTGAGATTTTCTTGCTTTATAGAACACCTGCTTTTTAATTTTCTTTTTGTTATTCTGATGATAATTTATGAAATGATTTTAAATGCTGTTTCTGTTCCAAGGAAATTGTGCTGAATAGAAAGAAACAGTCAAGTCTAAGTCACGTACAGTGAAAATCATTTTCTATAATTGGAGAGTCTTTGGGTGGATACCACAGAATTTAACTGTTTCTAAAGAACTTGGTGGTATAAATCCACCAAATTTTTAATGACTGTGGATTTCACTGCATTCATTTTCCAGAAACGGTTTTGAAACTTTTTTTTTGTTTGTTTGTTTGTTTGTTTTTTTCCATCCAGTTTCCCCTTCTTCTGAGGACAAGTAAATGCAATTTTCTGTCTTTCCTTCTACATCATATGCTTCAGCCCTATAACAGCAGGGTCCTGCAGTTACTGCTTGTATATTCATCTTTCTTACTTTAAAATCTCTGTGCTTAACTTAAAAATATTCTTATACTGAGATAAGTACAGGTTTATCCAGATTTACAACTACATTTAGTATATATTATCTCTTGATTTTTATTTTATTATTACTGAAGTACACTATCTCTTCTCTTTTAAACTAAAACACTTGACTTTCTTTTTTTCTTTTTTTTTCTTTTTTAACTGCCCTTTTTCTTTCTTTTTCTCAGTGTTTAAGGACAATGGAAGCTGAAGTTTGTTTTTACTTCTGTAAACTTCAGGTCTATTCTGAATATGGACACTAATTATTTCTTGTTGAAACTTTGCATAGTCCATCGCTACTTATTTTGATTTAAACTTTTAAGTAACATTAGTTAAAAAAAAAAAAAAGTATTACTGTTGGTTTGAGAATTTTGTTCAGTTTTGATTTTACCAGTTAAAAGTTACTTCAGAAAAGTGAAAGGGGAGAGCAGCATCTCCCACAAAAAACCTGTCCTTTAAATGAAGGGATTGAAATCCATATTTCCCATTTTGGGGAAAAATTTCTACACACCAGGATACATTGCAATATATAGCATGTGCATTTGTTTACATACAATGTGATGGTGGGAAGGACTCTTCTACTTTTCTGATAGTTCATACAAGCTTATGCTTTACTGAGAGAGCCTATGACTAAAGTCTGGTAATTAGGATGCTTGACTGCATAAGACTGTCTTAAACCCTGGTTTAAGTCCTACTTCCAGACTGTGTGCATTAAATACAGGACAGTTGATGGTGAAAAGTAGTGGCTCTAACATTGAGGTAGCTGTTCTCAAACTGAGTTCCTTTGGCTGTTTTTACCGAAAATGAGTTCTTTGTTCTTGTTGGATACTATTGTCATTCAGATGCGGTGATAATTTAGATGTACTTAGTACAGGCTAGAATAATTCAAAGCTAAATTTATTGGGCGAGGGCCAGGTCTGATGTGTTTTCAGCAACACATTTTATTCGTAGCCACCTCAGGACAGAAATGACAGTTGGATTTAGTTGTCCATTTTAAAAACAATGATTGTAAGCTCTAATACGGTTCACAGAGGTGATACTTTAAAAAGGTGAAAAAGCAAGTCACTGTCCTTGTCGCATGTTCTTCCTGTGTGAAGAACGGACACTGGTGCCCCTGAAGGCATCAATTTATGTATGAATATCTGGTCACATCCTACCAGACTTGGAGCTGTCTCTAGGTTGTGCATCAGTTCCTTTCAGAGTCGTATTTTGGAAGGAGGATGACTGTTAGAGGCCTATCGACTCGTCTGACTGCTGGCGCTTCTTGGCTTTTATTTTTGTGTTGCAGTTCTGCAAGTTTTTCATGCTTACAGACTGTCACCAGTAGGAAGATACACCTACTGTGGGGTGTCTCTAAATAATAATAGTTTCTGCTTCCCTTTTGGAGATCCTTTCAGTATTAGGGCTTTTGTTGTTGTTTTGTTTTGCTTTTGCCCTGCTTCTTTGTTCTTACGCTGGAGTAGTTGTTAAAAGCTCATTATTTTTTTTCTTTTTTTTTTCTTCTTCCTGTTTCCAAAGTGTTTTTTCATTGCTGTAATGAAGTTTTAATACTCCAGAACTATTAGTTATTTGCATTTGTGAAAGAGACATTTGGACAATGCCATCATTCACATGCTTTAACTTTTGGCTAGCTCTTGAAGAGGTCAGGCAATTGGACTAGATGATATTTGACTGTCCCTTCCAACTGAACTGTTCTATTTTAAACATTTATCACAACTGAGTGACTGTGAAATAAGCAATTTCAATTGGTTATTGTGTCAGTTTAAGATGAAACATCAATTTTGGCTCATGCAACTTGGAGACAACTGAAAGATACCGTAGTAAAGTCAATGCATTTTCTTTATTCCAGTGTTATCCTCTTTATGCAGTGGGTTTCTAGGGTATAATAACAGCAACCCGAATGAAGTAGGAAAGTGATTTGAATAGTGTAATATAGATTATGTGGTTGAAGGCCATATGTATAAACATCTTAAATAGCTAATAAATGTTGTAAGAGCTAACAGAGAACTTGCAATATATATCTTTTGGGCAAACATGTAAACACATGTTTTTATAACATTTTGCTAGTGTTTTTATTAATACTTTCCATGTAAAGTGAAGATTAAATATATGTAGCTCAGCTAGGATGATTTATAAACCACCCACGTAACATTTCATAAGCCAGCTGGATGTGTAGAATTATACTGCTTTTTCTCTTAAATTCCATTTCTGATGGAAATGCATGCTTTGTAGCCCTTCCTAACCATATTTTTTTAAATACATAAATTCTATAATACGTTATATCTGTATTTACTAGTCATATACATTATATATGTACAAATTGCATTCCTCCATCTTTGAAATAAAAACTTTTGATGCAAAAGACAATACAAAATACAAGATTCTACATTCTTTTTCATTTTTCCTATGGAAATCTTTACAAATGTGAATGTATAGCTCAGACATTATATGGTCTGATAAAACAGGCTTTTAATATTTCCAAATTGCATCAGAAGGCACTTCACCGCTACAAAAACTGTTGGTAACTGATTATGCTTTTTTAACTGAGTGGGAGGCCATCTCAAGTAATGTTTATGTAGTTTTTCTGTACTTTTTTGGTATAAGATGTATCATGATGAAACTGAAAAAATAGCTTTAATCTCTGTACTCCGATGTGTGTCTGTTTTCATGTAGCATATCCTCAGCACGAAAGGACTGATGTAGCTCAGTCATGAATTGATGCCTACTACCCATCGTTTCTCTCTTGTTCTAGAAATACAGTCATCTAATACTATACAAGCCAGGTTGTTCAATTCCATTACAAGGTATGAACATCATGTGGTTACAGAGTAGAAATAATAAATAGTATGCTAATAGCATACATCCCACCCCATATATGTCCTGTTGAATCAAAGTTGCTAATGTCTAGTGGTTTTCTAGAACTATGTATATTTTTGTAATATACATGTTATATATGTTATATGCATAATTATGTTTTTACAATTTTGATTATTATTTTTTTTTCTAGTGGTTATTTGTTTTGGTTGGCAGTAGCCCAGATCTGCAAGTCCGAGTAATCATCATTAGACATACTGTAGATCCTTTTTAGGATTTAAACTGATCATCTTAGGTCTGTATGATTTTCTTCTGATGGCAAAATGGGCTACTTGTGCTATATGCAAGTGGTTTACAATACTTAAAGCAATGCATTTCACCCGATCTTCTATGACTGGTATAGTATGCATGAAAATAACCCTAATGTGAAAAGCGTTTTCCAAGTTTCTGAAATCGTAAGTTCAGAACAGTTACTTCTTCTGTCTTCAGCAAACCTAAAACTGAAAAATTGAGTTGAGCTCTTGAAGCCACAGAATTCTTTGTATAATTCCCTATTAACTTGGTTTTATTGGATGTTTTCCTACTCTGCAACTGTATTTGAAGTTTCTTAACTATCAGTGTATCAAGTTTGTCTGTCAAGCCAATTCAAGTTCAACCCTAAATCAATAAGCTCCTGAAATGAAAGTAAACCCTTCAGAGAAGAAAAATAAGTGAAGAATAATCAGGTCTTCTGTAATGCGTTTTTTTACTTTTTTTTTTTTTTACTTTTTTTTTCTTTTTTCTTTTTACTTTTTTTTCTGGGTATGGATCAGGAAGCTTCTACATTACTTTGGGGCAGTGTAGGGAAGGCTGCATACCTCACTTGTTTTTTTGGAACCCACAGAACAGACCTTCCAGACAAATAGCTAAAATGCTAAAACACATGGTATTGATAGTCTTTTAATATATAAACAATTTTTAAAGAAGATTAATCACCAGCATAAGGTTAATACTCGATATTTCTATAAACGAAACATTTTTGGTGGTAGAGGGTAGAAATGAGCACAAAAGTTCCTGCAGTAAAGCTTTGGTTACCTTGCTGAACTTTCTTTTATTCTATAACTGGCCATTTATATGCCGGATGTAGACATGTATTTGTGTGCAGAGTTGTGCCTTACCTGTGTTTGGTCAATGAAAAAATCAGTCATATTCTGAAAGTGTTGCCAAGTGCATCACATGAATCAAGGATGCTAGCACAGATGACTTCTGTGAGCGGAGGTTGATAGCTAAGTTATACTACTTTGTTTTCATTATATGGTTTTAGTGTTCGTTTTGAACTGTACTTAATACGGAAGACTTCATTTCTTTTGGAAAGATTTTTTCGCTATCTGGTAGTAATGTCCAGTAGCAGTTGTTTGGTATCTACATCCAATTGTATTTAGAGCTTTCTGAGACTTCTCTCTTGTACAGTGCTTGTACTAAATCCCTTTCCTTCTGTAGTGAAACTAACTTCTATTGGTACTTGAACATTAAACAGAAAGTTTGCTAGATGTACTTTGGAATTAAGAGAAGCTAATTCTCTGATATGAGTCTTGAACTTCTAAGTGTTAAAACGGCATCTGCAACATTGCTACTTACTAGGTTTGCAGTACTTCTTTTGAGAGAAGGATCACTCTTCTATTATTATTTGGAAGCTGTTGAGTTTTCTGTGTATGTTTGTGGCCTTTTTATTTGTATAAACATCCTTAAATTTCTCCAGTCTGTACAGGATTGTCCATATGTAGAGCTTCTACTGTTAACTTTAGATAAAGACAAAGGATGCTAAAAAGGCTGGCAAATAGAGTGTTACCTCAAAAAACACAACCTTCTCTTTTTCTAACGACAGTAATTTTTATATAATCAGAAGTACTCATAGCTGTGATAGCTGTGTTGGGTAGCTTAAATAAGTTTTAGTAGTACTTGAAAGTAGTAGTGTCCTTGCTAGCTGAACAAATGTGAAAATAATGTTTATGTAACTTAATTTACAGTGGATCAGTTGGAAAAAAAAAAAAAAAAACATGAGAGATTGTATTGCTTGCTGTGCATGTAGTGGATTGCAGTTTGAAGATCTGACCTTTTTCAGACTTTTGCAGTAAGGCAGCAGTATATTTTGCACACGTAAAATCATTTTGATCTCCACTCAAGGACATATTTAAATCATAATTTTCCTCATGGATTTACAATAATATAGTATCAGAATATTTTTATAGACCTAATCTTACTAGATATTGGCACTGCACAAGAACAGCAGGTGGACATAAAAAAAATATGTATGCAGTGGAAGTGGCAGTGTTGCAGCCTTATAATGATGAAATAAGGAAGAATAAAGTTCCTTCATGAAGTAATGAGGTGTAGGCACTTTCTTCTTTTTTATTTTTTTTATTTAAAGGACTTAATTCAGACCTTGTAAACTCATTTATCTGTGACTTATTATAGTATATGCTGAGTGAAGGGGTGTGAAGAAACCCATTGCCTTTTCTGTTTTTAATGAACGTTATTATTAATCCTTTCTTTACACTTTTAAGAAATCCTAATGATCTTGTGAAAGTTTTCTATTAAAATAAAAGGAACAGCAGATTCTCTCTCACACACCCCTCCCCCACCCCTTTTTTTTTGTTATCCACATTTATTTAGATAAAATTTTTTCACAGAACCAAACGACGTTATTCTCTTCATAACTAAGGAATGTTCACAGATGCTAATTGGAAAATAAATGCACTTTACCAACAAAAAGCAGAATATTTTTCACTTTGGATAAACAATATGTAATGTCAAGAAAGCTTAAACATGTAGAAGAGTTTCAGTCAAAGTCTGAACAAGGATAAAATTCTTAGGAAAATGGTAAATCTCATTCCTAGTGATAGATAAAAACTTTATAGAAGTATGAAAGAGAAGATTGATTTCCTGTTAAGATTAGATATGCTGTTAAAAAAAATGACAATTATTAATGAATGACTAAAACTAGAAAGCATTTTATTTATATAATTTGTAGGTTAAAATATCTAACTATCAATTTTGTTGACTAGTCATGAGGAAAAAATAAGTATAGTTCTCAAGATTGATGCTTCACTGATATTTGACTTATAGTTTGTTTTATACCAGTTAAATTGTTCATAGGTGTAAACCTCTCTGCAAGAGCATTGCTACATATATTTTTTCTGAATGTTGGATGATATTAAAAGAAAAATAAAAATTTGTATTAATATTGAACACTTTGAATTAGTTTTAAGTACCTAATATTACCATGAAAGGTGATTGGTAGGTTAATATAAAATGTAATATGCTTAATCTAGAATTACTTCTCCATATTTATGTCTCTATATAATTAAATATATAAATATATTTATAGAAAGGCATTTTCTTTAATCTCCAGAGATCTTGGGAAGAACTTGCAAACATTCAGTTAAAGTACAATGTGAGTGTTTATGCTATGAAAGGCTATCATGAGTTGGCTTTTACTTTTTCCAGTCTTATAAGAAATAGCTTATCTCTATGCTAAATCTGCAGCTGTACATGAAGAGACTTATATATCAAGTTTTATTCAAAAAGTCCGTATTTCAAATGTGTATATATACTGTACTCTGAGCACATTTGGGAGTCTGAATGGCTAAAGTAATATTAGTTTTCTGCTTTCTGCAGAGAAACCGAGCAAATAAATAACTTTAAGAAAACTTTTTATTGTGAAGGTGGCTTAACAGCAGACAAGGTTGCCCAGAGAAGCTTTCTATCCTCCATCCCAGTCAATACTCAAACCCCAACCTGCTCTGGCTGGCCCTGCTTTTTTTCAAAATCTGCTTTTTTTCAAAACCTGCTTTTTTTCAAAATCAAAAAATTGATGTTTTGTTTCAGTAGGAGTTTTAACTCACCATAACTGCAGAGTAAGGTGAGGGGGGACATGTCCGCTGACGAACTCCTTGTGATACTACAATTGTTGTTGCTTTTATTTTTTCCACTATGTAGTACTGTAGCACACAAGGTTTGTTGTAGCAAGGTTGGGGATTGGTCATTTCTTTAAAGCAACAGGACAAGAGGAAACGGCTTCAAGCTGTGCCAGGGAAGGTTTAGATTGTATATTAGGAAAAATTTATTCACTGAAAGGGTTTTTAGGCATTGGAACTGGCTGCCCAGGGAAGTGGTTGAGTCACCATACCTGTACATTTTCAGAAGAGGTACGGATGTGCTGCTTAGGGACATAGTTTAGTGATAGATTTGGCCATCAAATTGGCTGTAGGTTAATCGTTGGATTTGATGATCTTAGTGTTTTTTTCCAGCCTAAATGATTCTATGATTCTGCTGACCCCTTTTTCTATAGAAATATTTCAATATATACCAGTCTAGGTAACACTGTTTTTCAACTTGGAGACATAAGGAGCAGAGATTTTCTTGACCTGAGTAGCATCATTCTTCTTACTAAGTTTTTGTGCCTGTAAAGTTCAGTCTCGATCACAAATGGAGAGTAAAGGGTATATTAATGCTACTACAGAATCTGTGTTTATCAATTTGGTTAGCAATGATTCAGATCTTAAGGAAAAAATGATTTAAGAAACTGGAAAACATTGGTTTGGCAAATCAAACTTACTCTTAACTCCATAAACCTCTGCTGTACTTGTATTATGAATCTTTCCCTTTATTTACCTCTATGAGACTTTTAAACTCACTTTTTGTCTCCTAACTCGATGTTTTATTCTTCCTATGTTTTATTCTTATCCATGATAAATAGTTTTTCCTGTCATGAATTCTTATATGAAGAGCCAAGTATTTCTTAATTGATTTCTTTCACACTGTCTCTGACCTTTACAGAACTCATGATATAATAGCAATATTAGGAAAAAAAATATTAAAACCTTTAGTTTTCTGTGATGTGGACTGTGTTTTAAGGAGAAGCTGTATGTTCTAGCTTGTTGATCTAATCAATCTACTTGACTTATCCTTTGCATCTGGCAGAGGAGGAAAATGGATGTGAAGTTTGCACTGTCAGAGCTGTCAGTGATGTACATAAAATAAACTAACCATATCACATGTCCGGCTTCCTTGTAGAAATTTCTCAAATGTGTCTTTTTGAATAGGAATGTTACAGCATCCCTCACTCAGAGGGCTGTAGCTGGTGTCACGTTTTCTTCAGTGTACATCTAAATATATTTCCCAACTGCTAGGTTCAATATTAAAAATACATTGCTCTGAATTTTGTGTCATTATTTTTTCCTATTCTCACTTGAATTCTACTTTAATTTTTGCAGTCTATCTGCAGGGCTATTAGACTCATTAATATTACTGGATATACTAGTAATACTTATTAATACCGAATATTACAAATATTAGATTTATAAAGTCACTTTTTTGTGGGATCAGGAACTAAATTACTTACACATTTGTGAGCAAGTGGTTTTTGAAAACTCTTACTGTTGCTGGGATTTATCACTGTGTACCTTTCTCTGACTTGTTAAAACAACTTCATGGTTAGTAGCCTATTTCAGTTTCTGTTGCATGGCTCATAGCTTGGCCATGAATGCATTATGAGAAACCTTGTCAAGTGCTCCTTGAAAATCCAACCAATCCAAAATATGTTCACCGAATTTTCTTAGTTTTTCACAAAAGTTACATTTTCAGAGAGCTTCAGAAAGTTATTTAAGCATGACCTCCCCTGTCTGAATCTGTTTGCTGTCGTTAATCAAACTGTTTCACTGTGTGTCCATGTGTCCTCCCCACCCCACCCCATCACTAAAGATCATTTTGAAATTTATTCCTACATTACATTAGTTTCCTGGTGTACATCATGTCTAACAGTTTTTCTTTCTTTTGTGAATATATTCAAGGTAGTCATTCCTCTCTTTGTCACGTAGTATGCAGTAATATTCCTACATGTCTTTAGAAAAATCAGGAAACCTTCCATAGCTACGTCAGTGCTTGCTCTCAGTTACTGGTTGTGTCACGGGAATATACTTTCTCAAGAAAAAAAGTGTTAGACATTTTTACCCAATATACATCCGTAACAGGTTCTGAACTAATATTTCAGAGGCAGCTGGACAGAAGGCACCTTCCCATGATATAATTCCTTCTTTTCATACTGTTACAATATTTCCTATGCATTTTAGCGCAAACACCTGTTTACCAAACAGTGCTTTTTCCCTCTGGTGACACTACTCTTGATGATTAAGCCTATAGATGTTACTTCACACAGCCCCTGTGCTATGGGTTGCTCGCTGAGGTGACATCATATGTTTGCATGTCCTTTTCCTCTTCCATAGATATTTTCTTCGTGTAGATTCTGAAGACAGAGTACTGCTGTAGGTACTCTCAGTGAGAAGAGACACTCTTACACAGCTGATGTGACAACTTGCAACATACATCAGCCTGAAGAGGTCTACTTTACACCAAAGGATGAAAATACATTCCAGTTCATTCAGCATTCAACTGTAGTTCAGTAAAGGAAAAAGGAGAAAAACAAGAAAAAACCTTTCAGCTTTTAGACCCTCTTGACTGATTCACTACCAACATATGTAGTAGCAGTGGGGTCCTCACATACCTACCCTAGCCTGCTTAGCTTGATAGCCGTTTAGGGTTTTTTTATCTCAAGAAGATTAATATTGTTTAAATACGATTTCTCCCTATAACAGAAGGGAAGACATTTAAATAAAAAGCTTCTCTGTTCCCAAGAACTAATTTGGCTGATAAATAAAGCGGGGAGTGCTAATTGCCAACCAAGTCAGATTCTAAAATAGGCTTTTGGTGAAAATATTGCTGGGAGGGTGGGGGATGAAACAGAGCTTAGCTAGTTTATGATAACAGTTGCATCAATCAGGAAATTTCCTGCGATACTGCAGGGTGGCTCTCCCATTTCCTCTTTTATGGTTGTAACCCAGTAACTTACGAAAATATTCATCTTGGCTTTTTATGTATACATAAAACTGTTGACGGTTTCAGAACAAATAAACCTAAATGGGAGGCATTTAGCTAGGGTCATTACCATCACATCATGAAGTTTTAAGAAGATACTGCTGTAGGAGATAAAAGAATATAAAAAAAAATGTTACTTGTTTGCTTACAAACAAGGGATATGCATCAACATGTAAAATGAATAAAGAATTCAAATGTATTGCCTACTCTTCCATCTTTAAGTCTTGCTTACTTGCTGCTGATTGCTTTTATTCTCATAGGAGCGTGGAATAATAGAATTAGAAATGTATTTAACTCTTCTGTTGCTTTCAATTCCACTATGACCGGATTTAATTCCTTCTATCTCTTTATAGTTGCTTCTATCCTGTGTGTTCAGAGCTTATTCCTAACTCTGAAGTTTTATACCTTCCAGAAAGTAAATTATTCTGGACTTCATCACATAATCTGATTTTGTCATTTTAAAACATTAACTCTTCAAACCAGTCTCTACATACATTTCTGTAAGCAACTAATGAAAACTCTTGCTCATTTATATTCACTGAGAAGTGTACACTGAGAATTTATACTCTTTGATTGCTATATTGTACCCCAACAATTTTTTGTTAAATCTTTTTGGCCCTTTTTAATAGAAGTATTCACTTGATTTTATATATTACATCTTAGTTTCACAGTAATATACCTGTAATGTATTCCTAGGTGAGAATCTGCTTATTTCTGAGTATGTAATGTTTTCACTCTAGCTTGAGCCCGTGTCTTATTTCTGTGTATTGACATTGGGAGTGAGAACAGAAGTACTCATCTTCCTCTTGAATAACTTAAAAATGTAAAAAGGCTTCTTTATCCTGAACCTTCCATCACAGCCCTGTGAGAAGGAGGATGGGAAGGGCAGACATAAGTTCGATTTTTTGCTTGCTTCAGTAACTAGTGGCTATAGAGATACAATGCCTTTCTTCCATGAAGATAAAAACATCTTCTGTGTAACTGTGGCACCTGAATATGGCAATATTTTCATTCTAGATCATTATATTACCCTATAAATTAAGTGTCTTTAAAATATAGATTGTATATACATAATATCTTTCAATTTTAATATATGTTACCATATATAAAATGTCCTCCATCTTTGTACTAAGTCTGAATTTCTAAGGCTTTTCTACTTCCTTTGTGTATTTAGGCATGTCTCTGTATTTGCATCCACTGGGATTCTTACATTGAACTTCTGTTACTACTAATGGTAACTTGATGTATAAATTGTCATTCATGAGAATGAGGATATATTCCTTTTCATTATTTCAGCATTATTTCATTCGTGGAGCTTCTTAAGGAAATATTTTGGAAAAAAATTGAGTGCTAGTAATTTAGGGAATGAACATAAGCTATTAAAAATTGTTTAAGAAGTTAACGTCAAAAGTTAACATTGTTGCTGCAAGTGTTTTGCCTGTAATTTTTTTTTTTCACCTAGCAAATTGCTGTTCAACTCTAATTTATAATAAAAGAACAGTTTTAATATTCTAGCCTTTAGACATCTGCAGAGAGAATGAATTTACCTGTCTTTTGCTTGGGATTATCCGCACTATTTCATTAGCCCTCCAGCTTGGGTCTGATTGGAAGAAGGCATCTGAAGATAGCTGCTTGTACAGCGGCTGACCCTAATCTCAAAAGATTAAATTTTAAGATGTTAAAAGGCACATCTTCAGTTAAAACAGATAGGAGCATGTGTTGGCCTCATGTTTTTCATTCCCTTTTAGGGGGGATCCTTCTTGTGTTGCCTGTACAGGCAGCCTAAGAGGATTAGCCTTCTTATTTTAACCATTTGTCTTCAAGCTATGCTAATCGCCAGAGCTTCACGAAAAATATAGGTGGCATAGGTGATTGGTATACATCTTTCCCTGGCATGTGAGTGAGGGAAGTGAGAATGTGAGGGTGTTGTGACAATAAGAATTTGAAATAAAATCCAAAAAGGGCTGAAGGTAGTTTCCCAGGAATACGTGTTTTCAAAAGGAAATACTTTTTTTTTTTTCTTTTCTGTTTGTTGTAGAGGCACCTAGTAAAGGAGGACTTCAGAGTTTAACCTGCTGATTCTCGGGTTCTTTGTATAAATGCTTAAGTATTGATCTACTATTTACAGCTCTAGGTAGCATTTATTATATGATTGGTTTAGGTTTGTTTTATAAAACAAATTAAAGAAGCAATATAGGGCATGTACAAAGGATAAAATATGTTTTGTACACGTTTCCTACTTTGCTATCAGTTCTTCTGTCTGTTTACGTGAACAATGATAAAATGTATTCCCATTAAGCTTATTTTCTACTTCCCTTGTTTACTTCCTATGCAATTTTCATTTTAAAAGATTTTTAAAAGTACTTAAGTGCTTGCAATGAATACTTTTGAATAAGTAGTCATAGCTGTTCCCTCAAATAATTTATAATATAAAAAAATCTACTTAAAACATTTTAATTATTAAAACCAGAATCTGCAGACTTTTTTTCCCGAATGGCATGATGATGTAAAACTCTGCTGCCATTAAGAGTTTTTTGCCATCAGGCAAAAGCAATATTTTGTGAGAAATAAATTGCAAATTGGACTTACTTTATCTACTAAACGCTACCTTATTAACAGACTTTGTTTATAGGCTGTCCTGTGTAGTTTTGCAGGAATAATATTTTCCAGATCTTTGTAGATCAGTTGTGATTATACATCTCTGTCTTTATTCAGCTGTAGAGCAAGCATCAAGGACATGTCCTAATAAGCATTAGTATCATTAACTTACTCAATTGTAGGATTTATTTCTTCTAATGTTATTTTCCTGGAGAAGCAAGTCACAATTTAGTTTCTTTACATTTAAAAAGAGTGCTTAAGTAGGCTAATTTTTGTGAACATTCTGAATGTTCTGAAACATTTTGAAAAATAATCTGCAGATTTTGCAACTGATCTGAAAAGGTGTTTGTTCATCATTATAAATGAACTAATATTATTGTGGCTCATTCAGAAGTCATAAAAATTATTTGTAGCAGGAATGGGAAAATAATTAAATTTTATCTACTGAAACTTGGTAATGCTTCAATTCAGTATCAGTAGAAAGCAAAATAGAACCTAATTACAAGCTAGTGAAGATTAACGTGTAGAGCTTAATCATTTATGGACATCTAAGGTGGGCAATCCTAAAGGACTGGATTTTCCACAGTTCTGTGCTTACGATTTTCTGAGCATCCTTTTTAAGTGTTATCAAATTGATCACTATCTTCTAGTCACCATTTTAAAATTTTGACTATTTTCTTAAGAATTAAAACATTGATTTTGTCACTAAACTTTAAAATGTGAGTGCTATGCAGCTGTTTTTTCTTCTCTCCAATACAAAACTTACCTAAAAATCATCAAAATTGGATTATGTAAGATCAGAATATAGCTTGATTCCTGAAGTTTTAAGAGGTGCACATTTAGATTAATCTGATTCATTAACACTTTGTTAGCCTAGGAGGTATACTTATTTTCAGGTTAGCTTCTGCAGGTTTGCATTCTAGTAAGAGATCCACACAAAGAAGGCTTTTGCAACTTGGAAATTGTTTCATGACAAAATGGTATCTTGACAATTTGAAGATGTGTAAAGACTTCCAGAAATTGCTTTGGAATGGGTATCAGCGATCCAGGGAAGCCACTCAAGGTATTGCGTTGTATTTGAAGTCCACAAGATAACACTAGAATGCTTTTATCTACAACCCTCTCCAGAATAGGGGCAGGCGATGAGAGGGGAAGGATATTCTCCATGCTCTGGTTAGCAGAACTGAAATTGGATTTCACGAGCTTGAACAAAGCACTGTTCAGGGAGAACAATGGACAAACAGATCTACACAGGCTTGAAGAGAGTTAGTTGTTAGAGGGGGGTGACTAATGTCAGTTAAGAAAGGAAATAGAAGAATCTGGAGAATTCTTATATACTTGAATTTGTACTTAGACCAGTAATGATAATTACATCATGTTGATTAAATCTCAGTTGTATCTATGGAGAAAGGCTTTACTGAACAGTTTATCTTCAATTGCTAACGGTGTGGGGGAGGGAGGTAGAAGGAGATGATCATTGAGATTAAGGACTTGTTTTTATCTTGGCCTACTTTTATTTTTTTTTTCCCCTAAAAATGTACCTTGCCTGATTGTTAGGATAATGCTAAACTTAATGAGTTAAAAAACAAAACAAAAAACAAAACAAAAAAACCACTCTTTTAAATGAATTCAAATAGAAACGAGTAGAAGGAAAATTAGATCATTTTTCCCTTTTTATCTCCTTAGTTTCATCTTACTATTTTCAGATTACCATATTGAACTCATGTCTAGGTTCATATAAGGACAAACTTCCTGCATGCAGTTTGAAATCTTGACTGGAGTGCAGGCAGTGTTGAACAAAATAACCAATAACATCTGATTCACTCTTGATAACACATGGATTCAAATGCTGCAGCCTAACTAATTTTGGTGTTTTTACCCTGCAGAGCAGCTAAACTCTAGTACGGCTGCTCTCTCGCTCCCCTTCCTCAAAGAAAGGGGGAGAAGAGAGTATGATGGAAAGGAGGGAAAAAGAAAGGAGAGGGGGAAGAGGGGGAATTTTTAATTAAAGGGAAAAGAAAGAGGAAGAAAATAAGCAAAGGCTGCATGGAAGCAGGATAAAGCAATTATTCTCTAATTCCCATCAGTGAGTGATGCTCAGGCCCATTCTGGGAAGCAGGGCCTCAATACATACAGTGGTGGTTTGAGAGAACAGATGTTTTCATGCAAAGACACTTCCCACCCACCCCTTCCCCACCTTTTATTGCTGAGTGTGACACCACATGCTGTGGGATATCCCTTGGGTCGATTTAGGTCAGCTGGTGATGTCCCCTCCCCACCTCTTGCCCACCCCCAGTCTACTGGCTTTGAGGGGTTTGGAGGGAGTCTGAATGCTTTGCCAGAATTGCTCAGCAGCAGACAAGCTGAACCCTAGTTCAATCCACTTACAGTCTAAACGTGGCAGGGGGGCGGGGGGGAGAAGGGAAGACTGGTTTAAAGCAGCAAAGGCAGGAACAAGGTACAGCAGCCACATTTCTGTAAGAAACTCTTTAGGCATGCAAAGAATATCAGCTCATATTCTGACACCCCAGTTTTGAGCACTGCAATTATAAATACGTTAGGGGAAAAAAATCAAAGAAACCAGCCACGTACACAAAATGTATGCATTGAGGAGAAGTGGGTAAATGCGTGTCTGCTGCTTCATGAAAAACTTTTTCCTAATATCCAACCTGAACCTCCCCTGACATGGCCTTATGCCATTCCCTAAGGTCCTATCACTAGTCACCAGAGAGAAGAGATGAGCACTTGCCCCTCTGCTCCCCTGTGCCAGTGTTCCCCTTCAAAGTCCTGCACAGACTCTGGACGCTATATTTGTAGGATAAAGCGATTGACTTTTAGTCAAACTCAGTTTCTTTAACTCCAATGTGCAAAGAACAGTCCTATTGAGGCCTACTGTGGCTCGTAAGCCTAAGCAAGACTTATGTCAAGCGTAGGAGTAGAGCGTGCTGCCCAACAAGAGCAGAGCAGGACATGCACTTCCCTTGACTGTCTAGCAGTGCTGTGCCTGACGCACCCCAGCATATGGTCGGCGCACTGTTGACTTGTATTCACTTGCTGCTGACCAGAACCCCCAGATCCCCTTCTGTGGGGCTGCTCTCCAGCCTCCTGTCTCCTGGTCTGTACAAATAGCCAGGGTTGCCCTGTACCACATGCAGAGTCCGGCACTTCCTTCTTGTTGAACTTCATGTGCTTGGTGAAGGTGCAGTCCTCTAATTTGTGCCCATCTCTCAGCAAGGCCTCTCTACTCTCCAGGGAGTCAGCAGCTCCTCCTGTTTTAGTGTTGTCTGCAGATTTACTTAGTGTGCATTTTAGTCCTGCATCCAGATCATTTATAAAAACGTGAAGAGAACTGGCCCTAAAACAGAGCCCTGTGGAACCCCACTAGTGACAGGTCAGCAGACTGACATAACCCCCTTTGCTACAACCCTCTGAGTCCAACCCGTCAGCCAGTTGTTCACCCATCATGTTATGCACTTGTCTAGCTGTGTGGTGGGCATTTTGTCCAGAAAGATACTGTGAGAAAGAGTATTGAAAGCTTTGCTGGAATGCAAAAAAGACTACATGATCTGGCTTCCCTTGGTGAACTAGGTGGGTGACCTTGTCGTAAAAGGAAATTCAGTTAGTTAAACAGGACTTTCCTCTAGTGAACCTGTGTTGGCTAAGACTGCGTTGTTTATCAAGTGTTTTTTCAGTAACTCCCAGAATAATCTTCTCTGTAGTTTTACCAGGCACTGAAGTGAGACCAACAGGTGTGTGTTTACCAGGTCTTGGGCATGGGCTTGGGCAGCCTGCTCTAGGCGGCCTTGCCTGAGCAGGGAGGTTGGACCAGGTGACCTCCAGAGGTCCTTTCCAACCTGTCCTGGTTTAAATTAGGACAGAGTTATTTTTCCTCCTAGTAGCTGGCAGGGTGCTATGTTTTGGATTAGGATGAGAAGAGCGCTGATAACATGCTGATGTTTTAATTTTTGCAGAGCAGTGCTTACACCAAGCCAAGGACTTTTCAGCTTCTCGCTCTGTCCTGCCAGCGGGCAGGCTGGGGGTGCAGCAAGAGCTGGGAGGGGACAGACCCAGGACAGCTGACCCAAACTGGCCAAAGGGGTATTCCATACCATCTGACATCATGCTAAACAATATATAGGGGTGGCTAGCTGGGGTGGGGGGGCCGGCTGCTCGGGGATAGGCTGGGCATCGGTCAGTGGGTGGTGAGCAATTGCATTGTGCATCACTTGTTTCGTACACGTTATTATTAGTAGTACTATTATCATTATTATTATTGTTATTATTATTTTCCTGTCTTAATAAACTGTCTTTATCTCAACTCACAGACTTCACTTTCCCGTTTCTCTCCCCCATCCCAGAGAGGGAGGGGGGAGGGTGAGCGAACGGCTGTGTGGCGTTTAGCTGCCGGCCGGGTTAAACCACAACAGTCCTTTTTGGCACCCAGCGTGGGGCACAAAGGGTTGAGATAACGACAGATTTGACCAGAGTGTGTTAAACTAAAATTGGTATAAGTATTCGACCTGCTTAATAGTTGCTAGTCACAATGTTGATTGCTTTAATCTCAAGTCTGCTGTGCCTGTTTTCCAAATTGAGTTTTATAGCACGTTACTTACTGTATGTGCTCCCTGTTGTGCTGTTTATCCTTTTCCAGGCCCTGGTTTAAGATCGTTATGGTACTGTGTGGTGTAACAATGGCTTATGATATGATGAAATTTCTGGTCATGACCCTAACCTGGTATTTGTACTCAGCACTGTCGTCGACTCTATACTTTGGAAACCGTATCTCAGAAACTATTAACGATTACACCTATTGCCTTTTTTCATCAGGGAGCCAATCCATGGAGGGGACAGGGGAAGATATTTTTTCCTACTTGTTCACTCTCCCTTTCTCCTTCACCACCCTCTTATCCTCCGAGCTAGTTACAATAGTTCTCCAAGATGTTGAATATCCTTGGGATGTTCAGACTAGCATGGTGTTACTGTTATGTCTCTTGAATGCGCTTCAGGTTTTGTTTAAGGTTAAACAACTACTTAGGAATCTCATCTGGAGATCTGTCCTGAGGCGGGATAGTTGCGAGTGGCAGGGAGTGTGGGAGGATATGGGCAGGTTTCTAGAGCAGTGGGCACCTCCAGTGTTTTGGACATTCACCCCTGAACAACTGCAAAATCCTAAAAGACTGGTAGAATGCTTGAAAAAAGGGTGTCATGACTCTGGCAGTTCCAAAGAGACACAAATCACTGTAGTGTGCTAGGGTCTGGCCTATGCCTATCGAGCTGCAATTGATGCTACTATCAACCTAGTGACAGACCCTGCGGCCACTCCAAGTCTTGTGACAGGCCTAATGGCCACTCCAACCCCTATGATGGATGCTGCAGCTGTTCCATTTCTCGCAGCCGCTCCGGCCCCTGCAGCCGCTCCAGCCCCTGCAGCAGCTCCAGCTCCCGCAGCCGCTCCAGCCCCTGCAGCCGCTGCAGCCCCTGCAGCTGTTCCAGCTCCTGCAGCCGCTCCAGCTCCTGCAGCCGATTCCAAGAGTTTGGGTGGTCACTACCTGGGTGCTAACAGCTGTTGTATCTGCAGACATTTGAGGTGGAAGCTGTGGTGCCAGGCACGCCTGGCTGTGTACCCAACAAACTGCATCTGCTATAGTGCAGCTCTTTGGCTGCGCCATGCTGCTGGTGAAGCTGTCTGCAGCCTACTTGATGCTTAGGAAGGTTTCTGAGTCATCTAGCTGCACCCCAAGTATCATTTCAGTGGAGAGAGTGCTCTTGGAGGCACTTGTCAGCCTGAGCCTGCAGGAGCGGTGGGAGGGCAGCACCGTCAAGCAGCAGTGGCGTGACTGCGGCAGAAGCTCCCAGGCTGCTTTCACTGAGGCCTGGAACCAGTGGGTGGTTTCCTCCACATTCAGGTAGGAGCCAGTGCAGAGAGTGTGGAGGAGGCTGGGCTCCTGCTTTCCCCTCAGCTCATCCTCGGGGTGGTGGAGGAAGCACAACATGTCCCCCACCAGCTGCTCCCTCACGCAGGCGTGCTCTAGCTCCACGCGCAGGCTGGAGTTCCTTGCTGCTGTCTCCCCCGTGGCGCCCAGCTCCGGGCGGAAGGTGTGCCCGGGGGGAGGCCTCAGGGGCACAAGCAGGCGGTAGAAGACGTTGTCCTCCCGGGCACTCCAGCCTTCCTAGAGGCAGCCCACGCTGATGGCTGGCTGCAGCCATGGCTTGAAGGTGTTCCTGGAGAGCCCTCGGCAGGCACCAAGAAGTTCATCCACCAGGTCCTCCACCACCTTACACATGTCAGCCATGTACAGTGCCAACCACTGGGTGTGATCGGACCAAACTCTGCCCAGATCCCAGGTGTCATTGCTGCCGGTGTTGTCTTCTATACAACCATCCTTCTTCTTCCGTGTGGAGCTGCCCTGCTTGCTGCTGTTGCCCAGTCACGCCACTGCTGCTTGACGGTGCTGCCCTCCCACAATGGGGGGGCTGTCATCAGGGCCAGCAGCAGGCAGGGCCACCACACTGTGGCCTGGGCCGTTGGTGAGTGCAGCTCGCAGCTCCTGCAGGCTATGGCTCGGCTGATCTTCCTCACCCTGTCTGTGCTGGGCATTGCCCAGAAGCCACAGCTGGTGGGTGATCACATGGATGTGGATGAGCATGAGTGCATGTAGCAGCGTGCGGAGCAGCTGATTAAGGACATGGCTCGGCTGCCGCACGAGGTGGAGGAGAGGAGCCAGGAGCAGAGTGGGGTGGCCCCAGGAGCTCTGCTCTTCACTACCTTGCAGCAGTGGAAGCTCTGGGCCTTTGCTAGGCTCCTTGTCCTGCTCTTTGGGCTCTGCCGGTGGCTCAGGAAAAGGAGCCATGCAACAGCATGGCTGCACTCACCAACGGCCCAGGCCACAGTGTGGTGGCCCTGCCTGCTGCTGGCCCTGATGACAGCCCCCCCATTGTGACTTGTCCTCTGTGCTGTCATGGGCCCCACAGCTACATCACAGCAATCCCCCTAGCCTCACCTCACACCTGCTCACATCACTTACATCCAAACTGAACCTCCTCTGATGCACTTTTTGCTAATATCTCGTGTCCTGTCGCTGTCCCCAGACAGCAGAGCTCAGCGCCTGCCCCTCCACTCCCCTCGTGAGGAAGCTGCAGGCCGCCATGAGGCCTCCCCTCAGCCTCCTTTGCTTTGGGCTGAACAAACTAAGGGACCTCAGCCACTTCTCATATGTCTTGCCCTCTAGACCCTTTGCCATCTTCATAGACCTCCTTTGGGAACTCTGATAGTTTTATGTCCTTCTTATATTGTGGTGTCCACAACTGCACACGCTACTTGAGGGGAAGCCATGCCAGCGCAGAGTTGTCACATAATTGATTTTACACAACTTAGCAGCAATTCAGGATTTATTTTATACTTTTATGGTAAATAACAAGCTTAGATTGCATGACTTTTAACAGTGCTTAATCAGCATTAAATCATCAACTTAACAAATGATTTCAACAGAATTTGCTACAGCATGAACAGCGACTTAGTTAAAGGTTTGAGAATGGCAAGGTTCACTGGAGACTTTCTGCAGAGTCCTGGGCTGTTTCTAAATCAAGTCACGCATGCTTACAAAATGCTCCCTAGAGTGAATTACTCACTCTACTCCCTCATCAGTGTTTGTACGTGGATGAGCTTGTTCCTCGAGGAGTCAGCCCTGAAGTGCACTTCCCCTTAGGGTACCCTGAGGGGCATCCCAGCTCAGGGAGATCGAGGGTGCAGCCCACTGCGGTCTCTGGAGAGCTCAAGGGGCTCTTTGCTTAGGACCACTGTTTATAGGACTGCAAGACGATTGACTGGCCACGGTTCAGATAAGGCCATTTTGGTATCCTCCACCAACCCCACCATTCCAGTACCTTCCAGAACTTCCAGTTCTGGTACTCCCCAGGCTGGGCTGTGGTCCAGGCTGCAGGGTTGGAGATGCAATCAGGGAGTGCCTGTTCGTACTCACCCATTATGCCCATTGACCATTGCCAACAGAAGACTGATGTACCATTATTTAAGCTTGAACCATGGCTGGGATTAGGAAAAAGCTACTCCACCACAGAGATATCAAGGGTTACAGCCTTCTGCGAACCCAAGAGAGCTCAAATAGGCTATTCTCTGCATCATTAATATCTATTAACACCATTCTAATATTTTTATTTACTCTTACAGTTATTTCTTGTATCTCTTAGCATAGCTAGTGCACAGTACTGGTCTTATACAACATACAGTTTGGGGAAATTGCTTTATAATAGGTTAGAAAGCTCAAATATTAAGTAGTCTTAAATATTAAATACTAAATATTTCTTTTTTAATCTGATTTGTTTCCAGCTACTTTGGACTTACATCAAAGTATGTTGTGTATGAATATACTGAATGCATGATACGTAGTATGCATAGCATGTTTACATTTGTACTGTTTGTTGTGTAAGAACAGAGTATAGTGTACATGTATATTCTTGCATTTAATTTGGGTGAAAGGAAAACATTTTAAAATTTTGTCTCTCTACATCCATAGCCAACTCCCACGCAGCCATTCTATATAAGCAGTATAAAGAGTTTGTGTGTAGTAAAGAATGAGTATTTTAGGTTTGATTGCAGAAGTAATGCACAGCTTGCCCTTTCTTTGAAAACTTGTCCTTGACTTAGATTGGCATGAGAAGTAAATAAGCTGTGGGAGAACACAGAACAGGAAAATGAAAAGAGAGTTCAGAGCTCTATCCTGTCTTTCTTAACCTCCTCAACTTTCAGACAAAAAGACAGAAAATCAAAATAATCACTAACTTTCATCTCAAGGCTACATGCATTTGAAAAGTTGCCTAGGTAGAAATTCTGTTAGCAGATAGGTTTTCCTTTCCCGTCAGTTGGCTTTGACAAAGGTTTTTTCCTGGAAGCATCTATTATTGTGTACACTTATACTCAAAACAAAAAACTGTGTTCAAAAAACAACCTTTAGGAGCCTGAGAATATTCCTACATGGTTCCAGATTCTCCTTGATTGCGCACAGATTAGTCATAACTGTTCTAAGATCATTAATAACTTGTGTCCCAGTTCAACAGCAGCTGTCGTCTTGTACATTGAGTTTCCTTTAAAATAATAATGGCATTTATGCTGGCAGTCATTCTTTCTAAATTCTTCCTGAAGAACACTGAAAAAGAAACCAGTAAATAGAAAAAGTTTCTAAGCAGAGTTGTTTAGTATAATAGCTAGTGCTACTAAACCTATTACAGTAAGTTTGAAAAAAAACAGCAAGTGACACACACATATTGTACATAGGAAAAGAGAGGTAAAGGAAATCCTCTTTTTTTTTTGTTTTATTTTGAAAATTTTAGGAGTATTATAGGGAGGAATTAATATAGGAAATTCATTTCTATATAGAGAATTTTCCACTGAATGGAAGAAAAGTTTATATTTTCAGCAAGTACTTTCACTTTTTTAAGCAACCTGTAAACCTTTTCTCCAGTTCAGGTTTCTAAGACTCCTTTTCTAAATTAGAGATGTTGGTTTGTTTTTTCAATATATAAAATTCTATTTAACTTTGTTTTCGAGATAATAAGAACAAGATCATTTTTTTCCTAGAATTTGCTGATGATTTATATTCCTATATAATATTTTAATAGATAGAACTTACAGTCTTTTTAAAAATATGTTTGGAAAAACAACACCCTTTCTTTACCAGTTGGCAGAGTTCAAGTTCCTCTGTGAGAAAAGTTTATGGACTTTCCCTTGTGATTTTCATTCACTTTTAAATGCTTTTGGTTTCTGAGCAGTTACTGTATTTATTTGTCGAATATCATTATGGTCTTTTCCATGAGTGAACGTGTGTGTGGTTTTTTTCTTCCTCTACTTGCTATTCCTACCCTCTTCCACGTACATTCCTCATAATTAAAAGTTTTGTTCATTCTTTCAGAAGTTTTCTTCTCACCTGATAAGTTTTCCAAGTGGTTCTCAAACAACTGTCTTACAAAGCAGTGATTAAATGTCTTTCAATCAAAAGCTTAAGCAAATAAGACTAGGCTGAATAATAGGTAGGCTTCTGATAACAGGGTGTAGAGTTTGTTGTGGCTTGTAAAATCTGTGGTTTGCTCTGTTGATTTCTCATTACCTCTTCCTCCAATAGGGCTTTGTTATCTGCTCAGATCAGACCTACAATGCAATTGAGTTTCTCAGCAGCGTTGAGTTGATCTGTTCCAAGACTAAAAACGTTTATGTGGATTAGTGGAAAGTTTTCATATCTATTTCTGAATCAGAAGAAAAGGTTCTGTTTCACCTTTACTCTTTAATAGTAAAAGAGTACTGTGAAGTTTTTTTTTATGGACACAGTTTACCTTTTTTGAATATTTTTGATGCAAAGGATCATTGTTTCAACTTTGAGAAATGTGCTGGTGCTCTACCTTGTGTAAGAAATATCTGACATTAAAATGACAATATAAAATATTACAATAATAACATAAACTGACTTATAATAACACGCATTAGGTAATGATGCTGTGAGGCTTACCTGATATACTGGCCCACTTTAATTGTTGACTTACCTTTAATGAGGAAACGTGCTATAGATGGATGCAGTGCCAAAGCCTGAAAACTCATGGGTATAAATGAACTAAGCATGACTATCTAATGCTGCTTGTTTGCTTTCACCTAAGATATTTCTAACCTTTCTTATACATAGATTCTGTACGACAGTACAATGGCATGGAGCTGGGACAGGGGAGGTTCAGGCTGGATGCCAAGAAAAAGCTCTTCACCCAGAGGGTGGCTAGGGCCTGGAACAGGCTCCCCAGGGCAGTGGTTGTGGCACTGAGTCTGGTGGAGGTCAAGAACCACTTGGACAATGCTCTCAGACACATGGTCTGATTTTTGTGTGGTCCTGTGTGGAGCCAGGAGTTGGACTTAATGATCCTTGTGGGTCCCTTCCACCTCAGGATATTCTATGATTCCAGTACTCTCCTGTTTTCTGAAGATAAAATATATATGTCGCTATAGTCCTTGATTTTTCATTTTCAATACTATAGCAAAGCCTTTGTGTTGCTGCTGGGAAAATAAAATGTTATTTTTTTTCCCTCAGAGAGATGAGCTTGAACCTAGTTTAAACTTGCCAAGCTCATCTTATTCACCTTGAAGCCTGATTAATGCATGAGCTCTAGCTATTGGGAAAAAAAATGTGGTCCAAATAGAATAAATTTGGCTTGCATTAGTCGTGAAATCCACTGAACTTGCTGTAACTTCCATTACGTTTTCTGCAAGATACATTATTCAGAGATGAATTTAATCTATTCATTAATGTTCACATTCAGCAACTGAGACTATGCTCATCTTGGGCTCTACAGCAATACTCCTGTTACCTGAATCTCACATGTTTTTGTGCTCTGCTCTACTTTCTTAATTTGAACTGATTTAAAGTCACATGTGTATTAGTTATTTCATGACCCTCCAGTAATTTTTCCTTAAAAGCTCTCTGATGATGAGTAGTGCAACCTTTTGAAACTTTCCTAGACATCATCAGAAAAGATTCAGCATTTTCTTGTTGTACTACAGTACCATTTTTTCAAGACCATTAACTAACAGAAATTTGTGGAAAAGTCCAGTTCCATTGCACATCATTTGGCCAGCTTTTTGTTGCTGGTTTTTGTAGCATCGATTTAAAACTAATTTCTCTGTTGGACGCTGGTAAAAGTGTAGGGAATTTTGGTAGTATGCTTCAAGGATGAGGAAGTTGAGTTAAATGTGGTCAGTTTTTCTAAAGTTTCCTCCACCCCCTCCTCCTGTCTGGCTGTCAGCAGAGCGGTCAGTGATTCATTTGTGTTTGTCCTTGTTTTCTGCTGTGATACAGTCATTTAGCAGAATGGAGACCAACCCAACCACCATCAGTATTTGAAAGAAAAGCTTCTAACACAATCACTATTAACATAAACAAGCAATCAAAGTCAACTGACAAGTCCTGCAACAGTACCATGAAGGGGAAGGATCTGTAGCTGTCTGTAGTGTCTCAGTAATTATACTGATGTTAATTCTTTCCATGCTGTTTTTTCATTTTTTAATTTTTTTTTTTACTTTCATTATCTACCTGTGTCTGCTGATCTGGTTTCAGACCTCAACTACAAAGAAATGAAAACTGTCAGTGTGCCCAAACTATGCATAAATATTATGTCAACAGGTGTAATATTGAAGTTTTGATGTTTGTGTGAAGTAGATACTAGCAAAAAATGTTTTCCTTTTCTAGTCTACTCACTATATAATCACTATTTGTGTGAAACATTTGAATTTATTAACAGCCAATAACATGTGCTGTTGGGTGTTTTGTAATCTGTTAAACTCCACCTAGTGTTTCATGTAATATCCCTTAGCTATGTTAGCTAGCAGACCCTGTAGTAGTCAGAAGCCTGACATTGCCAGGTAATATTCAGCACCTCTAAGAATTTGCAGTAGTTAAATGGTGAGGTTTAGCATGAAAGATGAGTTTGCGTGCACTACAGGTTGGGATGGCAGCTTCTACAATTAACCTTTTAACCTAGTGTCCAAAAGTGCACAAAAGTTTCTTCAACAATTTTTGATAAAGCCAACGCAGAAGTGCCTGCAGTGCTGTCATTAATCTGAGAGTGATGTGCTGAATCCTTTAACTGCAGTCTTGTATTTGTAAGAGTCCAAATGTTCCTGACCTGCCAGAAGTCAACTATCAACGAACTGTTAAAAGATCCTATGGCCAGTTCCTGAAAGTACACTCACATCTGAGTCTTTGGCTTCTGTCTGTTGTATTCTTCATGGAACTTAATGCTCTGCTGTTACAAACTGTAATCCCTGCAGCAGGATTCTTGAGTATTGTCTTTCTGTAAGGAATGCTAAAGCACGTATAGTAATTCTGGTAAAATGTCTCCGGCATAAAATGCTTCCTTCTGAGATGACTTTAAGGTTGTAGTTTGGTTCAGTAATTAAAGAACAAAAGAATTACAAATATATCAAATTATCCCACAAGGAGTAGGAGATAAAATTTAAGATGTTATGAAAAATATATATCAGAGCATACATATGCATCTTATCTCTTCTGTGTGTTAAGTAAAAGAATTGTGATCGATACCTAGGCAATCAAATTGTCTGGTTTTAAAACACTGGTAGTTTTTGTTTGTCTTCATCTGTCGTTCTTACGGTAATTGCTACAAAGCCAAGACAGGCTAAATTCTGGCCACTTAAAGTGTTTCCTTCCAAGCCATTATCTTATCTGAAAACAATTTGAATTCTCTTTGTTCAGTAAAAGCAATACAAGAAATCTTGCTGAAAGGGCATTATGAAAGATTTCAATAAGGAGTTTGTGCTTAAAAAGAGGGTTTCAACTCTATAAAATATCTGGAAAAAAAGGCCACCCAGAAGAAAATATTTGAAATATGTCCTACATTTTGACTATACGATGCTTACTATAAGAACTGTACTCTTTTTTATATATATATATATATATAGCACTAATGCAAGTGTGTGCTCCGTGTCTCATTTGGAGACTGCTGACTTGGTTAACAAGCAGTTGAGGCATTTACGGTTAATGTCTAAAGTAATGAATGCTACTTACCTTCATGGGTTTGAGTGTTTAAAAGGCACATTTTCAATTCAGTCAGAAGTCTGAAATAATTAAATGCTGCTAAATTTCTACTTACTTGAGCTTTTAAAAGTATGTGATGATTTGAAGTGAACTTGTATAAACAATATTTTTTTACTGTAATTTACATAATGTGAGGTAAAATGTAGATAGGTTCTTTGTAATGCTTTCTTGGAAGTGAGTGCTGTTGTATTTAGTAATGTAATTCAGTTTCTCTAGCACATAACAGAAGTAAGCATCAGTGGACTTGGAATTCTACAAAGCACAGTAGTGAAAGACAGCACCAGCTAACCAACTGAAAAGACACCAAGAAAATAATGAGACAAAGGATTTTGTTCGTTTTTTTGTTTGTTCTTATAAGATGAATGGAAGGAAGAGTCTGGTTTGATTTCTTGTTGGCACACAAGCTTTTAAAGAGTGAAATATATTAATGGGGAAAATGCGTACTAATAAAAATATACAAATAAGCTACTACTAAATTTTAGCATTAGATGATGACATGGAAAGAAAGCAAAGATATACAGCTGATATAATGGAAAATTAATATCATGACTTTTATCCCTTGGGTTTTCTGCAAGAGTTTCTGAAAGATGAGACTTAGAGCTCTAATTTTAGATTTAATAACCTGGTAAATTTTGATGAGAAGCTATAATATTATAGCTCTACTAATGTACTTGATCATTTTGTTTATTTTTAAATTATTTCCTTCCTATTTCATCCTTCTTGATAACTTGAGGCTTGATTTTCAAAATCACTCATACTTGGTTTTCCGTGTAATTTGAGGTTATTGTTATTAATAGAGGGCATGCAAGTAGCCATTTAATTATGGAAAACATAATGGTGGTTAAGTAATATTTTCATTATGTTATTAGCTGTCACATGCTGCATTTTTCACATACTATTATATTATTGAATAGTGATTGTACTATACTACTATATAAGAAGTGTCATACGTTTCCTTTTTCTTTCTTTCTGATAACTTTTTTTTCTTAATATACTCACTTAAATGTATTTAATAGCAGGGTAAAGTTCATATGCTTGCAATTTTGTAAATACTTTTTTTTTCTGGAGCATTGAAAATAGATTAAATTAAAACAACAGAAATAATACAGTAATAATACAGAAATAATATATAAAAGTAATACATAAGTAGAAATAATAAAGAAATAACAGTAATGAAAATATAATATTAAACATAGGAACATGGACATAAATGTAGTGATCTCTGATGCATCAGACTGTCTAAAAAATTATAGCTAAAGTTTAGAGGTCAAATTCTGCCCAGAAGTAGCTAATCCCCTTCTCCACAAGAATAGAATGTATGTGTCAAATTTTAATAATGTTGTTTGAATGCAGGAACACTGCTAATAAGCCCTACTTACAGTGTACCAAAGGAACCATGTGAAACAACAAAAATAGCCTTTAAAATTCATATTACAGGTTCCTAATCAGACTTTAGGTATATTTGAAATGGAAATTGACATGCTTTTCTTCTCAATTGTCAAAGTCCTCATTAAAACTAAGATCGCAAGTTACACATGAAAGATGGATTTTGGCCTTTTGAGAATGAAAATGTGATGTTGGAGTCTGCATGCAAATTATATTATTTGCATTTGCCTTTATTGCAAGGACGTTGAAATAATATATGTATAAAATATACATTTATTGTTCAGAATTTTCGATTTTTGTTATAATAAAAAACAACTATCCAAATGTTCTCCCCTTTTACCTCACTCTTCCCAACTAATCTTCTGCCACCCCCATGCACATTTGTATCTTTCACGGTCCATTAGAGAAGCCATTTCCTCTAGCAGGGAAGAGAAAAGGCATTTGACAGGCACCCAGTTCAATAGCAATTTAACTTAAGAGATGTTAAAGACCATCTCGTTCCAACCCTCCTGCTGTGGGCAGGGATGCCACCCACTAGATCAGGTTGCCCAGGGCCTCATCCCGCCTGGCCTTGAGCACCTCCGGGGACGGGGCATCCACAGCTTCTCTGGGCAATCTGTGACAGTGCCTCACCACCCTCTGAGTGAAGAATTTCCTCCTAACATCTAATCTAAATCTCCCCTCTTCTGGTTTAAAAGCCTTCCCCCTTGTCCTGTTGCTGTCTGTCCATGTAAAAAGTAATTCTTAATCTTTTTTATAAGCTTTAAGTACTGAAAGGCCACAAAGAGGTCTCCCTGGAGCCTCCTCCAGGTTGAACAGCTCTCTCAGTCTGTCTTCATAGGAGAGGTGCTCCAGCCCTCTGATTACCTTCATGGCCTTCCTCTGGACCCACTCTAACAGGTCCACATCTTTCTTGCGCAGGGGGCCCCAGACCTGGCTGCAGTACTCCAGGTGGGGCCTCATGAGGGCCAAGGAGAGGGGCACAATCCCCTCCCTCTCCCTGCTGGCCACTCTGTTGATGCAGCCCAGGATGCAGTTGGCCTTCTGGGCTGCAAATGTGCATTGCTTGCTCATGTCGAGCTTTTTGTCTACCAGAACCCCCAAGTCCTTCTCTGCAGGGCTGCTCTCAATGAGTTCTTCTCCCAGTCTGTGCTCATGTCTGGGATTGCCCCGGCCCAGGTGCAGCACCTTGCACTTAGACTTGTTGAACCTCATTCGGTTCACACAGGCCCACTTTTCTAGCTTGTCCAGGTCCCTCTGAGTGGCATTCCTTCATTCTTCTGTATCAACGGTACCACTCAACTTAGTGTCATCTGCAAACTTGCTGAGGGTGCACTCGATTCCACCGTCTGTCATTGATAAAGATATTAAGCAGTACGGGTCACAGGACAGATCCACGAGGGACACCACTCATCACCAGCCTCCACCTGGATATAGGGCTGTTGACTGTAACTCTCTGGGTGTGTTCATCCATCCAGTTCCCTATCCACCAAATAGTCTACCCATCAAATCCATGTTTCTCAGATTTAGAGATAAGGATGTCATGCAGGATCATGTTCTATGCCTTACAGAAGTCCAGGTAGATGACGTTGGTCAGTCTTCCCTTTTTTGACTGATGCAGTCACTCCATCATAGAAGGCCACCGGATTGGTCAGGCACGATTTGCCCTTGGTGAAGCTGTGCTGGCTGTCTCAGATCACCTCCTTGTCTGGCATGTGCCTTGACATTACTTCCAGGAGGATCTGTTCCATGATCTTGCCAGGCACAGAGGTGAGGCTCACCGGTCTGTAGTTCCCTGGGTCCTCCTTTCTACCCTATTTAAAAATGGGAGTGATGTTTCCCTTTGTCCAGTCAAGGGGGACTTCACCTGACTGCAAGGACTTTTCAACTATGATGGAGAGAGGCTTGGCAACTGCAGCAGCCAATTCCTTCAGGACCTTGGGATTCATGTCATTAGGCCCCATAGACTTGTACTGGTTCAGTGTCATCATATGGTCTCAAACCTGCTCTTTCATTATATACGCAAACAAATTTAAAAGTTTAAGCATGTTCAAAACCATTAAAATACATGTAAAAGAGGCTTGGGGTGTTTGAAAGACATTTTGCTTTGGTATCAAATGGAGTATAAAGTAGGCAAATTTGTTTGCTAACAATCACAGAATCATAGAATGGCTTGGGACCTCAAAGATCACTTAGTTCCAACCCTCCTGACATAGGCAAGGATGCCACCCACTAGATCAGATTGCTCAGGGCCTCATCTAGCCTGGTCTTGAACACCTCCAGGGATGGGGCCTCCACAGCTTCTCTGGGCAACCTGTTGCAGTGCCTCACCACCAGAATGTATTTATAAAATAGCTGATATTATTTATATGGTTTTCATCTTTTGAATAAAAAGGAAAGCAAAAATGAAATGACTGCTCAGACATGCAGTTATCTGTGCACATTCCGGATTGATTTAGTTTTGAATATCTAGAAGAATGGAGCCTCTCTGGGCAACCAGTTCCAGTGTTAAACTACTTGCACAGTTAAAGAGTGGTTTCTTATGTTTAAGAGGAATGTCCTGTATTTGTGCCCTTTGCCTCTATTTTTGTCATCCTTCTCAATGAGAAAAGTTTGTCTCCGTCTTGTTCAAGCCTTCGCATTGGGTATTTATGCAGATTGACAATATCCCCCTGAGCTGCTCTATGCTGAAGGGTCCTGGTTCTATCAGCTTCTCCTCTTACGACAGATGCTCAAGGCCCGTAATCATCTTTATGGTTCTTTGCTGGACTCACTCCAATGTTTCTGATTGTTTATTTTTTAAACATGGAGCACAGCACTAGACCCAGATATATTTCATTTGGGCTGAGTAGAGGGGAAGAATCATGTCCCTTTACCTGCTGGCAACTCTCCACCCAGCCCAGGAGGCTGTTGGTCTTCTTTCTTGCAAAGGTGCTTTGGTGATTCGTGGTCAATGGAGTGTCCAGCACAATGCTTTCTCTGCAGAGCTGTTGTGCAAGGCCTGAAAAGCTGCTTCCCAGCCACCTGACTCCCAGACTCTACTGGTAGATGGAGTTACACCTCCTCAAGGGCAAGACATGGCATTTCCCTGTGCTGAACATGCTGAGATTCCTGTTGGACCATTTCTCCAGTCTGTCAAGGTCCCTTTGATTAGCAGTGCAACCTTGTGGCATGTCAACAACTCCTCTCAGTTTTTTTTTCACGTGGACTTGCTGACGGCGCACTCTGTCCCATCATCCAGGTCATTAATGAAGATGCCAAGCAATATTGGCCTTGCTATTGATCTTGTGGGTACCTTCTAGGGAGTGGATAGACTTTGTGCCAGATGATACCCTGAGCCCAGCAGATCAGCCAGTTTTCCATCGACCTCACTGTCCAGTTATTTATCCCATCAGTCTATCTGAGGATATTAAGTGTTCAGAATGTTCAGAATGTTTAAGTATAATTAATTTATTTTCATTAATCTGTGATGACTTCTCATCCTTCATTTTTGGAAATGGGTTCCAGGATTACTTGCCCAATCACCTTCTCAGGGATTGAGATGAGGCTAACTGGCCTGTATTTTCCAGTATGCTCATCCTGGCTCTTCTTGAAGATAAAGGTGACTTCCAGTCCTCAAGCTCACCTCTCCTGATTACCAAAGACCTTCCAAGGTAATCAAGTGTGTTCTCTCAGTGACATTGGCCAGCTCCCTCAACACTTGTCGGAGCATCCTGCCACACCATAAGGTCCTGTATATGTCTATGGACCTCGTTTACGTCCAGTCTGTTCAAATATTCCCTAACCTTATCATCCTCCACCTGTGGTAGGCCTTCCTTGCACTCGTGTCAGGGACCTTGGATTCCTGGGCACAAATCTTACAAGGCAAAGATGTCTTGGCCTTGTAGCAAGGCCTTGGACTTTTCATGTCCTTCATCACCAGGTCCCCTGCCCAATTCAGCAGTGGGCCCACATTCCCATGGTCTTTTCCTTCTTTTTTCTTTTCTTTTTGGCTGCTCATGTATCTGTAAATGGCCTTTCTGGTTGTTGTTGTTGTTGTTGTTTTTGTTGATCTTCACATCCCTTGCCAGATGCAATTCCAGGTGGACTTTGACTTTCTGAACTTCATCCCTACACTCTAAAGCCACGTCACTATTTTTCTCTCAGTTTTCTCATCTGAGGAATCTCTTGGACCTCTCTTCTTACTAGGGCTGTATCCCATTGAATTCTTCCCCAGCTTTGTTTTTCCAGATATGAGATTATTTCTTATCCATCCATTTTTCAGCCAGAGATTTTTGTGCATCTTCCAAAGCTGTTTTGTATAAAAAAGGATTATTTCAAAATTTACTAAGCCACAATCATATCCTTCCCTTCAATCTTTGCTTCCTTTTAAAACCTGCCAATATTCTGATACAGCCTGATACATACAGTTGACTCCTGTGCTATATTGGTTAGTGTTAGTGTTTTCTTGTGCTGTCATTTTCTGCCAATGAAGAATTTTCTTGCTACTCTTTGGCAATAAATTGGAGATACAAAAGAACCTTTTGAGTTTAACATGTACCGGCAGGATAAATGGAAAAAGAATACTTACAAGGACCAGTTTAATGGAATACATTCTAAAATAGTAGATAATCAAAGTACCTGTGTTTCAGGCAATTCATTATAGCATGCCTACATAAACATGCATTCTTTAAAGAGGTAAGGAAAACCTGCATAATTTTAGTACATACTGCTTTTCCAGTAAGGATTTGTCTTAATATGAATTACAAAAACACTGATGGGATGATAATGGAAGATAATGGAAAGAAATTAAAAAGCTGGACTTGAATCTACTGAGTTACCGTAACTGGCCCAGCACATTAACTTCTTTATTTAAGTTGATAGTCTTTCTATGTGTCACTTATTTTTTCACAAACAACTGCTAAGCTTTTACATAAAGTCATTATGCAATTTTAATTTTTTGTGTGTTTTTGAAGGGTTAACTGAAGGTATAATTACTCTGGCCAATAGCAAATTATTTATCTGCTTGGGTACTGCAGGCTCTTTAGGCATGTTTTCAGTGATGTATGCATATTGTTTTCTCTTCTGAGTATAGAAATCCCTAATTAGGTTACCTGCTGTTTATACTTCTTAAAATTTGGGACTTGACCACATGATTCTATGCACTGATGTATTGGTGATTCCTGAGGTAGCTCCAGGGAGCTGGTATATCTACGGGGTTCAGTATGGTGCCCTGCAGAGATACCAACTTTGGTTCCAAAATAGTATAATCAAGTCTTTAGGAGGCAGAGATCAAGCTATAAGTCCCTCTGAGGAATGCTTTCCTGATTTCAGTTCTACAGCTAGCTTGGAGAATGCTAGTTTGAAGTAAAAAAAAAAAGATGAGTGATTGGCCAGGTTTGCAGATGGTGGTCAGTGGTGGTTTCCTTTCCAGTTCAGTTTATCTATTTTATATTTCTAACAAATGTCCAAAATCAGTAGAACTGTAAATTTTGATGGGTAACTTGACGTATGAGTAGTTGGAATGCAAACTTACTGTGGACTTGGAAGTACTGGCCCCAGCTTGGTCAGTGGCAAAAAGAAGGTATAAACCCATTCAGTAAATGGGTCGTTAGTGTCTGAAAGAAAAAGATACAATCTAAATTCTAGTGAGTATGCCACTGTAGTCAAGGAAAAAGCCAATTTTATTACCCAACCGGAATTGGATTTATTTTTTTTTCAATCTAGGAAAGCAATGGATGGCAAACTGTCTCAATACCCTGTTGCATGTATTAGGGAAGTAGAATGGCATACTGTTCTGCAGCAGTGTAAAATAGAAGATGTTGCGTTGTAGATGGAAGAAATCCATCTTTTACCAAAGAAAGCAGAAACTACTTTTGGTTCAGTAGTATTAGTACTAGTATATCTATTCAAGCTAAGAGGCCTTTTGTAGTTGAGTGTATGAGCTGTTTCAGATATGAAGAAATGTGAAGAAAAACCAACAGTAACACTGCTTTTGATTTGTTTCCTGTCTGTATTTCTGGACTGAAAACCTGGAGCTGACAATTTAGATTAGACAAGGAAGCAAGGAGAGAGGGGAAGGATAAGCAGGTAAAGATAGAGAAGACCAGACTGAAACGGTAATAAGTACAGTATGTTTGTGGCTATTTCTGAACAGTTACTGAATTCTTACATGGTTTGTTATACATTCAGAAAAATACTGTCCAGAACATGAAAAATTAACCTAACATGGATTTTTTTTTATGACAGAAAACCTAAAGATAAATGAAATTCTGAGATGAAATGCTTTCGAAACAAAAGAGTCCCATCCCCATCCCCAAAAAGTCTTTTTTTTTGAGGTTCTCCTTCACCATCTCATTTGCAGATGTAACTGTGTAACTGAACTATGACATTCAGTATACAAAAAATAAATTTATTTACATGCTTTCTAGATGTACATTTACAGAACTCACTTTTATTCCACACTCAGCTGCATGCATTTCAATACTGAATGCTCAGGCCTGCACTTTGGTTGTCAAAGGTCAAAAGTCGGTGAAAAATATAAGGAATAAAAATGCAGGATTCATTAAATGCAGTTGCTGTTATTAAATGAGAATCTATTCGCAAGGTAAACCTTGCATCTTTAAAATTACTCTAAAACTCCCTCCACCATAGCTTCCCCATTTATATTTCCCATATTACTTATCTTCTGGGAACTACCAATTTTATATCTTTTAAGAGTCTGCACCATTGCATCATAACAAAGGAAACAAAGAACCTTACATGTTTAAGTCATTTTTTTAATATTTCTGCATGAAATCCAACCTTAAAGTAATATTGCCCTTAGTTATCTGAAATTTATTTGCATTTTCCCTGGTCTTTTCATTCCTTGCTCTTTCCATTGTTGCTTAGAGCTTTAGAAGGTCTAACAACTTAATAAAACCAGTATATTGAGATTCAGCTGGTGATTGAAGTGATATAATGATAAAATTCCTGTATCATTGTGTTACGTATAAAAGCAAGATGAAAATTATTTTGTAAACTTGCTTGTGTTACTTGACATAGAAAAAGAAGGAGTAGTTCTACAGGAAGGATGAAAGTAGTTAATGCCATTATTGTCTTTGTCTACTAAGATTTTTTGTTTCCCCAAAATTTTTATATGACACTTAAAATATATGAGACAGGTTCTTCTTTAATATGCTAAGCTGTTTGCTAACATTGAATAAATGTGTTACTCTTGGAAATGGACGTATTTGTAAATGTTTAACTTTTTTTTTCCTTGTATTTTTTTCTCATCACCTCTAATCTTCCTCTTCCTCTTCCTCTTTTAATTCTCAGTAGCCCCAACCCCCAAAATTCTGGCTGACCACTAGAGAACAATCTGGTAAAGCAGTTTGCGTCTCTGGGGTAGTAATAGAAACAACAAGAAAAATACTGCCAGTATTTATCTTGACCATTACCTTGTCATTGCCCTGTGAATGAACTGTGTGAGGAACTGAACAGTGATTTAAACGTACAGTTGTTCTCAGGAGCAATCTCGTAACAGCTGGGTGGTTAGGTAAAAATCTGTACCTCAGAATGGATTCATAGATCACTTTAAGGTGGGTAGAATTTGGACTTTTTTTCACCAGTGTAGAATTTTTATGTTGATTGTGGTGCTTCTGGCTAACTCCTCCTTCCTAACTCTGTGTATATATCCAGTCCAGTATCAACCTGTGTGTAAAGACTTCTTACAAATATTTTATGGTATTCAATTTGAAGAAGATAGAAGTTCTTCCTAAATGTATTTTGAATATAAAATCTGTTTGATTATGGGACTGTTATCCCTATTTTTCTGTGACTATAATATAACTTGCATATCTTAAAATACAGTGTTTTATTAGAAAATCTCATACAGAAAATTTTATATGACTTACATATCTTACTATGCTATCACAAATGAGGTTTTATTAGAAAAAACTTGTTGTGGGTTAACCCTGGTAGACAGCTATGCACTAGTCCTGTTTCTTTCCCCCATCAGGATTGGAGAAGGTTAGAAAAGTTGTGGGTTGTGATAAAGACGGTTTAGGCAAGGCAAGGCAAAGAAGTTGGGGGTCAGTTATCCTGGCTGTGTCCTCTCCCAACTTCTTATGTATCCTTCAGCCTACTTGCTAGCAGGGAAGTTTGAGAAACAGCAAAGGCCTTGACTCTTTATAATCAGTGCTCAGCAACAGCTGAAACATTTGTGTGTTATCAGCACTATTTTCATCAGAAGTCAAAAACATATCACCACACGAGCTACAATAAAATTAACTGTATCCCGACCAAAACCCAGCAGAAATTGTCACAAAAGTAAAAGACTTATTGAAAATAAGAATGTCTTGATGGGATGGTGTTACCCTGAAACTTGTAAAAAAAAAAAATCAAATTACAGAATTCTCACATAAGAAGAACAGCCTTAAATAATTGACTGTTCCTGAAATATTGAAGGACAATGATAAAGATATTTCCCTCAGATTTTTTTTTTTTTCTGGACATGAATTCAATTTTGAGTCATAGATTTTCGTGTTAGTGTGGTGAAATAATTTTGACTACCAGAAGTCACTGGACATGGGAGAATAAATTTATTTTTTCCTAGAAAAACAAAAGAAAATGAAACATTGTTTGCAGTAGTTCTGCTGGGTGTTTAGTGATCAAATCCTGTAGAATTTTTGTATTTTTTTTTCATGTGCTGCTAGTGATCTGTTGGATAATGCCATCACTACATATTCTCTGGGAAATTGTGGAAGCTCACCCATTTCTGGAATATACTTTCTTATTTCCTCTCCTATCTTTTTTTTCCTTACTGGCCCTGACACCGTAAGTCTTAGAACAACGTACCTATAGTGGTTTCAGTAACTGTATATATGTACCTTTTAAAAAGGTTCTTTCTATAAAAACTAAATTAATGTCAGCTCCATAGCATGCCAGTTTGACCGCTCTCATGCAGGTTATTACAAGTACTCGTCAAAAAAAAAAAAAAAAAAGTAGTAATTTTCTTCTGACACTGTAAGAAAAGTGTCAGCTAGTTTGAATGTTAATAATTTTGTTTTTGTTTTACTTTTAAAGAAGCAAAAAACTTTTCTAAATTACTAACTTTAAAGTACAGCTTTAGTTGCACAATAGTTTTACCTGTAGCGTGAAAGACTAGTGTTTCATCTAAAAGATTAGTTTTCTTCCACAGAATTGTGGTTTAAGCAGGCTTCCAGCCAAACAGTTATTTTAGGCTTACACAATTTATATGTCCACGGTCTCCAAAGAGATGTCATTGAAGTCTGGTAATTGTTAATCTTTTGAAAAGGACATGTAAAGTTATAAATAAATACTTTAACATTAATTTTTGAGGAACAACCTCAGGGATTTGTTTGTGTAAATTTCATTAATGGGATTTGCACAATGAAAAATCCCTGTGTACTACATTGTAAATGTCTTTTTGTATGTGTTTGCCATTTAATTTGTATCATTCCTTACTATAAGCTAGAAAATAAAAAAAAAAAAAAAAAAGATGGCATTATTTGCAATTGCATGTGGTGCATAGGTTACAAATTCAGAGTCATATTGTAGAGTCACAGGTCATTCAGACATTCAGGTGGGGGGAGCAAACAGCAAATAAACAGAAGTCATGTCAGAACAGATGGTGCTTCCACAAGTGTTGGCTGTCATAGCGAAGGTCCTACATAAACAGCATGCCCTTGGCCTGTAGCCATCAAGAGTTTTCCCTAGTGGTTATACCAGGCATCCAAGGTTACTTTCAAGAGCAGCTGTTTTGCACAGATTGTGGCAGATTTGATGTCTGTCTGACAGTTCCAGGAGAAATCCTGTAAGAGCTGTTGAGAAGTCAGGCTGCTCCAGGAGAGTCACAAGCAAAACATACTGTGTGGTCCAGAACCCATCACCGCGAGTTAAAAGTTGTTACTGGCTGATTCCTTAACCACCTCTTCCCACTTCTGTCATTTTAGGTAGAGGTGCTCTTGTATTGAAAGAACACCTATCAGGAGTGCAGATGTAGGTCATGTATGATTTTGTGTTTGTTCCTAATGTTAATCTCTATAGATTAACTGCTAGTAGAAGGGAAAAAATAATTAAAAATATATATATATGAAATGCTTCCCTCAGATAATTGTGCCGGTGTACAGCATTCAAAATCACTAGTTTTCCTCTTCTTTCTGCTCAATTCTCATTTCATTTTGATGAACAAAAGATACATACATAAAATGCAACACCAGATCCAAAACCGTGCCTAAGGAAATTTAGTATGAGACCGCTTGAGTCATTTTTTAAGGTGGATTTACGTTGGAATCTTCACTTAACCCAGGATATAGACTGGATAGGTTTTACCTTACCATCCTCTTCAGTTGAGACTGTGGTGTTGTACGTGCATAGAAAGTGTTCTGAGTGGTACAGGTGTAGGTGAGTGTTTTAGAACAGCCATTAAATTGAATCTGTTCTAGAACACAACAGCAGTTTGGGGAAAAGTAAGATAATGTAATGTGTCCACTTGTATACGCCAATACAATACAAAATCATTTGTAGTTTATATTACTTTCAAACTGCATTTTACAGTTAGGTATCAACCATCCTCATTGACTTCTCTGGATTATTAGTAGATAGCTTGTGTCTAAGGTGTGAACCTCAGTGCTACATAAATAAAACTTCATTCCAATTAATTCTGAAGTACTTTCATTCTGAAAACATCTGTTCTTCTGCAACTATGACTTCTGTTTTGCTTTTATTTCATCATTCTAGGGGGTGCAATTTTTAGATTTTAAAGGCATCTGTCTGCAATACTTATTGTTGTACAGGAAGCTTACAGTTTGGATGCACGTTGTTTGTCTTACCAGATCCACATTATGTTAGTTTGGGGAGATTTTGCAATTCAATTACTATATGCTGTTTACTAGTTCTGCCACTAATATTTGAAAGTAGCTTCTGGTTTGTAGCTGTTTTAGGTTATGTGCATCTAGGCAGTTCGTGGTATAGTTCCAGTATTCCTTGCTTTTATAAAACAAAGTGAATCAATAACCACTAAAAGTAAATCAGTGTTTCTAAAATAAGTTTCTTCAGGTTAGAACATATTAGTGGACATTTGAAAATACAGCATACTCTAAATAGGATTATTGTCCTTTTTTCAGCTTCTGAATTACTAAGCAGTTTCTGTATTGGATGCTTTAGAATGGAGATGAAGCTTTTAAGGATGAAAAGTAGAGAAGTAATTTCAATGTTTATTGAAAAGGGACAATCAAGATAATTGTTACAACTGAAAAGTTGCACCTGCTTCCTTTTTTATTTCTCCTATTCCTCTACTGTATCTCTGTTGCTTTAATTCTCTGAAAGAGCTCTTGAAACTTTTTAGAGTTCATCATTTCTTTCATTTCTCAGATCTTCCATGTTTTGCTAAAGCAACATCAACACACTTTTTTTTGTTTGTTTGTTTTTCTTCAATGATCATTAATCAACTAAATATGCCTAAGGCCAAATTGTAATTTTAAAATAATTGGTTCAGTATACTTACTAAGTCATATTTATGATTGTCAGAACAGCGAGTCTTTTATTGAATGAAACTTGCTCGAATAGGTATGGCATTTTTCCCACTTTAAAAGAATTTACGATTCACATAGCAAAAGTACTGCTTTGCAGTCTAGTCTCCTGTTTCATGCAGTAATTAGTGCAATAACTGAGCTTCAGAAAAGATGGCAAAGAAACATAAAATATGGCGGAAAAAAAAGATTTTTGAATGACCACAGCAGAACTTAGACCCTCCTAAACCTGAGTCTTACACTGGGTAATCATTACCTGGCTAGACTGTGGTGGGTGGAGAAGTTCATATGAAGAAGAACCTTATTGCCTTGTAACTTAAACACGTTTTAAAATACTTGGTTGAATATTTCAATTAGTTTAAGTTTATATCCTAAGACCCATCTTAGCATTTTTTGTGAATACTTAGTTTTCATAGTTGATAGGTCTTCTGTACTGCTAATTTATTGGAATACTTTTGAAAAAATCTAAAGCTATCAAGGCAAAAAAAAGGTAGAAAGGACCCCAAACAAGTGGTCTGTTATAACTTCCTCAGAAGATACCATTGTTCTTGCCTTACATGCATACATCTGCACGTGCCCAACCTATTCTGAAAGGCCTCTAACGATGGTGGTTAAGAATGATTATGAAGAACTTGGGAGTTCAATTTGATAGGGTTTATTTTTTATTTTTATTTTTTTTATTATTTTTTCCAAGTATCAAACCATATCAGCAAATAATTCTCAATTTATCACAGTAAGGAAAGACACACAATAAGAAATACTGCATCTGTTACTAATTTCCAAGAATACGTGGAATGTATACTGTAGTCTGCACCATAACTAAATGGTGGAAGTGATTCTCCTGAATACCAGCAGTGGCTGGAAGCAGACTATTTTCTGCTGTATCTCCTCATCATTGCTAATGCTTTGTGCCAGCAAGTGTTTATGTTCCTTATAACCTGTTATTTGGAAGTAACTTGGTTTGTATGCTAGCTGTGTTAGCTGCCTTCAAAGTTGTGAGAGCTTGTGATCCTCTTCCATGTAAAGAAAATCTTCCCATTCTTTGGATGACTAGGAGGATGCTGGTTCATTTCTTCCTAGTGGTTCTGAGCTAAGACAATCCTATGAAATTTAATTAGCGGGGTAGTACTTTCATAACTTACTTTAATCTGGACCAGGTGTGGTGACATCGTTTGTCCAAATTTACTAAGAGAACTGAAAAAGTGTTTTACCTGAGCAAAATTAGATGGTTGGGAACTGGCTTGATGGTTACATTTCTTAATTTCATGCTGATTGTAATTGTTACTTTCAAGACTTGTTGTAATGGTAAATAAAATAGTATGCAGAAGTCTAAAGCAAATCAGAAGCGTAATCAGGCATAATTTGGCATACTTTCTCAATTACATTTTTTATCTTGTGAACAGATTCCAGGAATTAACTAGTGCAAAAACTGTTTTTTTCTTCCAGTCTTGGAGGTAATACATTAAAGTCACAAACAGAACAATGTTTAGATTTTGCAGCACAAATTTTCTGACTTAAAATTAAACAAAAAAAGTAGGAAAACTTTTATAAAGATTATTCCAAAATACACTGTATAAACTTAAATTTATAACTACATTTGCTATGTAATTGAACATATTTGCAGATTTGAAAATTTGTATCCCACTTTTGCCTGAATTTTCAAGTCAAGTCTTCCTCTTACATTTTATTCTCCTATCCCACCAATACAGCAGTACTGCTCAGTTGCTATGTGTTCAATCTCTATTTTTTTATCATTTTCTGCAAAGTTGTATTTTTTTCTGATTCTAACAGGATGGATTAGGTAGCACATATCTACATTTCCCTGTGACATTTTGAAAAATCTTAGGCATAAGGAAATAGCATCTAAGATCTTTCATATTTGGAAAAAAAAATGCTAAAGAAAAAGGAAGAGCTGAACTTTCCAGCTGCAAAACTGTTTTCGTTTGTGCATATTAGTCATGTACATAGAACGTTAGTCATAGAACATTTGTATATATTAGTCAGTGAAGGAATGCTCTCTCTTCTCAATTTATCAAATCAATTGCTTTCTGATACAGAAGAAATAATTATGTAGAGCACCTATCAAAGTATCTTTAAAAATACATATATGTGACCTAATAAATGATAGTTAATTATGGATGAACAGCTGAGATCATTCTGAAATAGGCCAAATAGTGCATGCCTACCCCTGCAACAGCAAGTCAATGCCCAGGAGTCATTTGGTAAAAATTTACCTTTTTGTCTGAGCCTGAGGTGTGGTAGTGGCAGCCCTGGCGATGGCTGGTGTCCTGGGCTCCCTTAAGAGCACACCCCAGGGACCTCAGGTTCAGCCTGGGCTGCATGAGGCAACACTCCTGGGGACCAGTGTCCTCCTAGACTGGCTTCAGGCTGCCTTTAAGCACTCAGGGCTGGAAGCACACTGGGACAGGTGCTTTGCACCGACAGCCTCACCATACATTTACAGTTCTAGGTAGAGATTCCACTTAGGAAAAAAAAATAAATTACAAATACTTTTCCCTCAAATGTTGTGTTAAAACGTGTAATACATATCTGTACTTTTTGCTCTGTTATGAACCAAAATCCTAATATGGTAGGTTTTTTACACACAGTTTTCTCTTCTTTTCTGTTCAAGACTGTCAGTGAAGAAGGAATTTGTATTTTAGAAAGATACTAATCCCCTTTTTAAGAAACATGGTATTGCAAACAAAGTAATTGAGTATTCCTTAGAGGGTAGTGTTTCTAGAGAAACGCAGTACAGTAATTTTTGATGAATTACTTAAGTTCATATGCCAAAAGTAAATAGCTCCTCTTAGTAGGTAATACTGCTGTACAATCCCTGAAGAACTACTAGATTGTTTATTAATGTTCAGCAACCAACTTAATCTGTTCATAGAAATATTATCTACATAAGGAACTGTTCACTTTGTGGAAAAACCAACAACTTAATGTTACTATATTTTATATCTTACTCTTAAAATATAATGTATAAAGGTTATTTTATTTTTATTTATTAAAATCAGGTGTTATAAGACAGAAACAGCTCTCACTTGTTTGTCTGTAAATAGCAACAGTTCTGTTACAGAGATCTTAAATTGCAATGCTTCTCTTAAGATTGTTTTTATAACACTAAAACCACACAAAAAGTGACAAGAAAGATTCAAAAATGTATATGTTGATTAGAAAGATATTTGAAAGTGCTTTGGCTAGTAAGGGTGAGCAGACTGAAAAGGAAGCTATATGTAAGTAAAGTGGAAAAGGCAAGGAAAAGGAAATAGAGAATGGAATACGGAGGAATCAAGTCTTATTTTCTAGCTGGAAAAAGAAAGATCCTTACCTTCTCTTGATTTTGCCAGAGATGATAATTATGTAAGTACAGAATAACTAGCTGGCACTGTTTTTCTACTAGTCAACACTACTGGAATCAGAAGTGTTGTTGGCTGATTATAATTACAAGCATTTTATTAAGCCAAATACAGAGATGCAAAGGCATTTGTTGAGAGACATCCCGGGAGCAATCCCAGTTGTGTCTAGGTTTTATTTGTTTCTGTTTTATTCTTCATCGAGTTGCTTTGTGAATAAAAGTAAATAAATCTAGGAGCAATATTTAATCTGTTTATGGCTCTGATGGATTATTAGCAAGAGAAAAAAAATTTATCTTCATTCAGATCATCACCAGGCTACGAATGACTTATGAGATAACATAGTGCCGTAATCTGTCTGCTGAAGTTAATTCATAACTGTATGTATGATTTCTGATAGAGGAAGAGAGTAAATCCCCTTCACTTCTGAAAGGATGTTCATTGCTGGCAGGAAGGAAGGGAAAAAGGGAGAGGCAGAACAAAACCTAAACTGAGACACTGAAGATCCTTTAATAATAAAAGGATTGGTGGCTCATATATCAAATAACAAATTTAAACAATGTTTTTTGTCCTTAAAAGGCATTGCATTATTGGTTTGGGGGATAAAAGAGAAAACAAAGAAGGAATTGATTGGTTACTCTATCCTTAGTTGTTATGATTATGTGAGTAATTACCAAATGCCCATTCCCTCTCTTTCATCTGTGGTACTGAAATAATGTTATCCATAATAGTTGTGTGATATAATGCTGATTAAAAAAATAATAATACCAAAACACACCAAAAAAAACACACCATTTTTGAATCACCAGAGTATGTTAAATTCACAGATAAAAAATTAGCATAGACCGAAATGGAGGTGATAGTTTCACTGAATGTACTTTTTTCTTGCTATTGAGTTGATTCCTGTAGTCATTCATGGGTTTTATTTCTTCCTGGGGTGATGTTTTTCAAACCTTGCCATTTACCTAACTAATCATTCTGTTCGCGTTTGCTAGGAAATGCAACTATATGAAAACAGGCATATGAGACTACTGACCCATAACCATCTCTGCTGCCCTTTTTAAACCTTTCATTTTCCAATTAGGCTATCCTAATCATCCTTGCATTTCTTCTTAAGTTGCTATGCACAGCTGAAGTCAAGGATGGAATGGTCCGATGGCTGATTGTAGGTTTGATTATCCACTGGATTTTCTTATTCTTTCTTGAATTTCTCAAGAAATTCATGAGCTCAAATCTGTCAGGCATCCCTGATTACATTTACAGACGTAGCCTGGGTACTTCTTAGTGTTCACTGATATCTATACATAATGCAGGAAAGAATCAGATGGAAAAGATTTTTAATAACTTCTAATAAGTTGACATACTCCTGCATTCCATAGGAGATCATTTATTTGTATCATTGTTTTGCACAAATCCAAATAAAAAGCCTTTGGTAAAATGAAATAAATTAGCAAATGTGTTGAATTACAAGCTATATATCATATTATCCTCTCTAAACCTCCTCCAAGAGTTGTATTTTCATCTAATGCAAATAAAACCATGTGTATATCATCACAATTTTTTGTAGTAGATTTCTTTATGTGAAACAATATAGCTGAGAAAAAGTAATCACTATAATAATTGAGATAACCAAAACAAATGTGCAGGTTTAAAATATTTGCAGTCCTGAATGTTGTTTATGTATACATAATTACATAAGAGTTCTTTATATATTATTTTTATTTTACGATTAAAAAGGCCTGGTACTGAGAAGGTAAAATGTAATTGCTAATCAGCTCAATGTTATTTTTATTGTGTACCAAGTGCTGTTCTTCATTTATGTTCTTTCACTGCCTTTTGGTCTGTTTTGGTCTGCATCCATACAGAGATGTGTACCTTTACACTGGCTTTCCGCCTTTTGCTAATACAATTAATGGTTTTAAAATCTACGTCAAGTTTATGCTTAGAATAGAAGTTTATAGAGCATGTTTAGAATAGCAGTGTCTAAACACAGACTTGTAGTTCACAAAAAACTGTACAAATACCGTACTTTTAGACTGGCCCAATTGTACATTATCATCATTTTTTTTTTCTGTACTTCAACCTTTGTGTGCTTGTTAAAAGAGAGATACTGAAGTCGGAAGAAAGATCTTTTTTTCATATAATTTCACAGTTACTCTGGAAATGAAACTTTTGCACACACACACACAAACACATTTCGGGGGGGTGTTGTTTTTGTTTTCCAACATTTACTAGGCTTATTTCTTCAGTCCTTTTACAGGAAGAATCAAACTGAAGACAACTGGCTTTTTCGTAAGGAAAAAAAAAAAGCTAAGTTTTTTTTTGTTTGTTTTTTTGTACAGCTTTAGGATGAGCAGATATCAACTTTAGTTTTACGCTTTTCTGGGAACACCATTGAAGAAAGAATATGCAGTCACTATCAGGAAATACAGATTGCTAACATCGAGGTGGTTTTGTATTTGTGCAAATGAAGAGTATTACAGCTGGCACTATTTTATCAGAATTCATAAAATAGTATTGTCATCTTAACCAGTATGAGTGGACACGAGCTGATTACCTGGAATGCATTTAACAGCATGTAAATTCTATTTTATCAAGAGCTGTGAGACCTTGTGTTGGATTATACGGACAGCTGTATACTGACTTGGTGGGGTTCTTGAAAATATTCCATTAATACTGCAACCAGAATTAGAGTTATACAGAGAAAACTAAGATCTAGGAGCTTGTGGCACCTTTTTTATGCACTTAAAGTGGAACCCTTGCAAAGTAGAACACCAAGGTTTCTACCTCACTGAAGTTCTAGTTTGCTTAGTAAGTTGTCATAATACCTGATACGCCAGGTGTCTTTAATATAAGAAGAATCAGTAACAAAAATAAAACTTTTTTTTTTTCTTAGCCTGTGTGACTTCTCACAGGGAAGTGCTCTTTCTGCCTGAGAAATGAGAAGCATTCTGAAATGCTAGTGTAACAAAGACTTGCACATTTGCTAACAACCTGTCCTCTATCTGCTTAAGCCAGGACCAACCCTGCTCACAGTTGTTTCTCCCAAACTTCAGTCTTAAAACTGAAGTTGTGTTGGGGCTGCAGGCAGAGATGATGAGGCTGCTGATTAGTCAGCAGCTTAACTGAGGTAAAGTTAATTGAACAGACATAAGAAGCTGCTGGCATGAAACATCTCTATATGTGACAGATACCTGTGAGAAGCTGACAAAAGTTATGAATAGTGCCATGAGGATCTAATGGATTTCTCATGTGGCTGAAGAGGAATTGTGACACATTTTGCAGAAAACTGAAGGGGAGTCTTGGGACCCTTTGCAGTTATACAGTCTTGCAGGGACAACAGCGCTCAGAAAACCTGATCAGTGATACTATATTAGGCTGAGAGTGCCTGCATAACAGTGTCAGAAATAAACGAAGTTGGACATGAATGTAGCAAAACCTGGTACCATGCAGAAAAAGTAATTGGGGTTGGGTTGTTTATCTGGAAAGATAAGGATGGTGAAAGGAAAGAGCTTCAAGGACATTAGGGGGTGAATAAAAGGAGTAGCAAATCCTGTGATTCGTGCTCTTCAGGGGTCCCCATTGATCAGTACTACATCTAATCACTCCAATTTGGAGCAGGACAATTAACCTGCTATTTCTGTCATTCTCATGTCTGCCTTTCCTCTGTGCTCAGGACAGGTCAGGCAAGTCTTTGCTTGTATCAGTGTTGTGAGGGAGTCCTGTGAGAGCTCTTTCTAATGAGGACAGGAGAGGTGGCACCTGACAGTTTCCATTCCCAACCTCTTTTAAGATGGTATCTTCTAAAAACTAAATCTATCTATTTAAGGTGAAATCTAAATCTACCTGCTTGAATCTAGCTTGTATTTTATCTGTAGATCTATGTATTCTGTGTATTCTATCCAATATTCTATGTATCGGAATTGTTTAGATTCCTTTATTTAGATTAATTATTTATTTAGCAATTCATTTTTCTTTTGCAGTGTCTCTGGAACTGTTTACTAAGAATTTATTCTCCAAAAACAACAGTAAGATAACATTTCACTTGCAGCTGAAATAGCTGCATTTGAAACTGATCTTCACTGAACAGATTTCCAAACTGGTTTGAAATGACAAACATTACACAACATGTGCTGTTTGGTGGAAAGAATGATTTTGTCTTCACTTTCACTATACTTTCTAACTGAAAAATTAAGGACTTCACAACATTTTTACATGTTGTATTTGTTGTATTAGTAGTAGGCTGAGAACACAGAAAGTCAAATAGGCTCTCTGCAGGTAAATTGTCTACTTATTTCTTCTTGCTGATGGGAAATTTTTGAAATAATTTAATTGAATAAAAATTTAAAAGGTAGATGTACTGCTATAGAATCAGAGAATGGTTGAGGTGGGAAGGGACCTCCGGGGGTCATCTGGTCCAACCCCTTGCTTAAGCACAGCCACTTAGAGCAGGTTTCTCAGGACCGTGTTCAGGCAGCTTTTAAATGTATCTACGGTGGGAGACTCCACTCTCTGAGCAACCTGCTCTGGTGCTCTGGCACCTTCATAGTGGAAAAGTGTATCTTGATGTTCAGACAACACCTGTGTTTCAATTTGTGTCAGTTGCCTCCTGCCCTGTCACATCACTGGACACCACTGAGAAGAGCCTGACTCCATCTTCTTTACAACCTCCCTTCAGGAATTTGTATGCATTGGTGAGATCCCCTTGAGTCTTCTATTCTCTAAGCTAAACAGTCCCAGCTCTCTCAGCCTTTTCTCTTAGGAAAGATATTCCAATCCCTTAATCATTTTCATGGCCCTCTGCTGGACTCTCCCATTTGTCCATGTTGTTCTTGAATTGGACACAATATTCCAGGTGTGGCCTCACCAGTGCTGAGTAGAGGCAAAGGGTCATCTCCCTTGACCTGCTGGCAACATTCCTGTTAATGCAGCCCAGGACATCATTAGCCTTCTTTACTGCAAGGGCACATTGCTGGTGCGTGTTCAACTTGATGGCCACCAGGACGCCCAGGTCCTTTTCTGCAAAGCTGCTTTCCAGCTGGGTGGCCCACAACATATATTGGTGCATGGGGTTGTTCTTCTCCATGTGCAGGACTGTGTATTTCCTTCTGTTGAACTTCATGAGGTTCTCGTCAGACCATTTCTCCAGCCTGTTGAGGTTCCTTTGAATGACAGCACACCCCTCTGTCATATCAGCCCCTCCTCCCTGTTTTGTGTCATCTGCAAACTTGCTGAGGGAATGATCTACCTCATCATCCAGATCATTAATGAAGATGTTGAACAGCACTGGACCCAGTGTTCACCCCTGGGGTACACAGCTAGTTACTGGCCTTCATCAAGACTTGGTGCTACCTTTTGGGCCTCTGAGCCTGGGTGCTCAGCTAGTTTTCAGTCTACTTCACTATCTGTTCATCCAGCTCATATCAACAGCTTCTCTGTGAGGATCTTACAGGAGACAGTGTTGAAAGCCTTACCTATTGTCCAAGTAGACAATATCCAGTGTTCTCCCGTCATCTACCAGGCCAGTCACTTCACTGTCGAAGGTTATCAAGTTGGTCAAGCATAATTTCCACTTGGTGAATCCATACTGACTATTCCTGATGACTTTTTTGTCCTTCATATGACCGGAAATAGTTCCCAGGATTAGCTGCTCAGTCACTTTCCCAGTCATCAAGGTGAGGCTGAACAGCAGGTAGTTCCCTGGGTGCTCCTTCTTGCCCTTCCTGAAGATAGGAGTGGCATTTGCTTTCCTTCAGTCTCAGGGACTTTTCCCAGTTGCCATGATCATTCAAAGACTATTGAGAACATCTTTGCAGTGACATCTGCCAGCTACCTCAGTATTTGTGCATGCATCCCATCAGGCCCCACAGGCTTACATGTGTGCAGTTTACTTAAATATTGCCTGGCACGATTTCACCAAAGGTACATCTTCCTTGCTCCAGTCTTTCTTCCTGCTGCTTGGGATTCCTGAAGGCTGGTCTTGCTTGTAAAGACTGAGATGAAGGCGTCATAGAGTACCTCACCCTTTTCCATCTCCATTGCCACCAGAGCACCCCCCCCCCCCTCCCCCCCCATTCCATTGCAGGCCCGCATGTTTTCTAGTCCTCCTTTTTTTCACTTACGTACTTATACCTTTCTTTTGTCTTTGTCTTTCATAACCCCGTGTCTGCATGCTGGGATAGTGTCTCTGTATTCCTTCTGGGTCCTTGCTTCCACCCTCTGTATGTTTCCTTTTTTTGTTTGAGTTTGGCCAGGAGCTCCTTGTTCAACTACTCAGGCCTCCTGGCCTTTTTTCTGATACCCTACTCATTGGGATGGACCACTCTTAATCTTGGAGGAGGTGATCCTTGAATATTAACCAGCTTTCCTGGGCCCCGCTTCCCTCCAGGGCCTTACCCCATGGGGACTCTTCCAAGCAAATCCTTGAAGAGGCCAAAGTCTACTCTTCTGAAGTTCAGTTTGATGATCTTGTTTTTTCCCTTGCTCCCTTTCAAGGTCCTGAACTCCAGCATCTTGTGGTCACTGCAGCCAAGGCTGCCTTTGACCTTCATATCCCCAGTGATCCACTCCTTGATGCTGAGTATGAAGTCCAGCAGAGCACTTCTCCTCTCTGGCCTCTCCGTCACAAGGGTCAGGAAGCTGTTAATGCTCTACAGAAGCCTCCTGCATTGCTCGTGCCCTGCTGTGTTGTATTTTTTTTTTAACTTGAATCAAAGAGATGAGTAAATATTGATTCTATTAAATAACATGTCAGGAAATGGTGATATATTGATAGAAATCTGTTACTGAAAAGACTTGTTACTTCTTTTGACAAATCAGTCACACAGGTTATATATGCTGTTTTAACAGGTGGTGCTAATCCAGCATACAAGAAATGAAGCTACAGTAATTTCTACAGTACATAAACATTTTGTAAGCTGTTGAAGGCTTATTTGAAATTTAGGGGGTTGGGATGGGAGTTATACTGATTTTCTATATATATGTCAAGTCATAGGATCTAGAGGAAATAACAGATTGCGTTTTATTTATTTCTAAGCTTTTTACATGTAAGCGCAAAGAATAATGATTTTGCTGAATGCCTTTTTGCTTTAATTTCTGAAGTAGAAGTAGAGTCACGGGATAAAGTCTAGCAAACCTTTAATATCTTAGAAGTGATGCAAACCCTTTCATCTCAGTTATTTTTTTTCTGACAAGGTTGTCAGGCAAAATGCTGTTTCCAGGACCACATCTAGAACACTTGGAGGGACCTTTTTGTATGTTTTTTAATTTGAAGCCTTTGAAGTAGACATACATACCTTTTCTTTCAAACTCTTTATTTTAGAAGGCTATAGTTCCTTGTAAATTTAATCACTGGATTTTAGTGCAAGAAAGATTGGCAACTGCAGGTTAGACTCTAGTCTTTATTTCAGCTGGACCTGGGAAATGAAGATTGATTTTCTTGGTGTGCATGAGGCAATGGTTAGTGCTGGGAGCTACTTATTCAATTAGAGATGGAGTTAGTCATGAAAATCAGGACTATTTATGTTGGTTTCTAGGGGCACTCCTCTCTACAGCAGGAAGAGTGTTAGAGGCTTTCTGCGTATCCTTCCTTTCCCCTTTTCCATTACCTAGGAATATGTACTAGGTAAGCAGAAGTTTCTGCACCTGTGTGAAGAGAGAGAAAGCCTGTGATTTTAAGAATAGTCTAGAGATTGTTGGTCCCACACATAAAAGACAAAAGACATCCTATAGTGGGAATTGAGGATATAAGGCACACAACCTCATTCTTCCTAAAATCTCTGGCTTCTGCTAACCTCTGCAAGTGCTAAAGCATTCCTGCAGAAAATGAAATCTGCCTAATTTCTAAGCAGTTGTCTTTAATTGGCTCTGGACTAGGATCAAAGCTAAGAGCCTGTTAGAATAGGAGGAAACAGAGGTGAAAGGAGAACTGAGGATTACTTAGAAAGTGCTTTTGGTCATTGCATGTAAAGGATATTTGAGACACATGCCTTGCTCTGTCAAAATGTTCTTTTGAGCTCATAAATGAGATACTTTTCTACTTTGTGTCTCAGTTAACCAAGAAAATGGGAGATTCTTTTACTCAATTTAACCTTTTTTATCTTGTTCTATTTGTGGCTTTCTTCACATGCATTTACTGTAGAGCTGCCTTTATGTCATCTTTATATAAAAAGTTGTGAGGAATGGTTTGCTTACTGTTAAAGAGATACAAATAATAATAAAATGCCATTTGAAAATGTTAATGGATTGATGTTATAAAACTATGACTCTTTTGTAAAATTTTGTGAGAATAAAATAATCAGAACAGAAAAAGTCAATGAGGCAGAGAATAACATAACAGTATGTATGTTTCATAAAGTATACCTATTGAAACATTGCTATATTAGCATTTAGATTTATGACAAGTTTGATAGGAATAAGAAAGCTAATTCTTTTTTGTTGTTGTTGTTATCTTTGTTAAATTGGAGGGAGTTGTATAGTACTATGTAGGCAGCATCCCTGGTTGTTAGAGTCTTCCCAAATCCCAGTTCTCTAACACTAAGTCTAAACTCAACCTCACCCTTGAGATCTAAAAGCAGCTCATGTTTTGGAGCAAAGAATGCTCATCTCTTTTAACTAGTCTTTCTTGTTTATACTGAGAAGCAGACTGATTGCCTGTCCTGTTTCAGTTGCGATTTGGAGACTGAAAAGAAATGCCTAATCTCTACCTAGCTTCTGTTGAGGCTTGTTTAATGCAGAAATGATGGTAAATCATTCAAAGTACATTGGATTCAGTGCAAAGTTAACCACTTTCATTTCAGAACTCCAAGTGATTGGTGGGAAGGGGAAGCAGAGCAGACAAATTTCAGAATGTGCTGGCAATGTGAATACTATTTCAACCTGAAGAAATTTCATCTTATGTCTCCTGTTTCCCAGTCACAGCTTTAAGCCCAGACAGCTAGATGAATACTGGCAACAGGATGTTTTCACACACAGTTCAAGCAGGACTATATTACAGCCAAAAGTGAAATAGGTGGCTACATGGGTGTAAAAGACAAGTCTGCCTCTTTTTCCAGTGGTGTTTGTGCATTCCATGTAATTTTTAAGTGGAAAAAAAAAAAAAAAAGCTTAAGTGGTCCTTTGAACAGGAACAGGGGCAGTTCTCTTATTTTGGTGTCTCCTTCCCTGTCTGAAGTAATAGAAATATCTTCATTACATATTACATTAGAAAGAATAAACACTCATTTAGACTAAAAGTTTGGGAACACAAACAAGACCTTAAAAGGGTGCATATGGAAGTGGGAAGTGGGGGGTGTTCCGTTTGTGTAGGGCAGTTGAGTTGCTTCATCTGTTGAATTAGAATCCAATTTTATAATAAGTTGCACATCTGTGTAGCATCTCATATATGAATCCGATACATAAATTATTAAGGAACAGGACTACAATGTTTTAACAGGAGTCCTAAGAGAATTATCTGTGTATTGTATATTATGGTAATGGAATAAAAACTGTATTTTTGAGACTGTATTCTGTTAGATGCCATTAGTAGAACTATTGTTGTCTACCAAAGAAATAAAGACCAAGTCTCATTTGGAGTACCTTATTTTTTCAGTATAGCAATTTAAAATGACAAATTGAAGCATAAATGATAGTTTGGAAAATAAAGCCTACAAAGAAGCTTACAAGTGCAGAACTGTATACAGCCATCATAAAAGAAAAATGAACGTGAGAAAGAAAATTGATGGTATAGAGAAAGGGGAATATTTATAAACTGGACAAGATCCAGGAATTGTTAGATAGTAGGAGCAGAAAAGGTGTAGGCAGTTATGCAAAGAAAGAGAGGAGTTGCTAACAGAAGTGTATGAAAAAGTCTGTAGAAAGAACCAAGCATATTCTACAGCTGTACTTGATGAGGATGGAGCTTGATGAGGATGTACTTGATGGAAGGCTAGAGGATGCTGTGGTGAGACAACCACCAACAACGACTGATAAATGAACAGGGCAATATTATATTATTCAGTTTCATTAATGGTTTTATTATCAGTATAATTGTACCATTCAAATAATGCTGCAACGTAAGTCTAGATGTTTACTTTGTGGTGTCCTATCAAATATGTATTATCCCTTTCTAAATGGTTTATTGAAATAATAATAATAAAAAAAATTATATGGTTCTTATGATACAGTTCTTCCACTGACTATACCAATTGTCAGTGTCACTTTGAGGATGGTTAAAAGGTTCAGAATAACTACTACAGTGTCCTGACTGTAGGTGCCAAAGAGGCTCTCTTTGTCAGGGGGGAACTGAAGATTTCTCAAAATTTTGCAGTCACTCATTTATGCCTTACTGATTTTTGAAACAATGTTAAGTAAACCAGAATGTTGACATCATCTAGTGTCAGAGAAAATGTATTATTTAGTTAATACCATGCGTTTCAAGTTTTCTGACGATTTGTGGGTTTTCTGTTTTCTGTGATAACCGCCTTCAGCTGTCAACCTGTTAATTTATGTAAACACATATAAAAAAAGCATATGAATTGGTGCATTTCATTTCAAAGTGTTTTTGAATGGTCTGTTTTCGTTCATGTTATCATGTAGATTAACTTGATTAGAAGACTTTTTTTTTTTTTTTTCCTCTAAGACATAATGGATAGGGTGCTGAACATCATTTACCCTAAGAAATACTTAGTCCTTCACTCTTGGTTGTGATTTTGCAAGCTAAAGAGGAGTGATCTATGGTAAAAGACTACAGATTAAGCAAACAGGGCATCAAGAGACATTTCTGGGAATCCTGTGTGCTCTCTCAGAGTCAACATTTGGCTACCAGAATTAGCCGTCCCCAAAATGAGGTATTATCTTCAGTGACCTTATTGCACTTCGGGGTATAAAAAGATCTGGGAAAGGGTATATAGAAGCAAGTGCTTCAATGATGGCAAATCCTGAGAGAAAACACACACACACACAGAGATAAAACAGATAAATCCAGAAATTGCAAATCTTTCGTGTATTTCTATGTAGATATTAAATGAATTTCTGTGTCTGAAGAGCATTTTTATGGATTTGCCTGGCCAGAACGTTAACCAAATGTAATTTACGTGTAAGTATCTCTGTACTTGTACAGCAATACTCTCTCCAATAATGTTTTTTTACATTAAGTTCTTTAACAGAGAGAAGATAATTTAGTGAAAGGAATGGCTGTGATATAAAGTTTAAGTGAAATCATACGAAGAGTAGAAAAAAATGTCCCTAGCTGTATCTAAAAAACAGTAGGGTGGATTCATTTATCAGACAGTAAAACAGAAAAGAAATTTTCCTAGCCTGGAGGAGAGTCAAAATACTTGAATTGTTGATCACGGGAAAGTCCAGAGTATGTTTTCCGAACAGTAAGGATGGTGATGAAATTATGTATGATGTATATATAGATGAGCTTTTGCATTTTTGTTTCTGCTCCAGATAGTAAGCTGCAAGTGGATGAAAAGTAGCTTAAAAAATAAGCAGAAATCAATTTTTTATAAAGAGAATCTCTAACTCTTACTTGCCAGAAGTTTGCAAGAAAAAAAGAAAAAAGTACTGCTTTCCATAATGGAATTCCATGCGCTCTACTTGATCCCATGGATATTCAAACATACACCAAGACACCAAGATGTATATTTCAGTTATGTAAATGTCTATTAAACCCTTGTTAAGTGACTGATGTTTTCTGCCCTTATAAATTAAGTTACTCCTAAAAATCCTTACATTTAATTGAAGTATTCAGTCTAATAATAATGTAAATTTATAAGCTGTGTAATCTGTGAAATAAGGATTGGTGAACTAAGGCTATTCACAGGAAATCCTGTCAGAAAATCAGGGAAATAATGAAAAAGCAAATCAGGACAAGCAGGTCTATTAACAAATTGGAATGAGTAGTCCGATGGAAGACTTTAGTAAGAAGGACTGAAATTAATGCAGTTCCAATAAAAAATATTTTTAACAGTAGTATGTACCAAAAGTCCTTTGCATAAATCTTTGGGAAAAATGCACCACTACAGCCTACAATCATCAGGCATTGCAGATTCAATGGCCACTAGATTAAATTTCTGGGGATGTGGAAACATAATGTTCCAGGCAAGAATCTGATACTTTCTCTGGATTTGTGAGACCAGTTGCCTCGTCAGTGTCTGTGGAACTGTTGAGAAAATCATTCAAAGGACAAGGGACTTTTGCTGTTGTTTGTTTTGTTTGGTCTGCCTTTTCATGCCTGCAGCACAAAATCTCTTTAAGGAACTTTGCTGGAAGGGTGTACATATGACTGTATATATCAGTTTATCTTATCTAGATAAGGCAACAAACTTTAAAGGGGGTAAACAGTAAAGTATACTCTTCCTGATTTTTCTACTCAGCTGTTCTTGAATTTCTATGTTGTTTTTTTTTTCTATGGTAAGGATGGAGATGGAAGAGGAGTAGACAAAAATCAGATTTCTGTGAGAAATTCTGCTGGGTCTATGCAATAGTGCACATCTATGGTTAAGTATCTTAAGAAGAACTTTATTGTTGCAGTAATAGCCATGACATCTTTCAGAATTTACAACCTAGAGAAGAGAGTGGAGAGTTCGGGTTTCAATGAATTACCGATGTGTTAAGCTACTTATAACTGTAAAATTACTTTTAGAAAGGTAATTCTATGTTTTTTTTGTTTTGTCTTGTTTTTTAAGATTACATGGTTCTGTTTTAAAAATAAAACTAGACGTCTTGAAGTCTTCTACAAGATAAAATATATTTATGAATGTGAGACCATTTATTTGGGATCCCAGGATATCAAGTCATATTGAACTTGGGATACATATCTCCTTTGAATTCCTAGCACTTATGTTTTTGTTAGCTTACATTAAGTTTGTTAAAGAGTTGGATGATGAACTGGAAAAACGATTTTGGAAGTGAATTGAATTTGACCTATTTTAGCAAATATTGACAATTTCCAACAGACTGCTTTGGAATGGTTTTGAAGCCTCAGCTCTGGACTGTACCCCGTAATGCTGTATATACGAAGAGCTAAAGACCCCATAATTGAAAATGTGAGGCATGGAATTACACGAATTGAAAATACAAAAAATTCCAGTGGAAATATTTTTGTGCCCTGTGTACCTTTTGGATTCACTGTCAGACTTTGTGTTTTAAAGCTTTTAAAATACTTAATGGTTATCTTTTTCATTTATTAAAATTTAAGATATTGTAAAGATGTTGCAGGCTATTAGAAATGTCTTAATTGCTTGGTAACTTAAGCTAGATTTTGTTTTATGAAATTCTTGGTACAAAAAAGTTGCTAGTCTTGTCTAAAATGCAAGTATATGAATCACTGTGATGTGTATGTCACTGCTTGTCATAATTTTGACTCCTGAATTGCAAATTGTAACCAACCAAGATTTTAAAGATCACAAGACATTAAAGTAGAACATGTTTCCTTAAGAAAAAAAAATGATTTTGTTATTCATATACACCAGGAACAGAGATGACTATGAATAATAATTTTCCATTTCTGTTTTCTCTCTCTTTTTTTTTTTTTTCTTTCAATGAACTGGCTTCATTCATCTTTCATTGAATTGCAATATGGTTGATAATGTCCTGATTGTTACTGCAAATAGGTAAGTTAAAGTTATTTTTTTCATTTATAATATAGATAATTATAATATGTTTATTGTAGTTTATGTGCAAAATTAGTATTTTCTAATTCAATATGCTCTTTTTTATTTTATTACAAAGAAAGTAATATGTGATAGCAAAACACAGTGCTGATTTGAGTTTACAGACTATCTTAGAATTAGCATACAAATCTCCCAGAGCCATTTTTTTAAGATTTTATTTCATAGTTTCCTCTACTTTACTGCCCAAATTTATTTTCAGACAAGCTTTTCTACTCTTCATATTTTTAGAAAAGATGAGCATGGATGTTGAAAGCTTTTGGGTGTTGACACCAAATGTGTTTGCCATATATTTAACAGATACAAATTCTCTAGAAATTGATTGCTACATTTTAAAAAGAAATGCAAATGAGCTTAAAAATGACTGTGGTTGTTCACTGCTACCGCCTGTATGGCTTTTTGAGCCATAGTGCTGGCTGTGTACAAGACCATAAAGTAAGATGGTAAGGTGGCAAGGCTGTCACCAAGTTTTGAAAATGCAGCGTTTATAGAAGGGGTTTCTGATAAAAGGAAGTCTTGCCAGTGCATACAAGTAGAAGCTTTACTTCTAAAATAAAGTGAGCATTAGGATTTAAAGGGTGTTGCTAGCAGGGGGAGTACAGGTTAGTTATTTTCATAATGGACCTACTAATAGCTTTATTTGTTATGATTTGTTTTGGATTTTTGTTTTGTGTTTGGAGTTGTTACCAGGAAAAACTGAATTGGATTTAAACCAGTTTCTATTCCTCAAAAAAAGAGTTCAACATTTTTCTTTCCTTATTCTTATAGTTAATCTCTTGTTTAGCATGCTTATTGTTGATGGATTGGGGGAAAAAAAGGTTCAGTAAATAAGATGAACTCTAATACTAAACAGCGCATCAGAATTCCTGTAATACTAAATAATGCATCGCCTTCAAGTAATTTAATTCTTGATGGGACATTTTTTTCCTTTTACAGCAAGATAAATGATGCCAAATAATTACTTAACAATACATTATGACTTCCTCTTTTCTTTTTTCTTAATTAATGACTTACTCCCTGGCAAATAGATTATGTTGCAGGTTATTATATAGTACCTGTCAGTCAGATTGTCTCTTTTACTTCTGAAGGGCCATGTTTGTGGACTTCTAGTGACAAAAAGAAACATTTGCATGCTTATCAAATCAATGACTTAGTATTCAATGTCTAAGCTTTTCAAAGCTTGAAACAATGTCTTCTGTTATCAATTTATTAGGGCTCGCCACAGACGGTAAAAAATGTTCATAAAACCAGGTAAGAAAGGCAAAAGTATTCAGACTGTTAGGTCAGAGAATTTATCACCTATCTTTACAAGTCTAAACCAGAGTAAAGTATACTAAAATGTCTAGACTGCTTTCTCTTGTGATGGGTATTTCTAGCCCAAGTACTTTTTATTTTTTTAAAGCAGTATACAAGAAATTTAAAGAAATGTAAGCACATATGGCGGGGTTCACTTGCTTGGTTTTAGACATCTGTATTTCAACTCCTGTGATCAGAAGCGTAGAGAAGCACTGTGAGAAACTCAGTTAATTTATTTTTCTAAAGCATGTGCCTTTCCTAGAATGGAAGGGATTTGTACTGATGAATCTATTCATTATAAGGACAAGGCATTAGATTCTCACTATTAGTGCCAAATAAAGTTGCTCTTTTAGATGCCACAGGTAATCTACACTATGTACCTTGAATTTTGTACCATTTATTCATACCATCAGCCTCTTCTCTGATCTAACTGTAATTGGGAGTTTCTCTGTCTCAGATTGTAGGCACCTGAGATCCTGTAGCCTTTGCCTGTATTTGTTGATTTGTCCGAAGTACACTATAAAATGCCAATTTCTAGGCATCTGGTTTGAAGTTAATTCTGCAAGTTATTACTCAGAATATAGCAATTCAAATACATCTGTACTAATTCATCATAAGAATCTGATTTATTTTTTTTTTATTGATGTCTTAGTTCTTTCCAAAAAGATGCAAAATGATGAGTTATTTTTGAAACTAAATAGTGGCAGTCTGTACTTCGTGTGACATTACAGTACCCGTTAACAAAGTGATTGCCCTTTTAGCAAGAACACTGTACCTGTGGCCATTATGTTTTAATGATGGCAAATACGATGAAGGCAGTCTTGCTAAGATCCTACTGTATGTATGTCTCAGTCAAGCTATTGGGGATAAACAGTTGTTTTAATTAAAAATATTTATTGAAAAAATACAATCTATCCAAATTATTGATTCCCATCTGTAATTTCCATTTGAAAAAAAAAATACATGGACTGAAGCTTTTTCTAAAAGATATACTTAGATACATTTTAGTTTGAGATTTTTAGAAGACTTAGTGAAATCAAAACTTTTCTACTTCAACCCCCCTCTTTGCCTGTTCTTTCTTACTAGCAAATCAACTTCTACAATCCTGCAATCTAAAGTATTCGTAAGATCTACTTCACCAGGTTTTGAGGTATTCCATTTTCAGAGTTTCTCATAACACTGATAGAATGTAGTGAAGCTAACAGAAGTGGCTTTTCACCTGGTTTTGGACAATAATTTGCCAATGTTTGAGAAATCACTCACTCATACCTGTCAATGCCCATTGTAAGCACCATCTCTGTATGACTCTACTACCTCTACCAGGTCTGAATATGACAGTACGAAAATTCAAAGCCCAATCTTCTTTCTTTTGTGTGTGATGTGAGCTTTTACATGTACATATTTGGGACATTTTAAAGATGCAGGGGATAGATAGAAAGTATGAGGTAATTTCAGCCATTTCTTCGTTTCATTTCTGCATGTTTCATTAGTCTAAAACATAGGGATTTACGTTTACTTAGTTTCTCTGCGTATACCAAGCCAACTTTTAGGAACTTCATGTTACGTATTTGAACTTGAAATGTTGGGTTTACTCTTAAATGCCAAGGGTTCCTCTAACCTGCTCTCTAGGACTATGAAATAACTTAGCAAAATGAGGAGGGTTTAACAATTATGCAGTTCTGCTTTAAGACCAAAGTAATAAAAATGTCTTGTATGTTTTGTTGTTGTTGTTGTTGTTGTTTGTTTGTTTGTTTGTTAAATTAAAAAAATGGCCATTGTTCATTTTACACAGGGGTAGGGATTTAAGTGCTGCATGAACTCACCATGGCATTTTCAGTGATAAGTAAGAAAATTAAATGCTTCACATTTCAGATCTGAAAGCCATGGAGGCAGTGAGATGGCAGTTCTGCAAAATACGAATTTATTTGTATGCACAAAACTAAAACAGGCCATTAGAGTTCATTCTGGATTATCTATTTTTAATATGTAATAATCCCATTAGCAACATAGTGTTTCCTGCGTCATACACAATGTAATGTAAGAGTAGCAGAAATGCCTGAGGCTTTTTGCTTCCAGAAATTTAATTTCATATGTAGCTCAAAAAGATTCATCCATCATAGTGACATTAAATCCAGATTACTTTTTCCTAAAGTTGAAGCCTCACTCCTTGTGATCTTTTAGATTGGCTGTTACTTGAATCCTAGTTGCAAAACGTAGTTAAAGGTGAAAGGAGAAAGGGAGGGAACACGTAGCAACAGACTATATGTGAATGAGCAGTTTAGCAGCTGACACTTTATGAAAGAATAGTTCATCTTTATTTCCTGTCTCTTCTGCTTCTGGAGATGCTGAGTCAATAATAGCAGTATCAGAGTTTATTGTGGCATATTTATTTACACTTACATACATATGTACACAGAAATGTATATGCATTTATGTACAGTGCCTATATTCCCTATTTCCAGAATTACCTCTTTCTAATATGTGGCTTTCAAAGAGAAAAACAAACAAACAAACAAACAAAAAACAGCAGCTATGCTGGAAAGAGAGTATTTTGGGCCTCCTGTCACCAGGGTAAAAACAACACAGCAAGTCAAAGAGGTTAGCTTCTCTGTACATACTGACATTTCTAACCAGAGAAAAATAATAAGAGTAATTTATTCTTGTGAGCCAGCTACAAACTGAATAAAGAACCAGAGCAAAGCAAAAGAAAAATAAATTTCACTGTCTAGTCTGTTTGCCACATAATCCTGCTATAAGTTTCTAAAAATTTAATCTAAGTCTGGCTAAGCACACTTCCTTTATATTTCTGTTCCTTCTCCTCCTCTTCCCCTCTCTCCCTTTTCTCTTCCCTCCCCCTCATCCCCCCTCATATGTTAAGCTCCTCCAAAAGCTCATTCATGACCATGTCTGCTATTCTTTCTTGGTCATGCTTTTCAGGGCCTATTTGTCAGGGCACAGGGCTGATGGAAGAGGGTGGCCTCTGGAGGCTGGGCCTCCAGGGCAGTGCAGGTGCCTCCATCTCTGACCAGCCCCATACCACAGCCCCAGTAAGATGAACTAGGCCGAGGGTCAGCCACAGCCAAACGCAGACAGGTTTGTAATAGACAATCTCTTCTTGTCATGTAGAATGAGGATTTTTCCTCATTATGAAATATTTAGTAATGGAATGAGTCCATGAGACTCTTGAGGAGGAGAAAAATCTTTGAGAACCATTATCGGTGGGCGCTTTCTACTTAAATACCTGAGGGAACAGCTCTCTTGTTGACTCAAAGGAATGGCATGAGGCTGTGCCTGCAACTCCCTCACAAGCGGAGAGGAGGGGCAGGTGCTGAGCTCTGCTCTCTTGTGACAGCGACAGGACCCAAGGGAACAGCATGGAGCTGGGACAGGGGAGGGTCAGGCTGGGTGTTAGGGAAAGGTTCTGCACCCAGAGGGTGGTTGGGCACTGGGACAGGCTCCCCGGGGCAGTGGTTGTGGCACTGAGTCTGGTGGAGGTCAAGAACCTCTTGGACAATGCTCTCTGACACATGGTCTGATTTTTGGGTGGTTCTGTGTGGAGCCAGGAGTTGGACTCGATGATCCTTGTGGGTCCCTTCCAACTCAAGATATTCTATCATTCTATGAAGTACAACTTCACCAGGTGTGGTGGCTTAGGTTTAGACTCCTCTCTAGCTGGTCTCAAATTATTGGGTAACTAGTTAATATAATGGCAATTGTTCAAAATGTAATTCTTGAGGAGTATTTTTTTTTCCCTTTGGAATCCTGTGTTTTTTATCCTCCTGGATAAGCATATAACTGTTGTTTTGCAGGCACTGCAGCTTGTCTTTGTATGTGTGAGAGAGTGAACAAGTGCAAGTCTGGACCAATCTATACAAGTCCAGACAAAATAAACTAAACAATGTAGGATCCGACTTTTTGGCAGGATGTACAGTTTTGATCCTCATTTCACATTGTTATAAAATCATGCAAGTCTGCTGAAAGAGATTAAACTGCAGGAAATTGCATTCAACTGAAGAATTGAAGTAATGTAAATTAAATTTTCAGATACATAAAAGCGATCCAATGGAATATGGTATGTTTTATTTATATTATGCATATGTTTAAATTCAGAAGAATTGAGCAGACATCTTGAAATATCCTTTAAACAGCACTAAAGACAAGAGGAAATATTTGCAAATATGAGCGATTTATGCAGCTATCAAACACAATTTTCTGTAATTAGTGGGTAAGCAGAAGTTGTTGACTTCGTAATTACATGACAATTCTAAAGGAAGTTCCCCTTTAATTTGTCTTAGTAAATACCTCCAATGCACTCAGAATTAAAATGCAACACTGTTTTATACTTCTACTCATCAGCTGTCAGGCTAGCTACAGGAAGAAAGATATGTAGAACCTGAGCAGGAGTAAAAAGCAGAATTTTCTGCCTTTGAGACATTCATATATTACAAAAAGTTTTACTTAATTATCTGGAACTTTGTCCTGCCAGAACTGAAGCAGTGACTCATTGACCATCTCTGAGATACTTAGCACTAAGGGGAATAGATATTAAAGAAAGAAGAAAGGTAGTAATTGCAATTTGGAACTGGGGAGAAATATAGATGCTTGCTAATGTCTGGAGGGAAATGAGTGATGTGCAAAGTAGAAAAATACATTGACCAGAAAAAAAAAAAAAGAGAGAGAGAAAAACAGGAAATAAAAAGTACTTGTTTTCCAAGCTGTGGTGTTTTGAAACAAATAAGTAAGAGGAAAGAATTAAAAAAAGGGTATAAACAAAATTAGTGTTGCTCTGAGGGAAAAATCTTGGTAAACTCTAAAACACGGAACATGCCTACAAGAAATAGATACAGTGATACGGTGACTGATTTGTGGGGAGTTTTTTCTACATGAAATAGATGAAATCAAAACTGTCAGCTGGATGTAAAAACGTCTAGATTTTAGATATTTCAGAAAAGAGAGCTAGAGGTAACTGGGTTGATTAGAATGAAGTAACTTACCTGCAGAACCTGTGGGAGAATCTTTTGGATCACTAAAAAACAAACTGTGCAGAATACTAGGAAATATACTGAGACACATGCACTTCTGGATATCTGAATATCCTTTCATATTTTTTCCTACCTGGTGAGAAACTCTCTTGTCAAGAAACAAATGCAGAATGTGGCCACTTCTCTGATTTTGCCAGCTGGGCAACTGGCAAATGAATTGTCCATCCTTGAACAAGCTAAGTTAGAAGAACTATAAATGACCAGTGAATAATTTTCTTCTACACTAAGAAACTGAGGGAATTAAAGAGGGAATGAGGAAAAAGTAGAGTTGCTGGGTTAAGAAAGTGCCAGCCAGTATCAGGAAAAAAAGTGGAGACCTGTAGTTACAAAAGGAAGCATCATGCAGCATTTCTTTTCACAGTAAGGTGAGTGGGGGAAATGAACTGAGGAGTGAGCCAGTCATGGTATGCTTTACTCAGAGTGGACATAGAAGTAGGAGTAAAAGATATCTTTGAGAAAACCTTAACTAAGCCATTGTGCGCTATTTCTTCAATGTAGGATCAAATAATTCTCTTACGAACAAAGATGTTTTGGCATTCAGAAGTTCAATTATGAGATCAAGATAAGCAATAGGTACAACTTTAGTTCTGTTCAGTAGTCATCTTACCACTGTCCACAACACCCATGTTGTTATGCCATGTGTGACTGTCCTTTTATAACAGTTAAAATCAGTCAGTAGATCATGCTGGCGTTTTCAGCATGATTCTTGAGCTATTCTCAATATGTTTACAGTTTATTTTTTCTGTGATCATTATGGTTTTGATAGTATCTTCACGTGATGTACAGTGTTATAATGTTAATTTTTCTCTTAATGTTATGAGGGGATATGTATTACTTATTTGTAACAGGAAGGTGTGCTTAGCTTCAATTGCAAAAAGTAAATAAAACTAAAGATTTTAAAGGCTTCCAGAAGTAACACACATTATATATGTTCAACCCTGGAAATCTAATTTTAACTGTACTTTTATTTTACAGAAACTGTAATTGAACTGTATTTTCTTTTAATAAAAAGATGTGTGGAGTAGCAACTGACCCAAAGATTTACTAAATAGTATTAAAATAGAGAAAACAATCAATTCTCTCACCTTCTTACGTCACTAGTCTTTCTCCCTGCTACTCTGTACTTAGCTTTTGGCAACAGAAAAAGCAGGCAGATTTCTTCATGTTCTCAAGTCAGCCATGCTGAGTTCCCATTCCCATTCCAATGGGAATTCTTGCACTCAGGAACGTACTAAAGATGTTGAATATTGCCCCCAAATCCCAGAGTTGTTCCTGTTGTTCTGCATCACTGGCTATGGGGTGACAGTTTGAAGCTGAGAGCTTTTTATAGCTTACCTGTATGAAAACTTATTAGATATGAATAAATGCTTTCTTTTCTTTTCATTATGCTGAGTTGTATCTCCTTGCCCTTCATAGTGTCTCCTGTTGCTGTCAGCAGTAACTGTTCTCAGAAATAAAAGTACCCTAAAAACAGGCCTCATTTATTAACATGTACATATAACAAATGCAAACTTCCATTTATTTACTGGACATGCCAAAAGTAGGTGGATAATGATCACCGGCTGCAAGTGTCTGCAGAGCAAAATACTGCACTGGGTATGCCTAGAGCCAGCCCCAGTGGTTCTACGCTATGTCAGAGTATCCAGTAGCCTCACTAGCCTCACTATCCATTGCACTACTGCTGTTCTGTCCGTGTTATGCATTGCACAAGTTTTGCATGGCAAAATATTTCCACACAATTTTCCCCTATGGTTTTTTTTTAATTCATTTTTTAATTCATTCTCACTATGAAAATTGGTTTAAGTTCTTAAACAGAAATCTGCTATATCTGAATGCCTTTATTTCTGTAAGTCAGTGTGCATTGAAACATATATTTTGGGGACATGACTTCTTCCCTGTTGTTTTTCCCTTTTTAACAGAAAGAAGTAGTGACGCAAAGGTTAAAATCAGAATTATTTAATCAAATCCTGGAACTTCAGCCATTTTTATGATTGTACAAGAGTAATATAGCCTGTTCCATCATTTAGGTTTCTTAAAAACAACAATAACAACAAAAACAATAATTATATGTGACTTTTGGGACAGGTGTCTATTCATTTGGGGATGCACTATATATGTGCATTATTTGCGTACAAAACATAGATGTATATTGGTGCACTTTGAAGTAAGTGTAATTTTTTAGTGATTTTTTTTAAAGAATATGTGGTATCAGTTCAGTCAATGTGTGAAAGTGTTCTCCCTTCACTTGAGATTTTAGCATTAAAAAAGCTCTATTTCCTCACTGCAAGCTGATATTTGCAGTTATTTACAGCTATTGACTAATTTAAGTGACAAGACCAGACAAAAGCAATGGCATATACTTCTGTTATTTTTCAAGGATAGTAAGTTAATGAATTATTGCTTCCCTGCACAGACCATTAGTGTTTGATATTTAATAATGGCTGAAGTGTAACTAAACTGAAACAACATGGAAAAAAGTTTCATGTTTAGAATTAAGAAGAAGAAGGAAGAAGAAAGAAGATTCTACCACCTACTTTGTAAGCTATGTACATTGAAGCTTTGCTGCAAGTGTCAGTTTTCCAAGGGTGTACAATGGCTGATTGGCAGTCATTGCAATGATGATTGATAAGCAACTCCTTTCTTCCTCTATTTTGAGGAGACTGGTTGAGAAACTGAATTTTGAAATAAAGACTGTCCTTGAAACAAGAACTTTCCTAACTGCTATAAGCAAATTAGGGTTTATGACATTCTGCTCTGTATATCTCTCTAGTATTTGTTCTTTCTTTAAAAAAAAGTATCTAATCTTAGTATCTAGGATTTTTTTATACATTTTTTGATTAATGAATTTGCTTAAAACATCTATGTAAATGCCATGTGTTTTCCTCATTTTGTCACTACACAGATATCATCCACAGCAATCAATAGAAACTTTCTTCGAGAGGAGATGGTTGGGCTAGACAAATCTATAATTATAGAAACATACATATTTTAATCATAGGTCTGTTTGTCTGCAAGTGGCGGTTGTTTCATTGTGATTCAGAAAATGCAGCTGAGTATAGAAATAGCTGAAATAGAACTGCTGACCGGGATGCTGCATGGCAGTAACAGGATATATTAGCAGTATGTTGCAGCCACAGTAGCTTAAAGTTATGAGAGAGATAACGCTTACAAGTCAATGCAATCTTTCCTATTACACTAGGATACAACTGAGGGGAAATACTATACTTTGGAGTGTATACGTGCATTTTTGGACATGAAAGCTTGTCAGTTTTTCCAGTCATAATAATTACTCTCGTGGAAGGGAAAGAAAAAAAGATTTCTCCCTTAAACCTGACTTCATATTAAGATAATAGTATAATATAGTAAGTCCTATGTAATTATTTTACGTTTATGTTAGCAGTACATATAACCACTTGAAAACATTGGTTTGTTTGTTTGTTTTTTAATCATAAGGTTAATCCTGCCCATCTTCCCACATTTAATAAAGTCCATACTTGCAGTTTGCCAGGAAATACAAAAGAACCGTGTTTTGCTGGGTTGTAATCTTAGATGGTAGTAAAAACTTTTTGTAAAAACATTTTGTGAGCCTGAATGTACATACATATGTAAATGAACTAACAATCTAAGTTGAATTTTCTGAGCTTAATATGTTCCATTCAAAGACACACAGGCAGAATGCTATGGAAAAAAAAAAGAAAAAAAGAAGAAAAAAAAAAGATATTTTCTAATTTTATAGTGGAAGCAGTATTGATCAGTGCCCAGATACTGTGTTTGAGAATCAGATGAATGACAGAATCACAGAATGGGTGGGGTTGGAAGGGACCTTTGAAGATCATCTAATCCAACTTCCCTGCCGAGCAGGATCACCTAGACCACATTGGGCAGGATGGTATCCAGGTGGGTTTTGAGTATCTCCGAAGAAGGAGACTCCACAACCTCTCTGGGCAACCTGTCCCAGTGCTCTGTCACCCTCACAGTAAAGAAGTGCCCTCTCATATGCAGCTGAACTTCCTGTGCTTCAGTTTCAGTACAGTTCTAGTTCATTCTCATAGTTAGAAAATGGATAATATAATACGTACTTATCTAAGTAAATCTTTTAAAGAATGCTTCTGCTGAGGAGCATAGCAGTAGTGAAGTGTAGCAATTGGTCAAGATGTTTCCAAGGCAAATGCACTTGAAAATTTAGCAGAATTGCCTTTCAAAGTACTAGAACATAGTCCTTCTTCCTCTCTTTCACTTCATCCCTACCTAAATTTCTCACTCAATCCTAGAATATAATATGAACATTTGTTAAATTGATGCAATATCTTACTTTATTAATAATAGCATGCAATAAAATGGATTATTGAAACTTCAATAACTTTTAGATTATCCAGGCTGAAATGTGGGAAATTTATTTTTATTTAAAATATAATTATTTTGGGTTGTGGTGACTAACCACGAACTGGCTAGTATAAAAGAACTGCAGAAGAGTTTAAAGACTGTTTACTTTGGTACAGCTATTAATAATGAAAAAATATGACGTATTTAGCTCTCCTTTCTTTAATAGCTGCAAGAGTAAATGTGCAGTATGGGAAGAAATGGGTAGAAGAAATCAGACTGTCTTTCTATTTAAACTGTTGATTTCAGTACTGCTTAACATTCAGTGTATAATGATCAAAGTCTAGAAGTCTATTTTCAGTGATTTTGTTTGGAAAAGATGAATTATTTCTCAGGATGTGAGTGTGTATGGGGAGGGAACAATCTATAGATCCTAATAGTGGTTAGATTGTTTTTTGAGCTCAAACAGTTTAATTGGTCAAATGGATCTGTTTTTTGGATAAAATGAAAGCATCAGAACTAGAAATGTGTTTCTTTAGATCATGAACTGATTACAGCCGATCATGAACGTGGAGAGATGTGGAATGTCTTCTGGCCAGTAGGTGTCCCTCTAGTGTATTAATCTAAATATGTTATAGTCCCAGGTAAACTAAAGATGAGATGGTTGTGCCAAAACCCTGGCACAGTCTCTCTAGTCTGTATATTTATTTGGTTGTTGAGGTTTGGCATGATTTGGTTTGGTTGGTTGATTGATTGGTTGGTTTTTAAATAAATGCCTACTGAATAAAACGCACAGTGAGCTCATGTGCCATGACAAGTTCCAAAAGAAATTGTTTCCAAATGATTGCAATTGTGGGAACTTCTGTGGTTTACCTGGGGCCATAAACTGTCATAAGAGGGAGTATTTTTAGTGTTTAATTTGGTTTATAAAATGTCAGCACTCAGGAACAAAAATGCCTGTTACAATAGCATTATTTTAATCTTGGTAAAAATAATTTATTTCCCAAACTGGTATATTGCACAAGTAAGGGGAGTTCTTTATTGATATTGATTATGTAAAACTGACTATAAATTGCATGGGGATAATCGTTGTCATATTAGATCTGAGCAGGTCAGGTGAAACTTCTTGGCCGTATTATTCTCAAAAAAGGACAGTGAACTCTGAGCGTTGAATATGTTCTAACACAGCAAAATTGAGATCAATAATAATTCTGACTTACTAGCTAAGCAGTGTTTCTCTTGCCTTTAAAAGACTTTAGGAGAAACTGAGAACGTACTCAGAAGAATGGTTACACTAAGGTAACGCGAGTTCCATTTTCTCTTTGGCAATAAGCAGGACTGAGTCTTTTGTAGAAAATCATAAAACTTCATAAATAGGTAGTGATATTTTCTGAGTTTCTGATAAAACACCTCTTAAGTCTCTGAATTTCTTGGGACTAAATGACTTTCTGACATACATGTATGATTAATCATCATTTTACATTTCATTTCATTATATTATATTTTGTTAGTTTTGATTATGCACTCATAGTATGGAATCCGATGACCTTGCCAGTTGCACATTAAGTGGTATCATTATCATCTATCATGTTTTGTTGTCTTCTTTTCTCCCTAGAGATCTATGGTGAGACTTCTGTTTCAGTTGTTTCAAGTTCATGTGCGCATAAACACACACACACATGTGCTCTTGTATATTTATTTTTAGAAGAATCAAGGTCAAAGACATATACCCAGAGATGAAAACTAAGGAGATGGCATTTCTGGAGGCTCTTGTTTTCTGCAGGAATAAATTCCCTGGTCTTGGTCCAAGCTCATGAAGTCTGTTTAGCCTACAGTCTCATGATAATCTTACTATCAAAGCTTTCATTGCCCAGAGGAACAAAGCTACTATCCGTAGTCTTCACCTTGGAACTTTAAATCTACCTTTTATTTTGTAAACTCATTGAGGACTGTTCTAAAATGAGAGAAGTTCTACATGCCAGCAATCACTGAAAAACAATTTTTTGATTGACAAAAGGGAGTACAAAAATGACAGCTTCACATATGTTCAAGGCTTTATTTATTTATTTATTTATTTATTTATTTTTACTGAAGACGTTATGTTGGATTAATTATCTATCCTGATAACTGGGCCAATCACCATCCAGAACTGGAAAACAAAGTGAAACCATGTTTGTGTGCAGCAGCTGTGGGAGTGGGGACTTCTGAGGATTTGTCTCAGGGGTTTAGAACTATGGACTGTCATATCTACTCATCTATTACTAGTGCAAAGGCAAAACGTTGGCATGATGTTTTGCCGGCCATAGCTAACACTAAAGATGTTAGAATTATAGTGTGATAAATATTTTGTAGAAAGAATTTTAAGCAGTAATGATCTATAAGGTTATAATCCAGGGATAAAACTCCACAGAGTATAATCCAGGGGTACATGAGAAATTATTTTATTCCAGATTGACTGTCCATTTTTAAACTGACTTTCTAATTTCATCTATTCTAAGGGTCAGATGACCAAATAGTTGAACAAATCATGTGGATATGTGGATATAATCTCACAGTTCAAAAGGTCACTGTTCCTTTTGTCTGAAACAGACCGTATTTGTTGGTTTGTTGGAGCATAGGAGTAGTCATCACAAAAATAAGTGATTCCTCATATATTATGTCTCTGTCCTTGTAATACTAGGGTAGGATGTGGATTGCTCAGTTCCAACCACAGTCAGTGGCCTCCTTTTTGGGAAGGTTTTCTGACTGGACCAGAAGATGTTCTACCTTGTATTAGTATGTAATACTAAAAATAAGATACAGAAAGCTTTCAGTAAATTGTTTTTTCTCCTCTTGCTCCTCTTCATATTTTTACAGATTTTTACACATTTTACTGCCACTTGTTATTATTTACTTTGGCAATGAAAATTAAAAATCAATTAATGCATAACTGATAATTGTACATGACGCAGTTTCAACAATGATGTAGTCTCAACAATTCCAATCCCTCTACACTCAGACTGAGAAAAATAAATGGGCAGCATATCACTTTCGTGGCTTTAAAATCATGCAGATTTTTTAGTTTGAACAGGGTGTTTATGGTTGTAAACATCACTATCATAGGTTTTGCAAGCCAGTAAAACAACCAACCAAACAAACAAAAACTAGTCTAGGACTCGAGGATACTATCAGTATAAAAATTTAAAAAAAGATGAGTTTGAGATTAGTTGCCATTTAAAATGAAAAATTAAGAACATGGAAGCTGGCACTAGGATGAAAATCAGTATGGGAGCAGATGTGGTATCAGCTAAATAGAGAAGGATGTAGAAAGTTGGAATGTAAGTAATTCTGATGTATCTACAAATGTGGTTTACAGTAAGAAACTAAGAAAATCCTTTAGAAAATGCTGCCATAAAGAATCTGCTATATAACTCAAATGATCTGATTTTATACATTCCCTAGGAAAAAAAAAAAAGTTTAAACCCTGTAATGTTTAGAAAGTGTTAGCAAATGCATACAAAATTTAAAATCCTTCATAATTACAGCATCTGCAGCTTTAAATAATTCATGAATGCCTTATGAGAGAAAATGTAAGAGAAATTGTGATCTGATATGTCTAGTTATGCATGTAGAAGATCAGAGGCAATCTTCTAATACTCAGAGTTCAGGCAGAAAGGACTTGTAATTTTAGCGCCAGGGATTGGTTTGTGTGACTTGTGTATGAATTTGAGACAAAATCCCACAAGGATTCCAGTGGCTTATGCAACTGAGATTCAAAAGCTCCTGACTTTGAAACATAAATAATTTCTGGACTTGTGTATTGTTTTATGCATACCTGTTAAAAGTTGTGAAGCAGGGTTGAACCAATGGAAATAAATGGCTTTAACAGGTATATGTTTTGTGCCAGAGTTGGAATGAGGAACGGATTCATATATATGATAGCTACTGTGAAGTCACCCTATTCTTTCCGGGTTTTCATATAATGATGAAAAATCTAAGAATTTTCATAGTCAAAGAAACAGACTTTAAAAATATAAATTGTTTCTTTTGATCCCTTGTTAAGTCACATCTCTTTGACTGAAATCACCTGACGTGTCTTTTTAGAACAAGGTAATGTTTACCATCTTATTAGTCCATAGTATTATATCATAAAGAACTTTGGTCATTAGAATGTATTTGTCATTCTGTTGTTAGAATATTACCTGATCTTTAACTATTACCTAATGATTAGGTATGGCCTAATCACTGTGGACTTAATTTAAAGTACACTGGAGCCTATTCCAAAAGAATCAAATCTAAGTATAGTCTCTGTCTTGTCTAAATACTTCCTTAGCTAATATTTTTTCTTCCCTTATTATAAATCACTTTCTGTCTCAAACTGGCCTGTTGTCTGTTGGCATTTGTCAGGAAAAAAAAAGAAATGTTAAGCATTACTACTCTTGGATACTACAGCTGAAATTCATTAGAACATTAAATAATTAAGGAATTGAATGAAGCTGTTTTCCTAAAGTCCTTTTAACCTTCCTTTTGCTGATTGCAGGGATTTTTGTTAGCTTTCACTTAATGGTAATAAAGCTTTGATTGATTGTAATGACACAAGGATAGTGCCTAACTTGGGAAACAGTAGATGTAACTATAAACCTGTATTGCTTTCAAATGCTTTTTGTTCCTGCTCCAACCTGCTTCTAAAATCTTTTGGAATATTAGTATTTTTATCTTCTGTTTATGTAAATGAAAAAATGTCACATCGCTTTGAGCAAATTTAGTGGCGCTGTGGCTTAACTGTGGTAGGCAACTGAGCCCCACCCAGCCACTTGCTTGGTCCCCAGCAGCAGGAAGGGGGAGAGAATTGAAAAGGCAAAAGTGAGAAAACTCATAGATTGAGATGAAGACAATTTAAGAAGTAAACCAAAAGCTGCTTGCACAAATGAAGCAAAATAAGGCATTCATTCCGTACTGCCCATCGACAGGCAGACTTCCTGGAAGGCAGGGCCTCAGCAAGTTTGCTTGGCAAGATAAATGCCATAATCACAACCATTCCTCCATCAGCTTCCTTTCCCGGAGCTCGTTTTGCTGAGGTCATATGACCACCTCTGGGAGGTGTTCCCTCCCAACCCCCCCTTGCCTACCCCCGGTCTACTGGTGACAAAGAGGGAAATCCTCTGCGCTCTGCAAACACTGCTCAGCAGTATCTAAAACACCAGTACCTTATCAACATTGCTTCAGCCACAAATGCAAAGCATAGCACCATGCAGGCTACTATGAAGTAACTCCATCCCACCCAGTCACAGTACAGGACACTTATTTAGAATACAAGAAGGACATGGAGGCTCTGGAGCATGTCCAGAGAAAGGCTACAAGAAGGGCCTGGAGCACAAGTCCTATGAGGAGCAGTTGAGGGTTATTCAGTCTGGAGAAGAGGAGGCTCACTGGAGAGAGACCATATTGCTCTCTGCAGCTACCTGAAAGGAAGGTGTGGGGAGCTGGGGTTCAGCCTCTTCTCACAGGTAACTACTGATAGGACTAGAGGGAATGGCCTCAAGTTACGCCAGGGGAGGTTTAGGTTGGAACTTAGGAGACATTTCTTTTCTGAAAGTGTAGTCGGGCACTGGATTGCCCAGGGAAGTGGTGGAGTCACTGTTCCTGGGGGTGTTCAAGGAAAGGTTGGACGTGGTGCTTGGGGACATGGTTTAATGGGTGATATTGGTAGTAGGGTGATGGTTGGACCAGATGATCTTGGAGGTCATTTCCAACCTTAATGATTCTGTGATTCTATGAATTCTGTTAATTCTGTATTTCATTCCCAATATCCTCGGAACTTGTTTTTGAAAGATAGATGTCACATTTGTCACCTTTCAGTAGGATACAACTTTGGGTATCACGGCAGTTCTGAGAAAGAAGGTATGTATAGCAGTTAATAGCTCAGCTGTTTCATCCCTGGGTTACTTCTCAACTTGTCTGAGTACTCTCCCCTTATGTGATCCCTTCCTGCTCACTCTGTTGGTTTGCTCCATAACTACTTCCATCAGTGCTTTGATTTGAGACAAACTCTTTGGTGTGTCCTCCATAGAGAAGGCTTCAGATGTAAACCTCTTCCATGGTACACACAGAAGCAAAAAATCTTTTTTTCTCTGTCACCTTAGCTTCTCAGAATGCTTTCTTTATCCTTTATCTTGTGATCACATGTTGGTTCCATATACTCTTTGGTAAGCTTTCTGCTTCCAGTATGTTTTAAAAGGATTTATTAATAGTTTTTATGTCTTTTCTAAGCTGTTCCTTGGGCTTTTTTCTTTCTTTTTTTTTTTTTGACTGCCTCAGTCTATTGTTACATTCGACCTTGCACAGTTTATGATCCTTTCTATTTTTGAGGCAGCTTCAGCTTTTAAAAATAATCTTTATCCTCCCACTAGCTATGCTGCTTCATTTGGTCTTTGTCAAGTCTGTCTTCCAAAGGGAAGAGAGGAGTACAAATTTGCTCTTTGGTAGAGTTTCACTTAATAGTCTCCATTGCTAGTGCAAACATATAAATTCCTTACCCATCTTTTTAGCTTCTTTTTAACAAACTTTCTTGTCTTTCCATACTCGCATTGTGTTTCAGTGCAATTATGTATTGCAGTATTTCATGCAATTTCTATACTTTGAGGACACCAGATATGAAAAGATGGGACCTTCTTTTTGTTTAAGTGGGAGGGAAAAAGCATCCATTTGGGAAAGGAGAGGAAAATAGGTGTAGACAAGGCATATTTGGAACCAAATTAATCCACAAAGAAGACACTTACTTCATTTTTGTTCAAAAAAGATGACAACGTTTATGTTTTGCTTTTTTTTTTCCTATAATGATGTTTTTGGATAACTCATGTAGACCAAATTATTCAAGTGAATTGGTTGTTCTTTCTTTGTTTTTAAAGGCAATATGCGAACTTATTTTAAAAATACAGCCCAAGGGAAAGCTGTCAAAAAAAAACTACTGAAATCTTTGTGCGCTTACTGACACTTATTGTGAAAATGCCTTACTAAGAAAATACTGCTACTTAACAATCCATGTGTTCAGAACAAAGATGCATCTAAATCTTTTCCACTATTCCACATTTGGCTAAAGTTTTGCATTTAAATTCAAAGTAATATAGCATTTCTAGAAATTTACACAAAACTTTAATATAGAAAACAGCTTTCAAGATTATACTCCACTGTAGGGAAAAATAAATACAAAAAACTGTTCCCATCACAATATCTAAATCCTATAGATGCTTACAAACATTTTAAATAGTTGTGGTTTGAGTCTGCAAGTGTAGGAAGTTATCATGTTTGAAGACATGCTCACGTTGGTTAAGATCCAGTGTCCTTACTTAATCAAAATTCATGTTGACTGCAGCATTTCTTTTGCTGAAATATTTATTATAGAATCTAGAAAGAAAAACAACCTTCAGTTGAAAACAATGGAAAAAGGAAAAATAAAACCTCCTGTGTATGTTTAAAAATTAAATACGATTTTAGTGAGACAATACAACACCTTCTTATCCCACATTCTGTTGAAAAAGAGGCTTGCATTAACAGATTATTTTTAATATTAAGAAAGTTGATCCCAAAGAGAAAAATATTAATAAATGTTATATACTTATCATGGAAACCTTCAAATTTCTAATGCCATTTTACCGTACTGTATTCTGTAGTCTAGAAAAGTTTATTTTTGGTGATAAGGAGAGGGAGAATTCCAATAAATTAAGTAGCTTAAAGTAATAACATATGTGACCCACTATGATTTTCATGGTAAGTCTCCCTAAATGCCATTTGCTAATTGTTAGCTTTAGTAGACCCTTTGAAATACCTATTTCTCATATGTGTTGTTTAAAAATATTATTGTAATAATATTACAGTTCTTGAACATCAAAATTAAGGAAAATGTCTTTAAAATGCAATAATGGAAATTATTTCAGCATGTTCTAAAACTGATTCTAAATTTTGGCAAGATCTTGTATTTTAACTACATTTCATTTTTGTATAAATATACTGACTTATTATTCCTTTATTTACTGTAGGTTCCAACAGTATGTAGATGAGGACATATTTGAGTAAATTTACTGTTTAGATTTCAAGAATGTTTTATGTGTGTAACCCTGCCCTCTGCTGCTTACTGGTATATGCTTATACATAACAAAAGAGAAAGGTGTTTTCTGTGTATACATTGTTTAATTAGGAATCACTTATGAATGTCTATAGAATAGCATAGATTCTTGGTGTGCATAGAAATGCACCAGAAAGATAGTACAATGTAAATAATCTAGTTTTTGCCCTGAAAGTATGTTTGCCTTCCCTTCACAATGTCTCTGAAAAGTTGTTAAGCTTAATAGCATTTCAGAATGTTTTGCTCAAAGTGATGTCAGATGCTTGCTGGTCTTTCCCTTTTTTAATACTGGTTGATGCATGGCACATTTTTCTGTCTTCTATTTGCTGTGAACTCAGGGGATGTAAAACTGGATGGATGGGTCGAGATAGTTCTGTTTGAACTGTGGCAGACAAAGCACAGTAAGGCATAGCAACATGATCTTTTGCCTCTACTTAAGTCTTTCATGTGTTTAATCTGTAAATTAATTGAGCATAACTGGATTGAGCTTCCGAATTTTTCTCTTATCCATTTGCAAGAAATGAGTAATAATAAATAGATTAAATAATGAGCCAGGCAGCCGGGAAACTGAAGGATGTGATGTTAGTTCTGGTAATGAAACTGGTTTGGTACTTCAGTTGCTGTGGTTTGTAGCCAGTTTTATCCTGGAGAACTTCCATTTAAACAGAAGACTGAGAAAATGTAATTATTCTTGTTTATTTGCTATCATCATTCATCAGAATTTCAGTTAAAAAAAAAAAAAAGGAAAAGTGGTCTATGAAATAGCATTTGCTCTCTGACACATGCTGAGTTTATTTCAAAAATAATTTGTAAACAGAGCATGTTCTATTACAAATATTCTGTTAGTGAAAATTTACCAATGGACATAGATACATTCTATGGAGTGAAAGCTATTAAAAATAAGTATAACTTACCCTGTTATGGATATTTACACAGAGCACTGAAAAGGCTACCATTTGAGACTGTTCATCTTGTGCTTAATCTAATTCAATTTATCTTTCATCAAAATGGTGCTTCTTTAATTAACAAATACTAAATCTGTACAGAAGATTAAAAAAATGATAAGAGGAATTAAATATGTTTACTATATAGCAAGAAATAGATAATGTAATCAGCTGAATATACCATGACCATACACAATAAATACAAAAATCTAAGATATACTGAAGGTTAACATATGGTAAGTCTTAAATATATATGTGCATCTTACATCATTGATTCCTTGCTCCTTCTACTAAATGGCTTTTCCATGTAGGGGAGAAGTCTTGAACGTTGCCTGTTCTTTGTGATGGATGTGCTTTCTCTCACTTCTCTAGAACAATGATTTTCAAAACTTGAAGCATCCCTTTGAATTCCTAAATGTCACAGGATGCATACACACAACTTTAACTCCTGTTTTCTCATTTTTTTTCTCAGTCCAAGCCTACAAAATGGGTTTGTTTTATGACTTTTTCTTTCCTGTATGAGGAATTAGATGAGAACATTCTTGTGGGCAGATCTGGTGCCACAGCTCTTGACCTAATTGGGGAATCTGAGTAATAGTGATCAGAGCACCTGAAGTTAGCAAAATCCCGGGTGGATGTAGCTGAAGTTTCTAGTGATTGTCACGCATAAGACTTCCTGCTTATGTGACAGACACCTGCCTGTTTCAGTGTAGTTCAGTCTGGGAACATACAGGTTAACTGCAATAGTTGCCCACTGCTGTTATATAACTAGTATTGTAGACACCTCTGAAATGATTCTTCTCCATTTTGTGAGGGACACTTTCTCAAATCTTATGTTTGATCTCTTATGAGAACTCACTTATCAGTTTATGTGAATCACAGTTATATATGTTGTGCAAACATCACAAGAAAGAAATCACATTAGTCACAGAAGCAGTGTTGTATCAATAGAATATAGCCAACAGCTTGGACTACTGCAGTCACAAAGGTCTTTTATTCTGATCACCATTTTTCCACTTTTGTATGTTAAAAGGCATGCAGGTGAGAGGAAAAGGTTGTTTCAAGGTAAAAAGGTGAAAATCGAAGCATTGGAATGCAGTGTTCCAAGCAGGAGGGAGAATGATAGAGTGCATTAATGGTAAGCAAAATACCTGTAGAGGGAAATGCACTTGAAAAGATAACAGCCAGGCAGGAGAGACTGGTAGAACACTTAGAATAATACTATTTCAAATATAATCAGGAAAACAAAACCAAATTTTCAAAGCAATCATTCCAGAACAATGGAGAGTTTAAGTGCATAAAAATAATGGGCACTTATGCAACTAATTATTCTTAAATTTTAAAAACCAAATTATGCATTTCAGCCTGAAGACAGTGTGTGTAAATGAACCTAACTTGAGAAAATATTCATATTTTACCAGGGGCTCTGAAAACGCAAACTGTGAATTTTTGACTTCTTTTCTGCGTTCAAGACATAGCTTCTTTAATGTAACAGGCACATGTTGCTGACACAGGAAGGTTAGGCATTTGCACCGTTTGTATCTATATTTCCCACAGAATATCTGTCTTTGAAATACAGGTCAAATAATTTCAGTAGGCACTGATTGCTTTGTGGTTGTTTTTTTATTTTTGTTTTGTTTTATTCGTTTGTTTGTTTTTTTTTAACAATCCTTTAGCAGAAAAAGATGAGTAAATGTGTTTTACAGTGGTCCCTGTATGTTCCCTGAGTCAGTACACAAGTGGAAAAAAAACAAAAAACAAATATTCCCAAAAGAGTACAGCAATTAAGAAAAAAAAAAAAAAACAACACTATGGTTTGGCTAACTAAACTGTTAAAGGAACTATAAAGGCTCCTCAGTTTAGTTACCAGTTTTATTATTTCATTCTTTCAAAAGAATAACATATTCTCTTCTTGGGAAGTCAACAATAACAATCAGTTACTCAGGAATAAGAGATCAAAATCATTCCTCTGAGGCTGTTCTTAAAGAGCATATCTAACCACAATTCCAGAATGATGGCTCTGGCCACTTTCAAAATAAAAGTAATGAATAGGACTGTAGTCAATCCAGAATTTACCTACAAATGAAGTGGCTAAGTTTTCTTCATTGCTGTTAATTTAAATATATATATATTTATATATTCATAAGTGTACCTAAAGTCATTATTCCAAAAGCAAGATTTTATTTATTTTTTTTTCCACAAAGCAAAATGCTTTTACCAATGTAGAATATAATTCTGGATATTGCTACATACTAACTGAAATAATGCAGTTTTCAAATAAAAGAAAAACTGTCTATATGTATGTGCGCACATTACAATGTTCATACACACACGTAGATGTCTGTGCACAGACATGTATTTTAGTGAATAGACTAAAACAGCTTTCTTGGTGCTCCTGCTGTCAAGAAGGATATCAGGTTTTAAAACTTTGATTCATTTAGGCAGATTCAGTAGAGGCCCTGTGCTGATTCTGTGCTGTATAATATTTGCTGAGTATGAGACTGAGTGAGCACCAAGTCTGACCTTTTGATAAAGTTGGTTCTTTGGAAATACTGTGACTTGTTCTTGTGCTGGTATGTATCACTTTCTATTGATTGAAAAGTTTATGGACCTGTAGCCTCTGTAATGCTGAACTGTTATGTATTAGCACATGTAGTGTCTGGCTATATGAGAAAATATTGACCGTGAAGTACTTACATGTTTTACTTGATTTTTTTAACCTAAATTTATCTTTTGTGTATTTGTAATTTATTCCAGGGTGATTTCCTGTATAGGTATGCTGAATTTCTTTTGTTGTAACAAGAAAAGTGGAAAAAGCTAACTGCTTTTTCTAACGTATTACTTTCATGACAAAAAAATGAAGGAGTGGGATTGTAGGAGTCAGCCATTACCCCTGGAGTTGTTGCTCTTTATATTCCTCACATATACTGATACTGCTATTCTGAAAACCACGCTAAAACTGCAGTAGTCCTGTAAATTAAAGTTTGATAAGTTCATGGAGTGAGCAGCAAACAAGATTTTCAAATTTCTCCACTTTTGTTGCCTAGTTGTGTCTCTTGGGATTTTACAATAAGCTTAAATATCTTGGAAGTACTGCAGCAAAAAGTAGAGAAGTACTGGTCCATAAAGCTGATTAGTTTCTCAGAGGGCAGCACAGAAGTCATGTACACAGGTCAGACAGATGAAATCATCTTCTGTACTTAGCTAATCTAAAATCCTGAATATTCCTTCAGCTCCTGAGATACTTGGTAGTCTGTCAGGAGGGCAACTGTTAAAGAATTCTAGTTATGATACCAGCTCTTAAAGCTGTGAAATTAGACAAAGATATTTTGGTTTAGGAAGGGGGGGGGGGGGGAAGGGGGCTGCGCTGCAGTTGTGTACTTGTACAGATGTTCGTAAAAAAAGATTCCTAAATGGAAAATGAGGAGAGCAATTGTGAAAGTCTTCTTAACAGACTTCAATGAATAATTTACAACTTAGAACTTAATTTCATCTAAATTGTGTTGGCTAGTTATCACAATTACAAAAAGTAAACATCATGCTAACAGTAAGTGCTAGTTCAGTCACTTGTCTTAGGGACAGATGTCTAGTCTGTTTTAGTGAATTTGAGTTTAATGTCACTAAAATGTAAATACTGCTTTATTTACAGTTGTTTCCTATCAACTGTGCCACTTAATAGGTGGTTTTATACTTATTACTAAATTCACTAAGACAAGTGAAATGGATGTGGAAAGGTCTTCAAAATGTCCTTTTTAATGTTCAGTAGTACTATATGAGTATTAAAGCATTGAACAGGTGACTGAGAGGAACAGGGGTTATGAAGTAGCAGAATATGCCGCAGAGCAAATTATTAGCACAGTCTAGGCAAATAGAAATTGATATATTCAGTGAAACATTGTATTTGGGTGGCACACCAAGAAGGTAAAATTCCAGTACTCCGAAGATTAATACCAAAATAGTACTATACAGAACTAACAAATGATTTTCCTATTCAGGCTATTCTAATAAAAAAGTCTCTGGATGCAAGTCACAGCTGCTTCCAAGGGCAGTAAAACTCCTAGTTTTTTTGTGTACCATCTAAGAAAATCTGAAATGTGCTGTGAATTTCCCTTTTTTTTATGAGTACAAGATAACGTAAGGTAGAGAGGAATAGATATTGCTTACCATGTCCCAGGAATATACTGATTATTTGCTGGAACAAATAAAACATTTTCTTTGTGATTGTGCCAAAAATATTTGGGGATAGATAAGAATTTTTTGAAACATATTTAATACAGGGTTCAATAATATATATATATATATGTGTATATGTTTTTTGTGAGTTTTCATTTCTTACTTGGAAACTCACAGCACTGCTGCATGCTATTTGGAGGGAAGTTTTTGACAGGACTATCTTTTGTAGGCAAAACATACCCTGTCATAGTGTTTTCTGAGCCACTGCAATTCTGTTATGTAAGGAAAAACAGGGAGACTGACAGGATAAACTGTTCTTATAATAATTTGTTAATTGTATTGTTCCAGCAGTATTGGTCACAAAAAAGGAAGTGTGTATGCGGTGAAAATGGAACATATAACAAAGGAGGAATCTAGAGGTGTTGCCTGAATGTTCAGTGTTGGTGTTAGAAAAGCCAAACCTTAACTTAGATTGAGAATGACGAGTGACATCAGTGGCAGCAAGAGTTTCTGACATTTTATTAGCGGTAGTAGGTTGAGCAAGAACATGTGGAGTCTGCTGTTGAATGTTGCAGTGTCTAGTAACAAGCACAGTTAATGCTGAGGTAATCTATGCCTTCTTTGCCTTGGTTTTCATTGACAAGGTCTCTTAGCTTTTGACCTAGTGACAGGATGCAAGGAGAGGATCTACAACTAATGGAGGATGAGTAAGTAAGGAATCTTTTGAGAAATCTTGTCCGATACATGAACATAGGGCCAGACAGTATGCATTTGAGGGTGATGAGAGATTTGAGGAATTATAGGCCACTCTGCTTCACTTTAGTCCCTGGAAAAAATTTGAGTGAGTTCTCTTGGATACCATTTCTGGTCACATTAAGGAGAATACAACGATTAGCAATAGTCAGTGTGTATTTATTAAAAATGGTTTGTACTTGACCAGCTCAATTATGATAAAACGATGAGATCTGTGGATATGGGGACACCAGTGGATATTCTCCACTTGGACTTTAGCAAGGTTTTTGACATGGTCTCCCACAGAATTCTTATATCCACATTGGGATATTCTGATCTGCATGGTTGGACAGCTAGATGGATGGAAAAATGTCAGAATCACTGGATTCGAAAGAAAGCAGTTAATGATTTAGATTCTACCTGTAGGTGTATTACAATGTCTTGTTTGACATCTTTATCAGTTATGTGGTGGAGGAGACCAAGAGATGTCCTTTTCTGCCACCCAGCTGGAAAGCAGCTTTGCAGAAAATTAGCTAGGAGTCCTGATGGAAAAGTTGAACGTAAGCTGGCAATGTGCCCTTGCCACTAAGAAGGCTAACAGAATTCTTTGCTGCATTAGATAAAGTATTGCCAGCAGGTCAAGAGAGATGATCCTTCAACTTTACTCTGTGCTGGTGTGGCTGCACATGTCTCTGTCCAGTTCTGGTTCCCCCAGTATGAGAAAGACATGAACATACTGTAAAGGGTCCCACATAGGGCCACAAAGATAAGTAAGGGACTTATCTTTGGAAAGGCTTATCTGAGGAAGGGCTGAGAGAGCTGGGACATTTCAACCTAGAAAACGGGTTCAGGTTCAGGGGGGATCTTATTAATGTATATAAATACCTGAGAGGAGGATGCAAAGAAGATGGAGCCATGCTCTTTTCACTGGTGCCCAGTGCCAGGACAAGAGGTCGTGGGCACAAACTGGAACACAAGAGGTTCCATCTAAACATCAGGAGGAAGCACTTCTTTCCTGTGCCGGTGACGGAGCACTGAAACAGGTTGCCCAAAGAGATTGTGGAGTCTCCCACCATGGAGATATACAAAAGCTGCCTGAGCAACTAAAGGGAATCTAAGTGAAAGTACTGGTTATCGATCAGAATGTTAGATAATCTGAAAAAGCTACCTTGTGTTTTTTTTTGTTAAGACACTGTGGCATGAGACCCCCTAAGCAACATAATGATGCAGCTTTATAGATGTTCTTAAGGAGTACATCCTGAGTGTGAAGGGTAAAATGTGAGAGAGAATAAACAGTACTAAAGTACAAGTGTGTAATAGAAGTTACTGTTGTGGCCTAGATAGAAAGATGAGTCAATCTCAGTGGTGACTGTAGTCTGGGGAGAAATTGTAGGGAGAAAGAGGTGGATGCTAACAGCAGGAGAATAAATAAATGAAGAGGAAATATGATTGGGATTAGGCCAGATCAGGAGGAATGAAGGTCAAATAAACCTGAAGAGAATAAAGCACTCTACACGTACCTATATAGAATTTTTGACAAATAAATGTCTCATGCAAACTTCGTTCTTTCTCTCACTTCTCCCATTTCTAAGGAATTGAGGATTCTAATCTTTTCAAGTATTAGAAACTGGTATAATTAGATTAAAAAAATTGTGCAGCACAACATGATATTAAAACAAGGCTAATGATTAGTTCACGGTAGTCTTGAAGGATCTAACTGCGGTGGTTTTACCCTGCTGGGCAGCTAAATTCCACAATAGCTGCTCTTTCACTTCCCCTCCTCAAAGGAAAAAGGGGGAGAAAATACGATGGAAAGGACTTGAGGATTGAGATAAGGACAGGGAGATCACTCACCAATTATCGTCATGCTGCTTTAGCTACAAGTGCAGAGCACAGCTCTGTATGGGCTGCTGCAGGGAAGGTTAACTCCATCCCAGCCAGACCCAGTACAACAGCCACAGGGGAACTTATGCTCTGGTGCCTGGAGCACCTCCTGCCCTCCTTCTGCACTGACCTTGAGGCCTGAAGGGATCGTTATCACTCCTTGCTCTCCCAGCTGCTGTCACATAGCCGTCTGGAGCTGGCTCTGATCTGACATTGGGCAGCTGCTGGGCTCTGCTCGCACAGGCCACCCCTGCAGGCCCCTCCCTCCCCCAGCTATTGAAATCTTGCCATGTAAGCCCAATACATTAACTAACAGGGTTTGGGAAGTTTCTTTTCTTTGTTAGTGAAATTTTTCATGTAATGATGATTTTTGGATGTTATTTGCAAGTATCTGTATTGAGAATTCAGAAGTTTTTAATATTACTGCTTTATTAACTGAAATATTAAGGACAAAGGAAGGATTAATGGTATGTGTTTTGCAATGATTTGGCAAATGAATCATTGTTAATAATACGTCTGTTTATTGATTTTCATTTAAGAAAAAAAAAAAGAGTAAATGCCAAAAGCAGCCTTTGTCTCATTTCTTTAGGGAGATAGAGTTGATTTACTAGCTCAAAGTGTTGTAAATTTAACAAGGCTGCTTGTATATAGTGAACATATTGCAAAGCAGTCAATGTAACTTGCCTATTAAATCAGATGAACTTAATAAACAATACTTAGATGTATTTCTCAATATAGTTTTTGCTTCTCTAAGCACAATTTATAGGGACATTCATCAATCATTTTTAACCCTTATTATTGCACAATGCAAGTAGCGAGTTTTTATTCTAAGAAACTTAAAGAAAAATATTTAATTAACAAGCAAAATCTAATATTTTACATTTTGTTTTCATCATTGATGCAAGAATATGCTCTAAATTAAATCTACAATAATTATAAATGGTGTTGCACTGAGCAGCTAGTAATATGAAATTGGAAACATGTTTAATGTAACATGTTTAATTATTTTTGCTGTTTAAATTTAGCTGTTGTTTCAGAGTTGTTTATTTGCACTTTCAGATTTTGTAAGTAAATGCCACATATGGCTGTATTTTGCTGACGATAAGCCATAATATGCACAGGTGTGGCTAATCTGTTTGATATACAGCCTTTTCTTTTCCTAATTCTTCTGGAGCCTTTTCATTGTTGGGACTATGAAGTAGGTATTGCAGAACACTGTTTAGGATTTAAAGCATGTTAGGACTCCATTTCTGCTTCCAAAATTGAATCAAGGTCATACAGGAAGATTACCGTTAGGGGTTTTGTGTTTGCACTGTAAGGTAGTAACAATGAAAGAGTCAGTTGGAAAGAAATGAAGGCATCACACACAGTAATCCTCTGATTCACTCTGTTTTCTGAAAGCATCTTCGCTTCATCAGGCAGGTCAGTGAAAATTTTAGCATGGTTATTCCCAAGGCAGTAGAGCGTGTCACCATCAAATCACAGCCTTCTGTTAGCCCAGTCTCCCACTCCCTCTCTCCTGTACAGAAGCCAACCTTCTTCTAATGAAGATCTCTCAAAAAGCTGACTACAAAAACTTCGTCACCTCAAACAATGTTCCATTCTTTGTCTGTGTACTGAAGTATACAGAATCATTCAAACATATTTCAGAGATTTAGAATTAAAAAAAAAAAAAAAGTTATGAAGTTATAGTCATATATCCACTCATAATGCATGCTCATACCTATTGTCACTTGAAACACCTGGTGGGGGAGGTTGTTTTTTTTCTCCCTCAGATTTGGAGCATGAGCTGATTAGAGCTGTGTATCTGTCATTATTTAATTTCTTCTCAGCTACTTTTGTGACAGAAATTAATTATTTCTATTATTATTAATATCTGGCAATGGAACCTGTCATGAAAACAAATTGCCTCTTCAGAGTTATTAGCAGCCAGTATTCTGGAAGTGGACTTTTGAAGGTGCAGTGAAGATTAACTTCTTTGCAACTTTTTGCCCAGGGAGTTCAGCATTGAAATAGGCTTTTCCTAAAGGTTTTATGATGATAGGCTCTGTGAGAGGTTTCAAACAAGAGCATCTATGTCAAAACAGATGAGAGAACAGGGACCCTGTTGGGGGTATCAGTCTGTCCTCTTCCACTAACAAGAAAGACTTTCTGAGATCACTTTCTGAGATGGATTTCCAAAGCAGATTTCCTCATGGCTTGAATGCTGGATTGCTTTCATCACTTCATCTCTTCTCCTGGGATACAGTCCCCAAATAAAAATTTTATGAAACACTTATCCAACAAAATGGAATTTATGTAATTTTCTCCTAATATTTCTCCTGACTAAGTCTGCCTCACATGAAACTACTTTTTCTACCATCAAGAAAAAAGTCTAAATTCTCACTTTGTTCAGTTAAAGAGCCATCACTTATCTTTGGTGGGTAGGATATCTCAGTTTTTATAACAAAAGATTGCCTTCAAATTCTTGAAGGATTGGTCATGTTGTCTCTACCTGTGAAAGAGCTGTATTCCTGTGGAAGACAGAATCCAAACCTGATATCCTTCACCATCTGACCTCTACTGACAGTTTACTTTGCTTACTTACCTTTATTTACTGTTACAGACTGGTTATGTTTACTCATGTCAGTGAATTGTCCTTTTTGAGGACAGTTACTTCTATCAGAAAGAATCAAACTCTCAGGTTAATTTTCCATACATGTTCTTCCTGGATTAAGTATTCTGTAGAAGCTATTTACAGGTCTTCTAAGGTGTTTTGAGAATTGTAGCTGAGCCAGGAAATAAATTTACTTGTCATCTTTTTCTAAACTTCATATACACAAAGTTTATCCTTCCTACTCGCAGTGTCATTTAGGGGATTGGATTTGGCTTCTTACTTTCTCTTTGCTTTCTTGAAACTTTTATAAATACTTTCAGTGCAGTTCGTTCAAAAGCTAAGATGTTGGTGCAATCTTTATGTCAAGTCTCTAATCAGATAACAACTGTTGTGAGATTTTCAAATTTATAGTGGAAGTGAGTATAGTTCTCTAGAGTTTAAACTAAATGGGAGACACCACTAAGAAATGCATGTGACAGCTGCTAAGGTGCCACCAGCTGTTCAGTGAACAACTTAACAAATTTCTTGCCATCATCAGTGAATTCAGTAATGAAAGGACAACATAGTCTTTCTCTACATTTTCTCTCTGTGAAAGTTTCTGAGATACGCCTCCTTTGCAGTTATCCAAAAAGCAGTTTTTATGTAAAAAACTGGCTTATTTAGCATTTTATTTCTCTGTGTTTTGTTGTGTGTGTTTTTTTTCAGAAAAACAAACAACAAAGCAATGCAAAAATAAAATTAGAGTGGATTACATTGCATGTACTGTTCAGAAGTCCAAAATGTTAATCAGTTTTCAGAATATGATTAGACTCATTTTGTATTATTAGTGCTGGCTTGCAAATCTAAACAGCATTAGCAGCTTTAGTTCTTTGAACCTCCAGTATCCAAACCTAATTCAGACTGCATAAATACAGATTAAATATCTTTTTTTATGTTATGTATGTATGTAAAAAATGAATTGGTTTAATGTGATGAGTCTTCTGGCTTATGCTACTTTTTTTTGTAAAGTACTAGTTCTCTGGTAAATTGTCACAGTCAGTGAAGTACAGGTATATATATTATTTTATCCAGGAGTGTAGTTTATGGGGAAAAGAAAGGTTTCTCTTTTTATATAATAAATATGTAATAGAAATGGAATGGAAAAATGAATTATTCATAGAATCATAGAATGGTTTGAGTTGGAAGGACCTTAAAGATCACCCAGTTCTAGCCCCCCCTGCTATGGACAGGGACACCTTCCACTACATCACGTTGCCCAAAGCCCCATCCATCCAACCTGGCCTTGAACACTCCCAGGGATGGGGCATCCAAAACCACTGTGGGCAACCTGTGCCAGGGACTCACCACCCTCTGAGTAAGGAATTTCTTCCTTATATCTAACCTAAATCTACCCTCTTTACTTTAAAACCATTACTTCTTGTCCTATCTCTACACTCCCTGACAGAGTCCCTCTCCAGCTTTCCTGCAGGCCCCCTTTAGGTAGTGGAAGGCTGCTATAAGATCTCCCCAGAGCCTTCTCTTCTCCAGGCTGAACAACCCCAACTCCCTCAGCCTGCCTGCAGAGGAGAGGTGCTCCAGCCCCTTGATCATCATCATGGCCCTCCTCTGGACTCATTCTAGTGGGTCCATGTCCTTCTTCTGCTGGGGGCCCCAGAGATGAGCAGAGGGCTCCAGGTGGTGTCTCATGAGAGCAGAGCAGAGGAGCAGAATCATCTCCCTCGCCCTGCTGGCCATGCTGCTTTTAATGAAGCACATGTTGGCTTTCTGAGCTGCTAGTGCACATTGCTCGCTCATGTCAAGCTTCTCGTCCACCAACACCCCCAGGTCCTTATCCTCAAGGCTGCTCTCCATCCATTCTCTGCCCAGCCTGTATTCGTGCTTGGGATTGCCCTGGCCCAGACACAGGCAGTGGCCTTGTTGAACCTCATGAGGTTTGCACAGACCCACTTCTCAAGGCTGTCCAGGTCCCTCTGGATGGCATCCCTTCCCTCCAGCATGTCGACTGCACCACACAGCTTGGTGTCATTGGCAGACGTGCTGAGGGTGTACTTGATCCCACTGTCCATGTCGCCAGCAAAGATGTCAAACAGCACTGGGCCCAGTAATGACCCCCAAGGAACACCACTCATTACTGGTCTCTACCTGGACATTGAACCATTGACCACAACTCTTTGAGTGTGACCATCCAGCCAATTCCTTGATTCTTCAATTCCTCAATATTCTTCAATTCTGTTTCATAGCTTCTTTATACAAATAACAGAGGTTGATCAAGCATCTGCTTTCCAGTGGACTCACAGTTAAGATACTTCTCCTGCTACCTGTAAAAAATAAAGTATCCTCTGCAAAGATAAAGAAACAAGGCTTACATTTATTCAAACCCCAGAATTCAGAGGCTGCAAAAGTATTGCTGCTCTTAGCCCTTATTTAGGTTTTTAATAGTTGGTGCTTCCCATGTGCCTAAGGCAAGTCTGCATAATTAAGGTTTACAAATACCATTAGTTCAAGTGGTGATATTCTGTGAAGACAGACAATCAATTTTTTTTTCCAGAAGATATTAGATATTAAATATGAAAAAATACAGTCTTTTAATTGATTTATATATATATATATGTGTCTGTATTTATATATGTTTAGGCTTCAAGGAAATTCGTTCACTGTTTGCTATATCTTCTCACAATAATCTGGACAGTATTATCTTACTTGTTTCACATTGAAGACCACAGTTTTTCCTCATGTGACACCTCTAACTAAACTAGCTTAGACCATCTTCTATTTATAGGTCTTTGTTTTCATTATGCTTTGTACAAATAAATATTTTCTAGATGCATGTGTAATTAAATACTTGGGGATGAAAGTTAGTTTATTTCTATCCTGGAACAATTGTATTGGATTTTTCATAATGATATCAGGAAAAGAAGGGGTTCTTTGTGTGGGCTAGATCTTCAAGTTGATCTGAAATACTGCAGTAATTTTCCAGTTGCATAGTATCTGTAGGATGAGGAAGACTAGCGAAGAAACAGTTTGAGTTCAGAGGAGCAACACTTCACATATGTTAAGGCCTCTACAGGCTTTGTTAATACTGAGCAGTCAGTACAGTACTGTTACTCACTGGAAGGGCTGGCAGACAATCTCTGAGGAGGTGCAGCTTCCATTCAGGTTATTAAAATGGTAACTGTATTCTGAGCTCAAACCCGAGACAAGAATATCCTGTTTCTGCATGTATTTCATAAGCTTTATTTCTTTTCAATAAACTTTTTCAGGGGACACTTTCACATATAACCCCCGTTTCTATCTTGACACAAACATCTTCAGGGTTCCCTGTAGCTTTTTCTCTGGAAGCATTTAAAATCAGATTCTTTGTGTTTTGGGGTTGGAAACCAAGAGCAAGCTATTTCTGAAACTGTATCAGTTAGCAGTGGAACTGATGCCCAAGTCCCAGCCATTGCTACTAGTCACATTATTCATGGAAAACAACATTTTTAAAAAGAGTATAGTTTATTATATATGTGGACATGTACTTAATTAATTAATGTCAGCAATTATTACACAGTGTATCCAAACTGTGGAAAAGAACAGTTAGTCATTTAGCTCTCCCAGGATTTCCTCAGGCAGTGAGCTGGAAAAAAATGCCATAGTTAATCATAATGGATTAGGTCAGTTAAGTAAAACCAGAGATTATTTATTAATCTGTTAGTTCAGCAGGCAACATAAATATTCATAAAAAATAAATGTATGTTTAAAGATATGTGGAAATTTCTGGGGAATTATTTACAATTAAGAAAACATTTTATTTTATGGTATCTCTAGTTTTAATTTGCATGTATTGTAGTACAAAAGAACTCCAGTGTTTCTGGTTTTATATGTAACATATATATAACAAGAACCTGCATTTTTCCTTAAAGTGGCTTGAATGAGAATTCTTAATTTTACAAGCATTGACCTTTGTTGCTTAAGCTGCTGGACCTAACCCTTTTCTGTTGTATCAGGACTATGTGGAGAGGTTTGGGCAGTGGGGCGCTGCAGGGGTGGTCTCTGTGAGCAGAGCCCAGCAGCTGCCCCAGGCCAGGCCAGAGCCAGCTCCAGCCGGCTCCAAAGGGACCTGCTGCTGGTCAGAAGTTTAGGCACAAGCAATATTTAGTGAAGACAACTACTGATTAAATGGTGAGGATTCTCGCTGGGCAGGACGTAATGTGTGGGGGAGTAAAAATAAAAGATTGGGCAAATATGACTATAGATCTGTGTGTGAATGTAAGAACTACTTTTCATTCCTCGTATGTTCAGGCATGGATAGAGCTTCATTTTCTAATGATACCAGGGATTATGAAAATACATAGAATCATAGTTTCATTTTCAAATGTTGGATGTTCAGCATGTCTATAAGCTAGAACCTTCTAAGTTATCTCACAAATAGATATCAAATATATATTGAGTTTCTATACATATCAAGTGTAAAATATATATGAAATTTATATTAAGGTAGGTATCACGAATATATATCAAGTGTCTTGATATATTGGTTGTTAGGAGGCAATAGTCTTTCCATGCTAGATTGCTTTTGCAGCTAAGAAAAAAGAGGAATTTAGAGGTTGTGAGTCAACTGACATACTTTAGATACCTATTTTGGGGTACAATGACTTGGCTCTAAAAGTGTTTATTTCCTTCAGTTGACTATATATGCCATTTGGGATGTTATCTAAAATAGTTTATTTAAATTTGGCCAGGTGAATGTCACCCACAGTACTTGTAGTGCACTGAAATAATGTGAATAGTGGGTCACTGTGGTCTTCAGATTGTGTTTGGGATAGCTAATAGTGATCTGAATAGATTATAAAATTCAAACTAAGATTTAATAATTTGTATATTTTGTTGTCTAAACTGACACATAGAAATTACCTAGAAAGGAGTGAAAAATCAGATTTTTTTATGCAAATATTTCTAGTGTATCATGTCAGGCCATGTCTCTAATTCTTTTGCATTTTGGGAAACTCTGCTGAGTCATACAATACTGGACTCCTAGAGCTGGTTTCACTCATTTTGCTAGTGGTAGGCAACAGTGATCTGTTCCTCTCCTCCCCCCTGACAGAATTACTCAGAAAGAGTTGTCATTCAGAAATACAGAGTGTGGGTCTGAGAGCTAATCAGAGAGCAATAAAATGTCTGGCCACTGACCTTATAAAATAGAAGCTCATAAAACAAGTAAATCAAATTATTAATTATATCAGTGAAAGAAGGACTTTCAAATTTCTGCAGCATGGAAAGGTTGAACACTTACAGAAGCATATGACAAATTTATTACTATTTGCATTCCACAAGGGAATAATTATGGAGCTTTCTGATGCACCAGTATTTTCCTCTCAAAAAAAGAGTTACTGGTGTGCTAGGACTGACTGATGTTAATGTGGAATTGTTAAAAATCCCTTTGTTGTATTTTCCCGCTTTTATGAACTAAAACGTTAGGAGTGAAAAAACAAAACGGTACATTTTTCTGATGCTGTAAAGGGCCGTCACATCTGACCAAAATAATCATATATCTGGAGATAATGGCTACAAATGCTGCTTGCAGATTTCAGCCTGAAGGTGAGAATGGCTCTGCAGCGTGTCAAGATACTCATGCAGAAGAGACTACAGCCAGGTAGCCAGGTTCCCGTTCTGTTCAGTGTCTGTTTAATAACTTATGCAAAGCAACATCTTCAGGAGAGACATTGAGAGCTCTCCACAACAAGTTGTCCCATAGCTTTGAGGTAGAGGTGCCATCTTTAAAAGTAAACAGTCCAAGCTCAACTGCCCTTGCAGGTTAACACTCAAAACCTTGTTATAGGCAAAAAGGAGCACTTCATATATATGGCACTAAGGGTTAATTATTAGTCCTGGTAAAGTTTAACTGTTTGGTAGTCATAACTAATAAAAAATCAGAACTGTTGTATGAAAAAACTTTCAGGTGTTATTGCTTTTTATTACTTTGCTCAGTCTTCTGTTATCTGTCTGGGTCCTAAGACCGACAAATTCAGTACTCAAGAAGGGGAGATGCGGGTCCTATGAGGAGAGGCTGAGGGCACTTGGGCTGTCCGGTCTGGAGAAGAGACGTCTGAGAGGCAACCTCATGACTCTCTGGGACTCCCTGAGTGGGGGAAGTGGAGAGGGAGGTGCTGATCTCTGCTTTCCAGTAACCGATGACGAGATGCAAGGGAGCAGCACAAAGGTGTGCCAGGGGAGGTTCAGACTGAACATTACGGAAAATTTCTTTACCATGAGGGTGGTCTAACACTGGAACAGGCTTCCTAGCAAGGTGGTTCACAGCCCCCCGTGCCTCCGGGGCTGTGTGCCCTGCAGGGACAGCCTGGGGCTGTCAGCCCCTTCCCACTGGGACCTCACAGAGCTGAAGCTCAGCCAGGCCGGGCAATGGGCACTGGGCCACGAGGCACCAGGGAAACCCAGCTCAGCCCTGCACAGGCCCACGGCAGCCCAGCCACCCCCCAGGGCCTGGCACGGCCTTGACCCTGCCCCAGCAGTGGCAAATACAACCACATCGACTGGGCCAGAGGCTGTGAGGATGGGAGTGCATTCACTGAGCTCAAATAAGCCTTGGAAAAGGGAAGCTTGCAAAACAAGACTCAGAATGGTATCCCACTTAGCACATACCAAGAGACAATTCAGTTATTTCACGGGGAGTTTGGCAATTTGGTAATTCAAGGTCAAATATTGGTTATTGAATGGATCATCACATTAGTTATATTTTGGGTTTCTTTGCCACCATTATGTATTTACATTGTAAGTGGCTGGGCAAACTGATACAATACAATTGAACCGTAAGAAATTGTGCACCTAGAAAATGAAGCTTACGCAATTATTCTTTCCATCATTTCCCTTTCAATAGCCAGTCTCAGCCAAAACTGACAGAAGCATAGAGGCCTTGAAGATGCTGTTATGCTCCTGGGCTTCTTGGAAATCAGGATATTTGGCTTTCTAAGGAATGGCTTTTGGCTAATGTTCATGAGGAAGTGTTGGGTTAGAGGTTTAGGTGCTGGAGGTGAAAATTATTTTCATGTGGAAGGTCATACAGAACGAAGTGGAAGAAGATGGAAGGGATGTCTGGGAAACATGTCTTCAGGAAGCTACTTTCATAGGTGTGCTATTAACGGAGCGACTTAGCTTAATGAATTACAGCACTTACCATCATGTAATTCACACACTCTCTAAAAACATGCTTGTTTTTATATATTAATTCCAGCTTGGTATTTAAGCCTCATTTTTCTTCTTCCAGAGATAAATGTATGTTTACAGGCAAGTATATTGTTCAGTATTGGGATGTGACGGGTGGACTGATTTGCTTTCTGTAAAAGAATGAACCAAAGCCTATGATTTGTCACAAACGTGACCTTTTAGCTCTTTTGTGTTTTCCATCAATGAGTCTTTACCACCATAATTTTGGATGTTATAGAGAGTCTATGAAATTCTCTTATATTGTCTCATTCCAGTTTTAATTAAGGAAAAGAAAAATAGAATCAGAATCATCTGATGAGGAAGTGGGACTGACTGAAAGAATATGTCATTTAGATAAGTTCTGTTATGGCTTGAATCAAAGTCATCAGTTTCTCTTCCTGTGGAAACAGTTGAAACACGTAACCTGAAACTAGTTTCATAATTGCTTTAATCCTGCATAGACTATCAGAGACACTGAAATCAATGGTCTTGCTTTGTGGTGTCACTTTTCTTTTACTGAGAGAAAGTAGGGTAGACTGGAGGGGCAGGGGAGAGGTATATTTGGAAATACTTACATGAGTGACTGCGTATAGAGGAAGCAGTTTAGAAATCAGTGCTGGAATAAAAAGATCTATATTGAGAGTCCACAGTATGTTATACATATGTCATGCAAATATGTACCTATATCATCATCATCATGTGATTCATTGAACTAATTTATTTGTTTTCTAAGGTGTTTCTTTTATGGAAACAAACAAACAAACAACAACAACAACAAAACACCAGACAAGTCAATTTTGTGCATTTCATAGAATGGTATTTCATAGGTAATATTTCCATCTAGATACTTTACGTAGAATATTATAATTGATTGGTTTTGGTATTAACATTAAAAAAAAATCTGAGAAACTAACATTATTGGGAATGGGAGTAGGAAGATAGAGGAGATTTCTTCCATAAGCCTGGCTGAGCATTGCATTTTAGTTAGAAAAAAGATTGATAGTAGAATTCTGTAAAAGCAGGAGAAAATGAGAAAGTGAACAATATAATACTCATAATAGCAGAAGAAAGAAATGCTCAGTGAAGGAACCTGGCATCAACTGAACAACTGGAAATCTTTTTTGGAAAAGTGTAATTAAATAATGTAATTAATTTTCAGTAGTTTTTGAGGAAGCCAGACATTTTAAGGGCTTAGATGGTAGTGAAGGTGATGTTACAGAGGATGGATCTTGCAGGGGACGTTAAAAATGAAAGTTAAAATACACCTTTAGACAACTAATTACCAGCACATGGAATGAAAAAAAATCAGTTAAAATTTACTACCCTAAAAACTGCAGTAGTAGGTAGTTAGATCTCTGACCTGTTTAGTGTTTTTTAGTCTGAAATTCAGAGTTTTGTGCTTACTTACAGAAAATATTAGTAATCTTTAGACTAGTTATAACTTGACTAGTCAAGATTTAATCAGAGGAGTTACAGCAGCCTCAATGAATATGTTTTTAATTTCATGAAAAGATAGATTTTTTTTAAAATCTTATGATTGTCTGGTGCAATAGGTTGTTTGCTTATTAATTTGTCTGGCTAATTCCTTATTAATTGCAGCCCTGTTGGTTTTCAATTAGAAAGACTTCAAAGCAATCCTTTGAGGGAAAATTAGTTTCCTAAATCAAGATAATTAAAGATGGGAACTTGCTAGTACCCATATAATAGCACTCAAAGATCAAAAAGCTTAAGGGTTAAAAGAAAGAGCTTGAAAAGCCAGTCTGATTTCTTATGATCTCTGGCAGTGTCATTTATTTATAAGCATTTCCTTGAACTTCTAATTTTTCGAAACAGAAAGAATATTTATGCCTGAGACTGTTTTTATAATCCAGATGGGGCTCATCAGGCTGTTCTAATATTTTTCCATAAGTCAAAGAGAATACTTTAACTGTATTAACAGCAATAATTTCAGTTTTTTATTAATACCTTAATAGGCAGTCATTCTTTTGAGGTAGAATAACTAAATTTTAAGTGGGTTTTCTTTGTCAATAATGCTTCCAATGCCTGGTGATAAAAATGTCAGCTCTTTGCCTGTTCTTAATATTTAAATTTTGTAGTTTCAGGTCATTTTCACCAAAGTATCAAAACTTTGGAAATATTTCCCTCTTTTCTGGTAAACTGTTTCAGTGAATATATTTGAAATAAAACCCATTTATGATGGTGAAAAATAGTTTGAAAAATCCTAATTTATAATTTTACAATGCATTGACGTTAGCATTTTAGTTTGACTCCTCAGTATGCTTTAGAAGCATGTTTCCCAGATATCCATTCACCCCACGATGTTTTGACTCATGTTGTGGAATGATCTCGAAGCAAGTAGACTGGGTTCTTTCCTGTGAAACTGAGCTCATACACATATTTTTGAAATAACATCTGACAATTCTTGTTTGACCAAGGTCCAACTAATCTGAGGACCTATTTACAAACAGGGACCAACTCCAAGCTAATATAAGTTCAGAGTTAAGACTTGCTTTGAGCAAGAGATTGGATAAGACAACCTAGAGAGGTCCCTTCAAACCTAAATTAATCTATGATTTTATCTCATTATTTTGGACATAGATTAAGAAAACATCATATTTCACAGTTCAGTTAAACCATCCCACATTTTATTTAGATGACCCATTTTATGAAGAATAAAAGTTCATTTGTAAGGTAATTCTTTTACATAGGTTATCCTTTCTTTGATATACTTTAATATACATGCCCTTTTAATATAGTATTTGAGATACTGGGGCGGCAAGAAAAGCTCTCAAATAAATTAAATACACATTTTGTAACTATAAGCTGTTTGTTAAAGCAGGATTGGGAGCATTCACTACTGTGGAGCTTCTGTGTGTAAAATTATATTGTCTTTGCAAAGGACTGTGATGCTAACAGCCAGAGACAAATATGTTCTACTTCTGCACAGACCAGGTGCAATATCTGCAACAGTCACATTTCTGTAGCAATAACTTCTAAGCCCTTTTTGGATAGACATTTATTAGATCTAATTTTATGTTTAGGCAGGATTTAACCAATCAAGGTAAGACTTTGTGATGAAAGAACATTTTTCATAGAGTCATAGAATGGCTTGGGTTGGAAGGGACCCTAAAGACCAGTTCCAATCCCCCAGCGGTGGGCAGGGACACCTCCCACTAGACCAGGTTGCTCAAAGCCCCATCCAACCTGGCCTTGAGCACCTCCAGGAATGGGGCAGCCACAGCTTCTCTATTATGATTATTATTGAATATTGAATATTTTAATTTGATTAGTAAGTAGAAAAATCATCAACTTAAAAGCTGTCATCTGACATCTTTTAACATTGTTCAAGTAATTTAAGATGTGTTTTTTCTTTCTGTGGGTTTTCAATAGTGAATATAATAATCTCAAACTTGGAACTGACTTATTCATTGTTTACAAATAGGATTATTATAGGAAAAAAAATACAAGTAACAGTAATTCTAGGTTTGTGTACCATTGAGAGACTATTATTTTAAAAAGGTTTCAATGAAAGATAAAATGTATAAAAATTTATACAAATAATTATGTATCAATATGTTTCTGAATAAGATTATGTAAATACTCTGTAAATCAAGTTGTATATGCCTGGCTGCAGACAGTCCCTGTGGCCATTTCCCCATGCCCTGATTACATCTCTCCTGAACAGGGCAGCAGATTGCAAAAATCAGCTGAATGGGGCAATTCATATATTTCTGAGCCACTAATTCATTTTCTTGAGATGTCAGACAGACATCCTTGGGTCACATTTTCATCATCTCTTCTTAAACTCTTACAATTAAAAATGTGTTTTTGCTGTAGTTGGAAGTTGATTGTCTAATTTCATTCTGCAGTTCCACAAAATGGGAATGGACTGCATATACTCAAGGAAAGCTTGTGACAGAGACCATAACTGTTTTTTGAGACATGAAACATTTTTACTAAATAAGTAATTTTCTTGGAAACAGGGATTTTTGGATTGTGTTGCCTTTCACAAGAAAAAAAGACCAATCCATAAGAAAAGCCAATGCAGTAGGTTGTTTTGAGGTTCTTGGAGTTAGAATTAATATACTTCTGTTCAGCTACAGACACATTGATTACACACAGTCTGTTTTATTAAAGATGTAATTAACTAAATACTGCTCATACCATTGTTGATTTTAGTTTACATATTGTTCTGGTTTAATATATTTATCCTCTTCTTATATGCTTCATAGAGACTGCTGTGTTTCTAGAAAGCATTGCCAAAAAGCATGGTGTATGCAATTGCAGTGGTTGCTCTATCTGGTCACCTACTTATTTGTTAATCTCACCTAATGTATTTGAACTCTAAGGCCAACTTCAGCATTTTTCTGTTGAAAGACGAGGAGAAGGGATTGATTGTGCCTTTCATTGCAAAGACAGTTGTTTTTAAATCTGTCAGTATTGATTCCATAATTAGGTGATCTGATTTCTTGTCTCATCTTTAATTAGAGCACTGTCTTTTAGTAACTATATTTTACTTTTTAGAGAAATCTCATAATATAGACTTCACAAAATACAAGAGAAGGAAAGGAAAGGAGGCTATTAGAAACAAACCTTGTATGACTCCTTTGCAAAATGTGCTTGAAGTAGACATTTGGGGGGGGGGGGATGGGTTATGTGGTGTTTAAGAATAGGCAAACTCCTACTACAAGACATGATAAGAAGAATCCATTCTTCACAACTATGATAACAAAACTTTTCTACCACCTATTTAGAATGATAATGAGCATTGACCGATTAACTGGTATCTTAAAATGTCTAAACTTTCAGATATAATTTTGAAATGATCTTGCAGGTACAGCCAGACTCAGAAGAACCTTTCTGATGCTGTGCCAGTTGACACAAAAAGATGCTTCCAGTATTTTTTTCTTTTCTTTTCACCTTTTTGCTAGATTGATAATGTTGAATTGACTGAAAATTGGAAGGGGTAGTGTGTTTGGCATTCAACAGGATTATTGCATGCATCTTTTAGCCTGAAGTTTGAGAAACGTTTTGTTTGGATTTAGATTATAAAGGCCAAGTACTTAGAAAGAATTCTGGTTCAACCCAGGGCCCCTCTGCAATTTGAAGGAATGCTTTGGGCTATGAGCCGATTTTGTAGAAAGAATTTTGTCAGTGATTCAGCTTGACGTTTTCTCTAACCCTTGGTCCCCAGTATCATGTTTTCTGCTGCTGTTCTGAAGACAGTATGAATACAGTCTTCAATTAGAGTGTCCATGTTCAGCCACTGTCTTGGCATGTTACCATATTCGTGCTGACTACCAAGCAGCCCCACAGAAATGCAGTTTTTGAAAGTTCATAACTCAGTAAAACTGAAGGTAAATTTAATGAGAAAATATGAGGCACTTTTCTACTCTGAGGGCTTCTTTTCAGCCACATTTCCAGATTTTGGGCTATTAAATAAAGTTCGTGGTTTGGGATGAATGTTACCCGAGGGTTTTATTTTGTTTTAATCTGTACAGTTCTATAATAAAAGACTGTCCAATGGAGCAGGAAGGAAGCAAAGTAGATTTTTGTGTTACGAAGATCACACAGACTCACACAGACCAGCTGAGACAGGAGGGCACCTCTGGAGGTTGCCTGGTCAGAGCGCCTACCCAGAGCAGGGTCAGCCAGAGCAGGTTGCCCAGGGCTGTGTCCAGTCCAGTGTATGGAGACCCCACAAACTCTCTGGGAAACCTGTGCCGGTGTTCAACCACCCTCACATTAGAGAAGTGTTTTCTTAAGTTTGAACAAAATTTCCTATATTTGAGTTTGTGCCCAGTACCCATGGTCCTGTCACTGGGTACCACTGAGAAAAGCCTGGCTCCCTCTTCTTTAGCCCTTCATCAGGTGTTTATACACATGGATAAGATGTCCCCAAGACTTTTCTGCTCCCACATGAACCCAGCTCTCCCAGCCTCTCCCCATAGATGAGAGATGTCTTTAAATTGCTGCATATCTGTGATACAGATACTGTATCTATATGATCCCTACTGATCCCATAAACAGTTTATGAACTGCTTCTTGTGAAAGCCCATGCCGACATTACGTAACAGGAGGAGAGAGGAGGTTATTTATTAAAACGCAACAAAATACTCCTAGCTGTATCATCAGGGTTTTCTCTTCCTTGAGGACAGCATTTTTTTAATGTTTTGTAGTATGCTTGTCATCACTCTGTTTTTCCATAATTTAAGTTTTGAAAATGTTATGTTTAATTCCATTTTAGATTAGACGAAAAATATTTTAGATTCCAGTTACTGACAAATTGTCACTTTGAACATAAAGGCCCTAATTCTTGATTTTTAACTTTATTGAAGTACATCTGGGTATTAGAAGATCCCATCTTGACTGACTACAGCACTTTGAGTTTGAGAAGCATGTTTCTTTAAAATTCATAAGCTTTTAAACTAGTTTTTCTTTGTGTTTATTCTTACCAAATAGAAACATTTTCTGATTGACAAGATTTCATTAAGGTGGATTTTAGTTTTGATGAGTGTAATCATCCTTTGATGTGTTTTTTCCACGTATCTGTATTACTTATTTATGTATAAGATCTACATATGATAAAGATTCCTCATTATGTTTCTCTACAGTTAAAATATCCTTAATACTCTGTCAAACAGTGTATTTTAAACTTCCCTGTTCTTTCTATTGATGATAAGAAGATTTTCTACTGAACAGATGAGATCTACCAAATTTAGCTGGAATAACTTAAATAGAAATAAATGTCTGCATCATCATGCCTGGAGAAAATGCCTCCAAAGTTCATGCCTTTTATTTACAGAAAATCTTTCTTGCCTGAAATGTACTGTAAGTGAATAAAGTTAGTTTTGTTGTGGTTTAGCCCGGCTGGCAGCCAAACACCACACAGCCGTTCGCTCACCCTCCCCCCTCCCTCTCCGGGATGGGGGAGAGAAATGGGAAAGTGAAGCCTGTGAGTTGAGATAAAGACAGTTTATTAAGACAGGAAAAAGTAATAACAACAATAATAATAATAATAGTATTAATAATGTGTATGAAATAAGTTATGCACAATGTAATTGCTCACCACCCGTTGACCGATGCCCAGCCTATCCCCGAGCAGCCGGCCTCCCCCACCCCAGCTAGCCACCCCTATATATTGTTCAGCATGATGTCAGATGGTATGGAATACCCCTTTGGCCAGTTTGGGTCAGCTGTCCTGGGTCTGTCCCCTCCCAGCTCCTGCTGCACCCCTAGCCTGCTCGCTAGCAGGACAGAGCGAGAAGCTGAAAAGTCCTTGGCTTGGTGTAAGCACTGCTCCACAACAATTAAAACATCAGCATGTTATCAGCGCTCTTCTCATCCTAATCCAAAACATAGCACCCTGCCAGCTACTAGGAGGAAAATTAACTCTGTCCTAACTGAAACCAGGACAGTTTTTTTGTTTGTTTGTTTGTTTTTTCCCATTTGGATGCCTTTTAATCCTGATTTTCTGTGATAAGCTTCTGAGCCATGATTATAAAATATTAATTATAAAATATTAAAAAATATTTTAAAAATTGATTAAAATATTGATTAAATATTTATTAAAGTGTCTTTAAAATATCTGAATAAGGTTGGTCTTCTAAGTCCATATTTAAATCAGTATCTCTTCTCTTAAATTTTGAGGGAGCCAAGCTCCCAATATCTGCCTACCTGGAAAGTTGTTACAGAATCTAACTTCCAGCATTCCTAAATACCTACAGAGATCTTGATGTGTGATTCCAGACAACATATATCCCAATAAAACTCACAGCGTTCATATTTATGTCTTTACTTTAAACTACACTTTGCCAGAGTTCGGGGTAGCAGTAGTGAGTGATTTCTGGTTGAGATAAATTCTGTGAATAAAGTTGTAACAAGCAGACTTTGTTTAAGGAATGTCCTATTTTGCAGTTGTATACTCTTTCTGCTCAGATATTAATAGCTCATCTATTTTACTGATTCTGCTGCAAGTGTCTTAGAAAAGACTATTCAACAGAGGTTTCTCATAATTCCTTTTCTGAATATCCTTCAGTAGTTGTGACTTTGTTGCACAGAACTGGATCGTGTTGATTCTCTTGCATCATGCATTTCACCCCTATAACATCTGTTATGCCCCAGAAGGCAGTTTGAACTTCATGTGACTTCTAGCTCTTCTCATCTGGGAAAATGACACTTTAACAGATGTAGAAAATGAATTCAGGATGACACAAAGACTGTTTTGTGTACCTAAAAATAAAACACTCTGTGTTCTACAAGACAGAAATTCAACTAGGAATCCATAATAATTCAAATAAAATGTTAGGACTTTATATCAGGATTTCATTTCCTACTGACAAATCCAAATTAATGCTAATGTGATGAAATGGAAAGTTCAGTTATTCTGAACTACCTAATTAATCGTGAAACTTGATGTCAAGCAATTAAAAATGTAACTAATATCTCTTAGTACTGTCATACCCTAGAGAAGTGATGCTTAATCATTTAGTGGTATTCCGCCCATCATAAAGCTGAAAACTAGCCAGCCTCCATGGAGATCACATTTTTGTTTACTGGGGTTGTAGATGCAGCTTGACTTTCAGGCATTTCTACAAAAGAAATTCCAGGAAGCATTCAAGACCACTGAAGACACAATGAAAGACAGGTTATCATTAGGCCAATTAGTATATCTGTAATCATAAATTTAAAATATATATATAAAGAATATGATGCTTATAAGATGTTAAAATTGTGTCTGAATAGAAAACTTTATGTAGTTAATTTACCTGCTAGAAGAGGGTGGGAGAAATCCAGTAATATCTTTAAATAATAAAATGTTGAGTAAATTAAGTTTGAGTAGGCTATTTGGATTAGATTTTCACTGTGGCCCTGCCCCACCCAATCTCCTGAGCATTAGTTACTCCCAAAGGATTACAATACGTTGGATGCTTAAAGCACCACAAGCCTTACAGACTTTACAGGCAAGTTGTGACAGTGTGTGATGAAACCCCATTTTTTCTATCATTTTAATGTAGGTTTGTTGTTTAATTATGATAATTTTAATGACTATTAACTTTAATGGTCATCTTTTGCATGACATCTGACTGCATGTCCTTCCTTCTTCAGAGATGTAGAGAGCTGGAGTCATCTTTATTGTTTATAGAAAAATATAGCATCTTAGATGACTTAAGATATCTCTGAAGATTATCTCTGTTTGGGCTATTTGGTCTTTGAAGTGCAAACAGTTTAACAGCTCTATTTTGAGCTCTTGTTTTAGTGGAATTCTTTAGGGCAGAGGTGTGTGGTTCCTAATTGTTTGATCACTCATAGAAACAGCTTGAATCGGACTTTCTCTTACCAAACTGTAACTCTGTAGATCGTATAACATTTTTATAGTTCTGACTTTGCTGAATTATTACTAGAAATAAGTTAACTGATTCACTTAAAAAAAAAAAAAAGAGAGAGAAAGAGAGAGAGAAGAAGAAGAAGAAGAAGAAGAAGAACTTAAAAGTGCATTTGTCCTAAATGCAAAATGCCCTTGAACTGTTAATACTTAACAAGTTTAGTTTACATTTAAAAATTTCTATTTCCTCAGTTAGGCTCAGGGTCCCCACAGGGGTAAAGTATTTAAAACAAAACAAAGCAAATGAGAAAAAAAAAAACAAAAACACCCTTTTTGTTGATCCAGAGCATTTAAGAAGAATGTTTTCAGAAGCCTGTATAACAAAGGGAAATAAGATTAACAGGGTGAATGGTTATTCTCGGGAAGAATTGGACACCAATTAAAACTTCATAATTTCTTCATGCTCCAGAATAAGGAAGACGTCTTCTAAGTGTATTCGATATTAAATAATACTGTAATCATTTACTGAAAGCAAAAACACATCACGTGAGTTTGCTTACTTCTTGAAGTCAAAGCATACCAGCGTAGTAAGTTATAATTATTGTCAGAGAACTCATGCTAAACAGAATTAAACTTTACAGTCATTCTCTCAGCTGTACCTTGCAGTCATCTGTATTCTCTAAGAAGCCACTGCCAAAGCCATCTGAATTAGCTGCTGTAGCCATCACTCCTCTCCTTGGTTTCACCTGGACCCCAAGCAATGCCTTGTTTTGTTTTCATAGATGTGTCCTTTCCTTTTTACTGCTTCTACCTTTCAGTGGGTTTGCAGCCCAACAGATTTAGAAAGACCTCTCCACAGGAAAGTTGCCATCTCATTCTTCTAAAGTAAATTCTAAAAAGTGTTCATATCATGAAACTGTTCAACTATGTTGTAGTAAATGTACTTAGCGGAAACTGGGGCAGAATATGTGATGATTCCTTCATTTGTTTTTGTTTGATTTTTTCTTCGTTAGATTTTATATATTTGTTTGTTTTTCTTTTTGTTCCTGTCTGTCTCCTGTCATACTTTAACAAAGTGACTGACAAGGAAGCTTTTCAGGGTTTGGGGAAGTTTTGGGTTTTAAGAACTGGAATTATCAGGAAGTCCAAGGATGGATTTACTAATTGGAGCACAGCTCTACCCATCATTTTTCAGGTTTTATTCAAATACCACTTCATTTTCCTTTCTAGTATGTTATATATTATACACATATGCTTTAAATATACATGTCTATAATGTACATTTTATGTTTTAATGTATTAGTAAGTGGCAATAGCAGTACATATGGGATTGACACTTTTTCTACGTTCTCTGATGACAGCTCACTTCTGTTGTATTAGGTATTCATCGGTGTAGACAGAGCTATGAAAGGTTTGTGATGGTAGTTCTGCAATGTGAAGTATACTAGTGCAAATGGGTCTGAAATTAAAGAGTCTGCTAAATATTATGTCTTATGAATAGAGTCATCCATCTCCATATTTAACAGAACAAATGGACCTGTTGTTACTATTCTTACTTATCTTCCTAAGTGATTTTTAAACCCATTAAGAAATAATTTGACAGGCTCCTCTTAGCATAGATAATAATTCTTTTATAATGAATATGAACAAACAGGAAGAGATTGCTTATATCACCTAATGTAACAGTGCTTTATTTTGCTATAAAATTGCATGTGTACTGAAGACTAAGTGAAGGCCTGACTGACTTCACTTTTTCCCAGAACAGCAGATACTACAGTAGTAGTATAGTAGTATGCTTCACCACCTGAAGGGATCTTCTAGTAATACATTGCCTTTCATTGCCTTTTTTTTTTTTCCTGTTAGTTCAGTAATATCCTAGGAAACATGGAAAGAGGCAGTGTTTTGTCAGATTTAGCCAGAAGCTACTATTCATTTCTGAGCTTGTTTTAATATAGCTAGACACAGCCTCTTCTGACTTGAATTCTTGGAACAGCTTCACTGACCTGATAAAAAAAGGCTTCGCTTGTGTATTCAAAGACCTTCAAACCAGTCTGGTACAAAATACCCCTTTTTATATTAATTCATTAGCTGCTAGTGTACACAGTAACTTGAATAGTACGTACATTACATACCATCTTCATCAGAGCTTATAATAACCTAATGCATCTATGTAGTTTTTGAAGTACATTTGGAAGTAATGTAAAACTTTCTGGATATGTTATCTCTGTGCAATATTTTACTTGTAACTGCATGTCTTACTCAAATTAACTGATGAGTGAGCCTTCTCCTAGCCAAGGACTGGACTATTTGCCTGTCTACCTAATAAGCAGATTGCTGGTTTAATCACTTGGGCAATGTTTTTCATTCCACTTTGCATAAAGCAATATTTTTATATTTACACAAAGCAGAGCTAGTAAAAGGATGAGTCTGAAAAAATTGGACAGATGGTCTTACATTTTTCTATTCTGTAAATATTAAAGAACCATATGTAGAAACCATGGTTTTCTTTGGGTTTCAGAGAGGTAGCTAGCATGTCTTCACAGAGTTTGTAATTGCACTTATGCGAAGAATTTTAAACTGAGTTCAGCCCTTTGCCAAAACTTTCTTGCAGTCTCAGATATATCTGATTAATGAAGGAAAAATATTTTCTAACTTTTCTTTTTACTTCTTATCCCAGTTTCTTATATTCTACCTGACACTTTTTACTTCATCTATGTGTTTACATAGTTTAACATCTGATATTACAGTTTTCTTTGCCTTTTTTGTTTCTGTTTTTGACATGTTCAAATCTGGCCTAGTTCTTGCTTATCTAGGCTGATTATATGCAAGTACACCAGTTAAGAGCAAATCAGTTTCATGATACTTTTCTCTTAATTGTAGTAATTGCCACATTAATATGTATGCAACACTATTTAGACAATGTTTTTTCTGTGCTCATCTTTTCTTTAATTTTTAGTATCAACAGAACAGAATCATTGTTTTTCTAGCAGGTTTTAAGTTGTAACATATTCACAGGGAAAATTTGGCATACTGAATCAATGATTTGGATTGTAATACTCCATACCTCCAGAGAAGTTTGTTCTAATGGACTTTTGTGCCAATTACAGAGAAGGAATCTAGTGAGCTCAGGATATTCAATATACACTGAAGTCATTAATGTTCACAGTAGTTTATGTTGTGGTTTTCAGAAAAGGAAAATATTTCCACCATAATTCAGCCACCACAGAATAGACCATAATTACTTATTTCAATACTCTAAATCCCAGATTCTTGAAACAGTACTTTTTTTAACCTCAGATGCAACATAGTTTTTTACTATTTATAATACTGACCAAAGATTTAGAGAATAAGTTTTCTTCTCTAAACTTTTTTTTTTCTGTTTACCTTTTTCTGTCTTGATTAGAGCTTGAAATTAACATGACCCTTTTCATTCATGTCTTTGGTTCATGAACATGTACTTTCCAATTTTGTAAGATTTTGAATGTTGAAGAGTTACAGATACTTAGGGTAACAACAAGGTTTTAATTATTATTACTGAAGACTGTGTAGTTATTTTTCATCTAAAAAAAAAAAAATAAATCACCCATAATACTGTCTGTGTTGGGTAAGTTATTTGTAGGACCATAGGATAATTCAGGTTGGAAGGTACTCCAGTAGGTCTCTAGTCCAATCTCCTGCTCAAACCAGGGTCAAAGACCAGATTGTTCAAGGCTTTATCTGTTGAGCTCTTGAAAACTGCAAGAATAGATATTGCATAATCTTTCTGGGCAACCTACTCCACTGCATCGTGAAAAAGTTTTTCCTTATACCCAGCCTGAGCCTATTTTGTTTCAACTTGTCAGCTGTCTTTCATCCGTCTGCCATACAACGCTGTGAAGACCCTGGCTCCATCTTCATTTTCCCATGGATAAGAGTAGATGGCTCTTTAGTCCTCCTGTAGCAGTCTCTTCTTCAGCTTGAAAAAGCCCAGCTCCACCAGCCTCTCCTCATTCACCTAGTTCCCAGCTATGCCTGCCCACTTTGTTGGCCCTCCCCTAACTTCACTCCAGTGAAGTCTGTCAATATATTTCTTGTTCTGAGGTTGGGATGGGGGTTGTCTGGATGTAGTATTCTGCATATGTCCTAGGGAGTGCCAAGCAGAGGTGGCAGTTGATCTCCTTGATCTACTACTGATCATGATCCTTTTAATTAGCCTAGTAGGCTGTTGACTTCTTGCTGCTGCTTGGGCACTCTTGTCTACCACACCTGTCCTCAGTTTGCATGATTCCCAACTGGTTATTACCTCCCAGATGCAGAATTCAGCAATTATCCTTGCCCAATATCATGACATTCCTGTTGATGCATTCTTCCAGTCTCTAGGTCAATGACCTCATCCAGATTATTGATAAAGGTATTAATTAGGACAGATTCCAGGACAGAATCCCATGGGACCCCACTTGTTACTGGCCTCCAGGTAGAGTATGACCTCCACTGTCCTCTAAACCCAGCTATCCAACTAGATTTTTACCAACCTAGTTGTCTGTACGTCCAGACTGTAATGTCCTAACTTGATGTGGGGGGTTGGCCTCGGCTGGCAGCCGTGCACCCATACAGCCACTTGCTCACTCACCCCCATCCCCAGACAAGGGTGAAAAATGGGAGTGAGAAAACTCATGGATCAAGGTAAAGACAGGGAAATCACTCAATGGTTACTGTTGTGGGCAAAACAATCTCCAGATGGGAAATTTAACTTAATTTACATAATTAACATAACATTTAATTACTTATTCAGGTACTGGGAAACAAAGAAGGCAAGTCTTTAAACACTTAGGGAAAAGATCTGGCCTCCTTGCTTTCCCAAGCTCCAGACACCTCTCCTTCTCTGTTCCTAGTCTCTACTCCCCTTCTTACCACCATAGACACAGGTTAAACTCAGCCCCTTCAGTGAGGTGATAGGTGGCACAGGAGGTTTCTTTCTGGTGTTCCTTCTTTCTCATACTTTTCTTCCACTTCTCTTTCTGCCTAACTCATTTCTTCTGTTCTGTTGTGGGTTATCCACGGGCCACAGTCCCTTTGGGGGTGTACCTGCTCTGGCATGGGCTTATGCTTGGGCCACTTCAAGAGACACTTCAAGAGTGTTTCCAGTTCTCCTGTGGATTACCTCCTACTGCTTTGGCCTTCCTTTTCTTCTTCTGTCTTATCTCTGCCCTTTCTTAAATACATTTTCAAAGAGATGCCAAAAACTCTTGACTGGCTCAGCTGTGTCCTGTGATGTGTCTACTGTGGAGCTATCTGGAACTGACTGTGTACTGCACAGTGCAACCCCTGACCTACTCCCACAGATATCACCTTTGCAGCCATTCTTTGCTATCCAAACCTTGCTGCTTATTTACAATACATGTAAATGCAAGAATATTGTGGGAGGCAATGTCGAAAGCCTGGGTAAAGTCAGGGTAATCACCACCCACTGTTCCTCTCTCATCCACAAAACTAATCATTTTATCCTAAAGTCAGGCATGATTTACTCTTGGTCAGTCCGTGCTGAGTGTTCTCAGTCACCTTCTTCTCATTGAGTTTTAGTTCTATGTTTGTTTGAATTTATTTCCTGTTTTATTATTATTTTTCTTTTTCCTCAGTTTTATGATGTGAAGCTGTTATCCTTCATGTAACATTTTTTCTTTATTTTGATTGTTTTCACCACATCTATATATACTGTTGTTTAGAAGATAAAATGCTGAGATTTGACATACAGTTTATGTAGTATATGTTGTAGAATGAGGAAATACAAAATATAAAAATATATACTTTAAACTTATAAATGGCAATGTGTTACAATGGGTTCACAACATGCTTTATATTTTTCAGCTCTACTTCAAGTTACAATTTCACTTAGCAAAGTAGAGCTCAGTGTGGGTGAATCCAAATTCTTCACATGCACAGGTATGTATTCACATTATTTTTTTTTTGTTGTTAGATTATCTATGTTCTGCATGATTTGAAAGTGAATTTATTGATTCACAATATTAACTTAAATGTGCATTGTTTTGTATATTCATATTGACTTGTGAGAATCGTGATAAATAGAAGATCTTGTAGAGACTATTGATTTCAGATTCCAAACAAACCATATCACTCACTCAGTTTGAAATTTGTCTACATTGGTATAGATAATTTATATCTACTAGGATGTTTGTTTAGTTAAAATATTTTTACTTGTCTAAACTAAGGATTTAATAATCTACTAGGCTAAGCTCTAGCACCCTCTCTGCCCTAATGAGATACCTGAAGAGTCTTTTCTGGAGGTGCAGAATTAAGTCAGGATGGGAAGAGTTTGTTTTTGCAGCTACCTGAAATTAATCCTTGATGTTCCTGATTTGCCATCTTAGATTGACAGTGACACACAGCCTCATTACAATGACAAGCCAAAGTGACTGCTGGCCAGCCTGTGTCTTTCCTTTAAGATTTTATAGATTCCTATGTTCATTTTTTTCCTCTTGAATTCTTGAGCTACTAATTATCCTGTCCCTACACATTTGCCTGCAGTTTTACCTTGCTTAGCTTTCTGCAGAATTTCTCACAACTCCTTTTCACAATTCAGCAATTCTCTGACATTGCATAGATGTCAGAGACATGTCATAGATGGTTGTACATTGGGTAGGCATATGCATTGCGTAACGTCTATTTGAACTTCTAATGTTATTTTTATTTTTGTTTGTAGCCATTGGTGAGCCTGACACCATAGACTGGTACAATCCACAAGGAGAGAAGATTGTTTCTAGTCAAAGAGTGGTTGTTCAGAAAGAAGGTGTTCGATCACGTCTAACCATTTATAATGCAGATATAGAAGATGCTGGTATATATCGGTGCCAAGCAACAGACGCTAAAGGACAAACTCAAGAAGCTACTGTTGTTTTGGAAATTTATCGTAAGTAAAATAATATCAAATAACAAAGGAAAGAACATGTTTTGAAAGCCACTGCTATTGAGAAAGTAAAGCCTATCAAAATATCATCCCAGGCTCTGAACTGTATATTCCAAACAATTGCATCTCCTGTAGTTTAGTTCACAGATACTATGAACTAAACTTTGTAATATTGTAGATTACCTCTCCTTTGTATCTTAAAATATCATCTCAGAGGGGTGCACTGTATGCCCCTAATGGAAAAGAGGAAAGATGTGTTTTATCAACCTAATTTTAAGTACAAATACATATAAAACATATCAAATATGTAAATAAAAGTGTAAGAAGTGCAATGCATGCCATTAAAAAGCAAAGTTTAGATTGAATTAGTTACTTTTATGTCAGTCTTCTCATATTCTTGGTCTTATGGTGGAATCTTGCCATAAAGCATTGAAGCTTAATATGGTAAGCAACTAAAAAAGCATTTCAATTGCTAACAACTAATTGAAGAGTATATTTGAAAAGTAAATACTTTCTTCTGTGGCTAGAGATTCTCTGAGAGTTTTTTTGTTTGCTTTTTTTCAACATAGTTAAATACCTTTGCAGTATACTATATTCTATAGATCAATTAAAAATGCCTAAAAGCAATGTATTAAATAAATACACTGTGAAAATTTGGTAAGGTTTTTGTGGGTGAAAGCACAAGACATATGCCAGCATCCTTTCAGCTATTTTTCTCTAATTTCATTGGAGGGTAGTGCTTTAATATTCATAAAAAAAATATGTTTGTGGTTGTACCGAGCGTTAAGGAATTGCAATGAGACAGAAAATACAGAGTGGAATCATAAAGCACTGCTTCTGAAAGGTACAGATAACTCAGATAACAAAAGGCATACAATTTAAAAAAAAAAAAGCTATTGATAAAACAACCATTAGAATGATGATAGCAGTTACAAGCAATTACATGATGGCTTGAAAGCTGACTGTTCAAAGGATTGCAAGTTTTGTGGAATTCATCTTTATGCTTAAAGCTGCCAGTCACTCCATTAGCAGACTGCTGAGCATAGTTGAAATCTTTTGAAGTGTTTGCATGTGGTAATTTTAATAATTCCGAGGTTAGAGAAGCCCAAAGACCCACACAAGAAATGTAAAGGTTTATGGGAACCGACACGTGAAAATTTCATTATTTGTATTTGTGATGTATTGTATGGAAAAAGCAGGATATACTGTATTACTAGGGTCCAGTACAGTAATCATTTATGTTTGTCAGAATTTTTCTTCTGATGTAATTATGATCAAATACTTCAAACATTTTACATAAATACTTTGTAAAAGTATGCAAGATGCGAATATAACAAAAGCGTGCTCCCTCTGCTGTGGGAACGATATGGATTATTTGAGCCTGCACTCATATAAATACAAAAAGGCAGAGGTGGAGGTGCATTCTCTGACTCTAAAGCATCCTCTTGAATAGATGAACGGAATTGGCAATGTTTGATCATAGAGAACATGTCAGTTTGTTTCTTCTATGTGCAATAAATTCTTGCAGAAATTTTTGGCAATTGGTTTCTGCTTTAGATCTTGTATGAGGACGTGGTTTAATGCCATCTTGAAGTTCTTTCACTGAATTCGAACAATAGAATTATTAGAACTTATTGTTGAACTGATTATTGAACTTATTCAACCCAATAATAAAATTAAATATCAACTTTGATTATTTGGAGCAGAAATAATAAAAAATTCTGTCAGGCCTAAAAAAATCTTGCTACTTCCTCAAAAAACCTACAAATTCTTATGATAATTATAGAAAGTTTTTCCATATAGTTTCCCAAGGGCTTTTAAGTTTTTATGTTTTGCTCAGCTGATAGCTTTCCCAATCAGTGAGGCTTAATTTCCACCTTTAAATAAGACTTTTCCAAATGATCTCAATGGATATTTTGATGGAATGAAAACCTGAAGTTCTCATTCAATAATAAGATCATGAGGAATAAAACACAGAAGAGAGTAAAAAGTATTATTAACCTGGATGTATAGACTTCTACAAAACTAGAGTTTCAAAACTGGGCTCTGAAAAATCAACAATAATAAAAAATATATTTATGAAACATGCTTCATTTATATAAATAAAACAAAGGTTTTCATAATGCCAAATGGTTGTAAAATCATTCCTAGAGACAGAGTGAAAGTTCTGTGTTGAGGATAATTGAGTCTTATCTGAGAAACCTATATTATGGAAATAATTCTGTATTACGCATAAAGAGAAGCTCAATAGACAGGTTTATCTCATTTGATATCACATTTAATTTCAATGCTAAGTGAACTGGAAGATGATAACTGTATTTGGTTTTCTTCCTTTTCAGAAAAGCTCACTTTTCGAGACATAATCTCTCCACAAGAATTTAGGCAGGGAGAAGATGCAGAAGTTGTTTGTCGTGTTACTAGTTCACCTGCTCCCATTGTCAGCTGGTTGTATCGGAATGAGGAAGTCGCAACTCTTGCTGACAGTTAGTATTTTGGTAACTCTTTAAGTTATACATTCTAATTAATATTAAATTGTTGTTGTAAAAGAAGATTAATCACATGGATGGAGGGTGGATTTTAATTAGTCCATTGGTATCAGTAGGATTTAACCAGTTGCTGTGGTCTGTAGAGAATCCATATGCAATAGTTTCCTTCATATATCATTTTTTTCCAATCAGCAATTTTGTCTAGATGTAACATGAAGGCCCAGATGTCCAAAAGATTGTTTGGAACTCTTCCTAGGCTGTCATGCATGTACACAGATGAACTTCTTTGTGCTAGCAAAGCTATGATACTTCCTCAGAGTGTACAATTTACCGAGCAAACACTGCATAAACTTTGGTATACTTGCACATTAACTGCGTCTTCTAGGTGGGTAGGCTTGTTGCAGTATTGTAAGCATTCACTTGTATAAGCGTAAGCTACCTTTAAGTTACAAGCAACAAGGGGTATAGGTTAGGGGTATATATGTTTTGGCTAGATTCCTAACAGCTAGACTGATAAAGTTAGGTGAAAATGGATCTACATACAAGTTCATAAGTTTGTAGAGAGGCAGTTAATTAGGCACATAAATTCACGTGCTTTGCCACCTCAAAAGCAATGACAGCATTTCTCTACGCCGTCTCATTAAAGTTGTATTTGTCTTTATGGAAAAGAAGACAATCTGCATTTTCTGGAAATGAAATGAATGTTGACGAACAATTTTATCCACCTTCTCATCTGTCTTGATCTCTGTATGTACTAAAACTCAAGGTTGTAGTGTATGCACTTAAAATCCTTATTCTTTAAAAATTAAATACTATTTTTTTTCAAAATGAAAACGAATGTAATATACCTAAATTATGAATGGCAACCCAGTATGGCATCCAATAAAAGTTATATTTGTTTTATGAAAACATATAAACAACTGTGAGACAGTTGCTGGAGAAAAGAAAGAAAACAAAAAAGCTTGTTAGCTTGTTTTATGTTTTTGGACTCAGTCTTGCACTCCTGTCCACTATGAAAGAAAGTTTTGATCAAAATTCTTCTCATTTAATATGTCTGTCTTATCCCATCTGTCTTCTAGGTACAAAGACTAAGACTAATAAACTTCTACCCTTAGAAAAAGGGTTGACATTTTGATCTAAATAATTAAACAGTGAATGTAGGTGAGACTTAGAAGATTTTGAAAAATAAGAAAACAAAGCAAGATTTGGCAATTTAACAGAAACTAGTTTTCAAGGACACAGCTCAGAGCTCAAAAAAGTAAAATTGTCCCAGAGATCTCTCTTAAAGTTTTGTTATTATTACCCTTTTATTTGCTTTTCTAATCAATCTGTCTGCTGTAGGAATAAGAAAGGAAATAAAACATTTCCTTTCTTTTTCAAAATCATACATTTTGAAAACTTAGAGTTTTTAAATTCAATGTGTGAAATTGTCTCTTCAACCTTTTTTTTGTGCAGTGCTTCAATGTGAAGAAGTAGAGTGACAGAAACCAATTTTAATTTAAATAGCAGAGTATTTTCCTTATGTTTTGATCTGGACCAGTATCCAAATGAGATCCCTGTCATTCCTGGAAGAGAGGTTGAAATCATAAATAGGACATCATGTACTTTGAGCTTTGGCAATGTCTGTATTATTTTATAACGAAGGTGGAAAAAGAGTATTCCTGAAGTCTTGCAGTTAAGAAAATTTCTCCATGCCTAGTGAATTAAAAAGACAGTTCCATATTACATTTCCAGCTTCACAATCTCCGATGAAGGATCAGTACCTGTAACCTCTTTACATAATTTAAGTAACGTCAACTTTTTTTTTACCATATTACAAATGGTGCCTACTGAAAAAAAAATAATATTTTTTTTTTTTATTTCATAGTAAGCTAAATTACTGAACAATTTCATATTCAAACTGGATTGTATATTCCACAGTTTATTTTAGGGACATTAGAAAGCAGCCTCTATTTTAAACATTCTAGCACTGGCATGATAGGAAGACATGAAATAATGTAATTCCTACAATTTTGTGAAATTTCTCCTACATTTTGATCATACTTCTATTGCATGCTACAATTAGTAGGATTTTTGCAGTACAGACTTTTGATTACTTCAGTTTTGCAAATCTTGACAGTTACTACTATCTGTATTTTTATGTTCCATTTGAACAGAAGACTGACTGCTCCTAGAAGGCTAGTTCACAGAATCAGAAGTGAAAATTTAAAGATTTTTCCTGTGTAGGAGGCCTATAGATGACTGAAAATAGTCTCACCATTCTGAATTGGTTTCTGTATGTTCCCACCTTATCTGCTCCATTGCTAACTCATCCTAAGATCTACAGTCTATTTTGAATTCTGCAAAGAAAAATGTGAGTTAGAAACTGGGAATAGCTGCCCATCATTCTTTGGTTTAAAAATAAAAAAAGAAAAAAATAAAAGAAGACTGAGAACAATGACTTCCAAAAGTTATTCTGATCTTACTATGTATGTTTAAGGTTTAATGGAGCAAAATGTAAGGTATAATTTTCTGGAAATATTCTAAGGATATCTTTATTTTTCTTTCTAAGAGTTGAATTGTCATGACTCATAATTCCATCATGTGGGGCTCAGCTATGTAAGAGAATGGGATTGTTTTCATTGATCAGATCTTACCTGGAGTTGTAAGTGACTAGGTCTGGTTTTGCACAATGCTAGTGCTTCAGAGGATATCAAATTCCATTTTGTAATGCTTAAAGAAAATATAGAAATTGTATATACAGGAATGTGGAATGTGTATTAGTTTACTGTTAGTGTTAACATTAGAAGGAGGTTAGCTGCCCTTGTCAATATAAATATGCTAGATGCTAATCTTTCTAAATGTACATATAAATTATTCGCTATCTATGTAAATGTGTCCTTTATCCTGTCACTGCTCAAATCATTAATGTCAGAATTCCACTATCAGATTATTAAAAACAGTTTTCTATAACCATAGTATAGGTGTGGTATGTAACTATAATGTCTATAGAAAATTTTATATTGCATATCATTGGATAGAAAATATTGGGGTGGATGCATCCTTCATGTTTTCTGTATGCTTTGATGTATCTTACTGTTTTACATTCGCAGTTCTGTAGCTCTTTTAGTTTTTTTTTTTTTTTTCCCTCCGTAGGTATTTTTAGTATGTAGAATGATTCTCTTCAAGACCACAACAGTTTAAAATGATAAAATGTTCTGGAAAACTATTAGAATTTACATTTAAAAAAAAATAAATCCTTCCAGTTACAGTATAGGGTACTGCAAATTTTTCCTGGCCTAAAAAAGCCATGTAGGATCACTGCGCTAGAAAACATTAAACTGGTATCACCTTCTATTCCAGTGCCACAGTGGAATTTTCTCTTATTCTAAAAGTCCGCAAGAGACAGAATTCAAATGAGCTATACTGACCCACAGAATCATATGGGGTAGGCTTTGGCAATTTGGTTTTGCTACTGCAGTGTAGTGCAGTCTCTAAGAACAAAAGAGGTGCTTTAAGGTTCCCACTCAAAGTCAATAGTTTGCACAGAGTTCTACTTACAGTAGTAGAAGTGGTTCCATTGCTCTACATAGCCAATGTAGAAATGCTAAATGTACTTGTGTAAACTGATGTGCAAATTTCACCAGAAGTTTTGATTTTTTCTTCAAGAGATCTTTAGTTGTGTCCCAGTCTTAGAATGAACAGTTGTGCCTAACCTTTTTGTTAGATATTGTGGGTCATAGCCTGGCACATACCCTAGGAACACAGTAAAATTTACAAACCATAGCCCAGGTTCATCCTACCTGTCAGGAGACAATTCTTCCATTTCTTGTTATGAGGTATGAAAAAGACATATGAAATCCCGCTTGCCATGCATATACCCCTTAATATTTGCTCCAGCAACTGGAGAAGCTCCACTGCATGCTTGTCTCACCTTGGTGTCTGCAGGGCTAATTTTCAAAAATCTTTTTGTTTATCCCCTCGCTCTTCGCTGCCATGCAGTATTTTCCCCTTCCTTACCCAGACTTCTGAGGCGCCGCCATCTTGGTGCCCTGCAGTGGGGCCATTGGAGCCATTTGTGTCTGGCATGGGGCAACCCCTGCATTGTCTCAGAGGAGCCCTGAAACCCCCAGCTGCCAACACCTTGCCACATAAACTCAATACACTAGTTCAGACTGAAAGGAAAGAAAAGTTAGATTTAGAACGGTTTACTCTTGCAGATTATAATTTTGCTGCTGTGTATGCAGGAAAATGTATAAATGCTTGCTCAGAATCTGGTTTTACAATGGAGTTAAGCTACTCAAGAAATGTGTTGCAATTAAATTGCAAATAAATTGCAATTTATACTGGACTTTGCAGAAGGTTAAATGGTTTCTTACATTGAAGAATGAAGTGTTAGACTTTATTGTGTGAAGTGTTAGACTATAGCAAGATGGACCGCGGACTGAGTTATAGGAGATGAGCCAAGGAACAGGGGGGGAAGGAGAGCAAGTAAGTTGAGAAATTATAGTGCCATAAAATGGACATGAAAACATTGGCTAATCAAGATACAGAGGAAAGATACATTTTCTTACTTATTGAATTTATCTTTTTTCTATTTTTTTAATCTTGTTGTTTTATATAAGTGTTCATGAATATTCCACTAATTTTTTAATAATTTATAAACTTAACTTTCTTTGAAGGGTCATCAAATGAAGTAAGTAAGAAGTAAAGTAAGTAAGAAGTTATGGATTGAAAATCCTGATTGAATTTTAAGAAATGGCAATGTATTTTGGGGTGGATAAAAAGCTAATTTCTCAGCTGACATTTTACTTTTAAATTGAGAAATGCTTTGTCATGAGCATTCTGTGTGTTTAGAGAAATTTAAATTTCTCATTTTCCCATTTAAATTAGCGTTCCTGTAGTTGTCTAGATTTGCTAATACCACTTAATCTTTTACATGCCTTTCTAGATCGATTTGCAGTATTAGCAAACAATAATCTCCAAATTCTTAACATCAACAAAAGTGATGAAGGAGTATACCGATGTGAAGGAAGAGTGGAAGCCAGAGGAGAAATTGACTTCCGGGACATAATTGTTATTGTGAATGGTAAGAAGTAGAATCATAGAATTACACAATGGCTCGGGTTGGAAGGGACATTAAAGATCATCTCACTTTCCTTGATTATCATAGCCTCAATTTTAGAACATATCAGCTTCTAAAAAAACTAATTAATATTAATTTGTTAGTATAGTTGTCGTGTCTGTTTAGTACTGTTTTCCTATGAAAGTAATTGCTTACTATTTAAAAAAATCCATTATACTGCATAAATAGAATTAATTGCATTTCGTAATGTCAGAGTATATAAATATACAAAAGCTTTATTATTATTTTTAATAATTCAAAAACACTGACAATCACTACAAGACTCGAGTTTCAGATTATACTGTGTAGTAATTCAGTTCACTATATTTTTCAGTGTTTTGTTATTTCCTGTTAAAAAAACACTGATTTTTCATAGTTATTCAGCTTTACTGCATTGAACATATTTTATTAATTTCTTTTATTTGAACCATCCCAAAAGTCATGGATACATTTTATTTAGATAAGCAGTATTACTTCTAGATTTTTAACATTTTATTTTTTATGAAGATTAAAATATGATTTATAAGTGGCATTAAACTTTTTATTAGTTTATCATAAACATCTACTAAGGAATATGAAAGGACGAAGACAAAACAGAGTATTTAGTTCAACCTCTCTCTTAAATTCACAGTTGGCCTGTTGAAAAGTAAATATGAACACAGGACACAGTTCATAAAGGGCATTTTTTTATCTACATGTTCTGTTTAATAACAGTATTTTAGTGAAACTAATTCCGTTGTACTATTAGGTTCTGAGTTCTAAATGCTTTGTCCTTGACAACCTCAAGCCTCTGCAAACCTCAGTTTACAGAAGTCATTATGTAAATTAAATTATCAGTTAATTTCATGAGAAGAAGCAGCTTCTGGCACACATATCATTTAATCCATGTAGTCAAGCAGCAGTATTTGAATCAGAACTCTTTAGGTTGTTATAGACAGTATGCAAAAAGTGACAAGCAAATGGGTATTATCCTGTGTGTTGTGATAGAATATCACAGTACGTACCCCGTGCATTGTGAAGTCCCCTCAGTAACTTGTTTTCATCTCTGTGCATTGGGTTCTGCGTTGCCTTGACTGCTGAGTATATTCCAACAGTTCTAACAGTATTTAAAATAGTATTTTAAATTCTGCATGAGATTTTCTTCTGTTGATATTTATGTATGTGTATATGAAGCTACATTTTGAACACCTTTCATTTCTATGTGATATATGCCATTGAGCTGAAAGAGAACCTGTGTTAAACCTAAAACATTGGTTTTCAAACTCCAGTCCCACTTCACATCTTTTATTGGTGGATTATATCCACAAATCTGTTTTTGCTTATATTTGTAACTGCTCGAGACAAGAATGCCAACATTCACTTACATCTAGACTTCAGTCCATAGTGCTGTGAGGAGGTTTCCAGCTGAGAGGTTCTAACATTGTTGCTTAGTTAGAGCGGTACCAATTAAGAGCTATTTTTCTGCTTAATTTATAGGAATAAATAGCTTTTCCTAGGTAAAACTGAATGTAATAAACCTGGCCCCAAATGGCTTTTAGATTAATAGAAATAATTGCTTTTAGATTAATCAGAAGGAAACAAAAATCATAGTACTCTTTGATCAAAAAAAAAGGAAAAAAAACTATCAATGAATTGAACTTAAATGTGACTGGACTTTAACATTTTGCTTTAAGTTAGATATGTGAGACACTTGCCAGTATGTTACTTATTATATCGAGACCCATTTGTCTTTTCCTCTTTTAGGTTCATTTTTTTAGTTCGATCCTATGTACATAAAAATACAGAAACAAGATAAACATATCTCACTTCCCAGAAGGAGCTATAAGAAAAATAATATTTCATTTAATTGTCATCATAGTGTCTCTGAGAAGATTGAAACACTTAAATAATGGGCTGAATTGAGTCATGGTCCTGTAATTCTTAGTTGTGAGTAGCGAAGAACCTGCTACTGGTGGCAAAGAATTGATTCATGTCACTAACTCTATTTTCAGGTCTAGATATTAGAATGCACTGCAAACCAGCTAAAACGTATGAAATGTTGTTGAAGTGATACTTAAAAATGTAAGATGACTAAGTCACTATAGCACAACAGAAGGGTTTTTATTTACTGAGTAGTGGCCCATGCAATTTCAGATAGGAGATAATCGATCTGTGAAACACTTAAATTTCATCACACCATGAAAAAGAGTCAAAAGTACAGAACATTTACTTATCAATTGTTGATGAATCTGGTACACGGTTTTTAATAATTTTGTATATTAGATGTTCAGAAGCTGGAAGGGCTTCTGAGAATACTAAAGCTAAATATCTTGTACTGTTTAACACAGCAGAAGTTAATTCTCAACAGTTTGTGGGAAAAACGTATGAAAGTGAAATGGTAAGCCATAAGCAATTCATTGGGGTTGCCTTCTGTTCTTTACTGAAAGTTAAATCTAAAAGGATAGCTCTGAGCCGCTCTGATGATAAGGTGTTCTTGTTAGCTTTATTTTATATTATATAGTTATATATTATATTTAATATTACATATTATATAATTCTTGAGAGCTATATTTTGTGAATCTTCTTCCTCTTACTTCCCCTGACATTCTTTCTTTTCCATATATTTTCCTTCAATCTGCTGTTTGTTTTTTTTTTGCTTGACAGTTAATGGAAACAGATTTAGGATAAGTGTCTTAAAATTACCATATAAACAGATATATTAAATAGATATATTTAATAATAGAGATATTTAATAGAGATATGTGAGTCGATCTGCTTTAAATACTATTGCTATTTTTCTCTTGGGCAGAGGTTCTCTCCAGACAGTTTTAATTTTATTAACGACTGTCCTATCAAGAACAGATAAAATACATGGTTCTTAGAACACAATTACCAAAACAGGTTGTAATTTCTGAAAACAGACAGTATCTATTGGGTTTTATTGTGTCACTTTTTTAAGCCGGTGATATTCCTGCCCAAGAACTTTGCAGGTGTTCAATACAAAGAATTAAATATGTTTAATCGATACTGCTATATATTGACACCAGTTTTAAAAGCTGTCTGACATCAGTAAATCAGCTGTATGTCCACTACAGAGTTGAATGAAAGAAAGAGACTAGGGAGATTTTATTTGAGATACTTAAATCAGCACCAGTCATAACTCTACTGTGTCTTATGCGTCCTAAGTATGACTTCAGTCACTTTAAAATGGTCTGTAAGAAAATTAAACAACCACTGAACAAGACTTTTGAGTTTATTATTGTACAAAAAAGTTATAAATGTCCTGATAAAATAAAAAAATCTTTTTGTGTTTAAGAAAAACAGAAATACTGAGAACTGATTCATATTGTAACTTGATCCATAAGTGTAACTATAAATTCCAAAATTAGCAAAGGAGCCTATGCTTTAAATTTCTCCAGAATCATACAGAATCTTCTATTTTCCATTACTAGGACATAATGTTTTATATTTCAGTTCCCCCTGCAATTACTCTGCCACAGAAATCCTTTAATGCCACTGCGGATCGAGGAGAGGCAATAACTTTGTTCTGCAGAGCCACTGGATCGCCTCCACCAGAAATAAGTTGGTATAGGTAAGTTCAGTAGAGATCTGCACACAAGAGCACATTGTTTTATGGTGTTATGATTTTCTGTCACACTCCATTAAGTAAGCTGGGCAACCTTAATTACTTTACTGAATTTTGAAAGGGCTTACTGTCCATTTCTACTCTTAACTTCTAAAGCTAGATTCAACATTAATAAGTGAATGAACTCATAGAAATTCTATTGCAATTTTTAAAATCTAATATGTTTTGAAATATGGAAGTGCTTTTAAAAGTAAGTTTAAAGTTCATGTGTTTTTGATGATGTCAGTGAAGTGAACATTGAGAACATTTACCATATAACAGTTGTAAAAACATAAATATCCAAGCACTTTTTATTCATTTAATTTAAAATATATATATATAAAAATAAATATATTTATATAAAATATCTGACTCCTCACATCAGTGCACATTTCTATTTTAGATCCAAATAATTTGCATTCACATATATTATTTCAGGTGAAATTAAAATGTCACTGCATTTTCAAAATGGACATCACTTATTAATTTCCTTTGGAATCTTTGAACAGTATTATTAATTTTAAATATTCCTTTGACTGACACCTTTATCCTAACACGTCATAAGACAAACACGAAACTAAGTTGTTCTCTTTTTTACAATTTACAATGCTTTACTTTTTTTTTTTACAACTTCAATGATAGATATAAAAAAAATAGAGCACAGTTAATTCCTTAATGTGGCCTTGTAAGACAAGCCAACATTAACATTTCATGTTGTTATAAAAGAAAATATAAATTTCAACAATTCATGGATATCTCTGTTCACTGATGTGTTTTTTCAATACTTTATAAATATTACACTATGTATACAGGCTAACTAGGTGTCTTGGAGAGACACTTGTCTCTGCTGATCAGAGACTACCTTTTTAATTTTCCTTTGGCTTGCCTGTCACTGAGGTAACCAACTGTTTTACACCATTCATATCTTTCATACAGATTTTACAAAAACTTCACCGACTAGTGTACTGTATACTGGATCTTAAATGAGAAACTTTTTGTTCTGTACCTATTTCAGAAGCCAATACAAGCAACAATGGCTTATGTGCTTCTTTCCCCTGTTGTTGTTGTTGTTGTTATTATTATTATTACTATTATTATTATTATTTATATTTTCTCTGATTAGGTTATAAATTCTTGGCAGGTAGAAAATATTCTTGCTTTTTTATTTGCTGACTGTGAGAGGTCGTAAAATGATAGGAAGAAAAGCCCCCTGATGTTTGTAACAGAAAATTGTTATAGGTATGCAAAGAGGGGTAAAAAGATGGAAAGAGCTCAGAGATTTTATTTTGGAGGAGGCAAACTTGAGCCAGTATTGCAGTAGTAAATTTGTATGTAAAATTCCTGAAATCTCTGTCCCTAACTGTTCAGGTCCTGTTTCACTGATATTTTGTTAGCCAGTTAGTAGCATTCAGAATCTGTTGGAATATTCTCCTTGCCCTTGGACCTACCTTGCAGATCTTTCAAGATAAAGACCTTAGTTTTCTAGATTATTTCAGATTCTTTTTCTTCGGAAATTAGACTGAGCAAAGGGAAACTAGATCAACATAATCTTTTTTTTAATAAAAAACTAGAAAACATTGCTATTTTAACTGTTTAAATGATTTATCAAATAATAACTAGTATGCATTTCATCCATTGAAAACCCACTTGAATCCATTTCTTAGAATTAACAGCTAAGGTATCATATTCCCAATTTCATGCTGTTTAGTGTACTTTTTGATGTTAGATGTAAGTTGATATTAATATCAGCTTTATGAAAGTGTGTTGTTGGTTTTTCTAATAAGCAAATGGAATTAAATCTTGATTTTGATTAAATGTTGGGAAGACGTACAACTTTTGGTTACAGCAAGTTGTGGGAATAATGTTCTGCTTTATTCCCAACTGTACTTTTTTTTTTTGCAAGTTCAGACATTTTATTTAACATGTCTCAGGTTATCCATTTGTAAAATGGGCATGAGGTTGCATGATGTGACTTAATGAAAATCTGTTGTATGAATACATAGCTACACTAAGGACAAAAGTACAGAGAGATGCAAACATATTATATTATGTACTATATATATTATATATTAATAGAGAACAAGATGAAATAAACACGTGGATGTTCCTGTTGTTAGGTAGGCCTAACCACAAAAAGGACTAAATACAGTGAATAACAAATATTTATATCTTTCCCTTTTAAAACCCTTCAGAGAATATACTGGAGAGCTGAGGAAAAGTTCTGATTGATAAAAAGGGTGGGATAAGTTCTACTCCATTCTATTGGCGGATTTTCATCATAATATGTAGTAAATACCTTCATATCTGTTCAGATGGTTCATCAAAATTAAGGACCAACAACATTACATATGAACATTCAACATTATACACAATTGAATGTTCTTGTATCTTCATTGCTTTTTAAAATATGCCCTGACATCTAGAAATCTCTCATTAGCTCTAGTGAAGTTTCTTCAACAAGGCATGCGTAATTTGGATGTCATTGTGTAGTCTTACCTTCCTTACAATCCACTGGTATTTTAGTCAATTAAAAAAGAAAATCTTATTATTCTCTTTCCTCTTGCTTTCTGTCTGGTTTCCAATGAACTGATTTAACAGAAGGTCAAATTCAGCTCAAACATGAAAAGTGGCTTGAAAATCAAATGCCAGTACAATTGACATGGCTTATATATCCCTCTTCATTGACTTTAAGCAGGATGCTGGTCAGAACTGTAGTTTCAAACTTTTAAATCTCTTAAAACAGTATCTAATGTGGTAGAGCTTAACCATTTGTGTTGTCCCTTTTTGTTTCCAGGTATTGACAAAGTTTAAGATTCCATAAGATTAGAATGGAGGTATCTGGGCTAATGTGTCAATGCTCCTCAAAAATGCCTTAGTTCACATACTAGGTAGTGAATTTGAGATACCTAGTAAGAAGAAAGGTCATCAAAATTTAATTTTCACTCTATTCAATAAGGAAATGTATTTTGTTAATATTTCATGAACTAAGAGAATCTAAATCTTTCACCACTTAACTGATCTTACATTACTGTATAGCATAACCTTCAGAGAAACAATACACTGAAGCAATTAAATTAGCCAGAACTGAAATATAAAGATCCAAATTTACAAGTCCTGAACTGATGATCTTTACTCACGTGAATAGTCCTACTTAAAACACAGTAATTATTTACATTTGTGGAGGTAATTTACAATAGTAGAATTTAGCTGGATCTGTTCCCCTTATCTTTACTGACAGGGCTAAGAACTATCTGACAAAATAAATAATCCTCATTCAATGTGCTATTCATGTTTTCTTGTTTGCCCATATCAGCATCAATCTGAATCTTTCCTGTTCAGATGGTCCCGGGTAATCTTCATAATCTCATTTCTGTTCAGAGATGGTCACAGATACAGGTGGTTCTTAAGAGAAAAGGCACTAGGAAACTATGTTTGACCTTGAATATCGACTTTTGTCTCCTACAGAAGTCACTGGAATTTTTTTGAAAACACCTATGTGGAAAATTAGACCTTTTCTGTTCTGCTAAGCATTTTCTGTGATTTACTTTGAAAAGGAGATGAATAAGAATCACCATAATGTATTGAAATGGACTGATAAGTGGAACAGAGTTACTTACAAAAACGTTACTAAAATGCAAGCTAAATAAATGTCAGGGAATCCTATTAACAGAGATTAATATTTCCAAAGGAAGGGTGGGGGGAAGGCAGTAGTGTTTTGACTTTAGGGAAGGTATTATTTTAGAAAATATGAAATACATAGAGCTATTGGCATTCTGTGAGTAGAAAGAAAGCAAACATCATTATTACTCAAATCTAGAAATAAAATTGTTCCAAAACTATTCATATACATTGGTTTTATTTCACAAACAATTTTTCAAGAACTTGGCATTGCCAGCAGGTTTGTCAATGCTTGTGAAAATCAGGCAGACTTTATGTAGGTGCTTTTGAGAACAGGCTGTTAATGATTCTACAGAAAAAAAAGGTCAAAAGAAGACTAAAGCAAACAAGGCAGAATGAGAAGAAATCAAAAAAAAAAAAAAAAAAGGTAGGATTGCTTCCTTTAAGAAGCAGCTGTTGTGATAACTATGTGTATGCCAAGGTACTCATCAGATGTACTGGTCAGGCCTTGATCAGCCCTCAGAATTATTCACAGGTTTTATTATTTCTATACCATCTGGTCAGAATTCATTACAATGTCTGGAGATACATCTGCTTACTAAATTGTGGGTAGCCAACAACATCTGAGAGGAAATAACTTGGAAGAGTTCTTTATATGCCAATAGGCTCTATGTGTAAGAAATATAAAATATTTTTTATAGATTGGTACATTGTTACGAGCATGAACTGCAATAGTATATTCCAAAATGTTTCTCACAAACAAGTATGTATTTGTCTAACTGATTTTTTTCTATCCTTCCTTGAGTGCAAGCCATATATTATGATTCTATTCACAAGCATTTTTTCTACCATTAAGTTGATCATGAAAATTTAAGTGTAAAGATATAGTATATTTAATACACATATATTTTAGAACCTGACAATAGAATTGTGAACCTGGAATCTTGAACATCAAAATGTAGTCCAGAATGCATTGCTTATGTCTAGAATGTGCACACTCTTATAAAAACAAACAAAAAAAACCCCACCAACTTTGTAATCCAGCAGAACAATTTTCATAGTGCTGAAATTAGCTCCCTTCTATACATACTGCCAATTTATGCCACACTAGTTAATGCATTTTTGAAGATAGCATAATAGCACTTTCTTGCAACAAAGATTATTTTAACCTGATTGATGCTTCCATAGCACCATAGCACATTGCTTCAGACTTTGGAACCTACTAGTTGTTTTATACATCTTTTTGTTTGTTTGATTGATTTTTAGGAACGGCAAAGTTATTGAAGAAAATGAAAAATATACGTTGAGAGGAAGCAATACAGAACTAACAATAAGAGATATAAAAAATATTGATGCAGGTCCTTACATATGTAGTGCTAAAAACAAAGCAGGAAATGATAAAAGACAGACATTCCTTCAAGTTTTTGGTAAGTACTGCATAGAATATACCACCCTTCTTTTTTAAATGCAGACAGTAGGGAAGTGAAATTAGAATTCCCAGTTTTCAGTGCAGTATTCCTGAAAGGTGTCTACTGATGCAGCAAACAACTTTCTGTATTATTTTACAGCTTTTTCCTTGCTGTTGGCTACTTTAACCTTTATACCTGAATCTAATTTTGAAAAGGCTATCTTCAGCCTTTGCTATTGCACTATTTAGATAGAATACAATGGAGTGTTAAATTGTTAATTCAATCTGCTTTTGCCTTTAAAAGTTGGCTGCTTGCAAGAAAACCAAGGGTAGAAAAAGGGAAAACTATTGAAAGGGAGAAAAAAAAAAAAGAAAGGTTATTTGGACTTCTAGGCAGTGCTTTTTTTTTTTTAGAAGAATGCCATGCAGATATGTTCTTGATTTCGTATTTTTTTTTATATTTTTGATTTTTTAAATGCACAATTCAGTCATAAAAATAAGTCTGATCTCAAGAAATGACAGTTTTAGAGGCAAAAAAAGTAATAATATGAAAATGTACTTTTCTTTCTATGCCCTACCACCCAATCTGTTCATGATTCTGTCCTTTACAGAGAATGCTGATGGTTTCTTTGAACTTTTGTGTAGCTATAGCTTATGTGAGCATGCTATGATTCTTATAGCATTTGTGAGAATATAGAAACTCTCCCTCAGAACCATTCTGCAGGATCAAGGCCATAGCTCATTTAGGAGAAGCCTACAAATGAAGTAATATGTCCTGTTTTTTTTTTTTTTTTTTTTTTTACATATAGTATTACTGTTAGAGTGCATTGTTAGAGTGCTTCTATATTGTATAAATAATTAACTGTAGCTTTTAGTAGATAGAAGGACCACTTATATTTGAACAGCTAAAGCATGTACTTAGGACCATAGAAAATTAAATTTTACATCCCAGCTAAAACAAATAGTAATTTATACAGAGTGAAACAGTTCCAACAGGAGACGCTAATCTGATGTCTTTCACTAGAAGCTGATGGATTGGGTAATGTTGTTATTTTGATGTGGAGCCTGAGGTTGAAGCCATGGTGTAAAGTGAACAGATTAGCTGTGCCTGCGTGCTTTACAGTGTCCAATTTGGGAAACTCTTTATAGCTCTTCTAGACTGTACTGTCTCCAGTCCTCCATAAAATCTAGATGGGCTGCCTAACCACTGGGGTACTTGATGTTTTGTGGTGATTAAGGGTTCTTTTAAGTTGCTTTTCAAAGGAATGAAAATAAACAAATTTTAAGTTTAGCCTAAACATATATATCAAAGTGAAGATTTGTGTGGAAAAGCATTTTATTCAATTGTATTTCAAAAAAAAAAAAAAAAAAGGAATAGACTTGCTAGTTTTGATATGAGTTTGGGGAAGTTTCAGACAAGAATAATTTTGCATGTAATTCAAATAATTTGAAGTATGGCTGAAATTTACTTAGTTTCGCTTATGGCAATGTTATTTTTTTAATGCAAGGAACAGTGAAAGGGAGTAATACCAGACTAAGAGCTTTTCCTGTATGTATTCTTACATCTTCCAACAGCCACTGGTTTGGGGACTCCCCAGAAGGTTGAAGTTAATTAATAAATACCATGAGTTTGTTTAATCCTTTTTGAATCTATATATCCTTTTTGCTTCCACAACATCCTAAACTCCTAAATTCCTTAAATAATTTCTTCCTTGCATGAAAAAGTATTTCTGATGTTCAGGTCTGATGCAGGTTCATTTCTTTGGCTCATAATTCTCATTTTTAAGTGAAGAATAGTTCAAAATGTGCTTTACATCAAGCACAGTTTTATACGTCACTAGTTCATATCTTTTCTAAGCTGAAAATTTCCAGTTTAATTAATTTTTCCTACTATGGAAACCATTATGAATCTCTGATCCATGCATTTCTGTACCTTTCTATTCATAATCTATTATCTGTGAAATGGCAAGACAGGACTGACATGCAGTATTCACATTGTGGGGGAAGCAGGCTGCTTAGCAGCACAGTCCTGCTTCTGCTTTGATCTCCATGCCTTGTCTTATATTCTCTTTACCTCTCTGGCTCTCCCAAGAATTGAACTGACATTTCCATAGAACTGTCAGTGGTGTCTCCCAGGTCTCTTTCCTGAGTGGTTATAGCTAATTTAGAGCACATCATTGAGTGCGTATATTTAGAATTCTGTTTCCCGTGTGCTTTACTATTGGATATATTCCAATTAGATTATAATAATCTGTGTACTGTTAGTTTGACTTCAAGGCATTGTATGAGAAAATAAGCCTCTTACCTCATTTGTAATCTCTGAAGCTCAGTGTGATTTTAGTCTAATATTTCCTTTACAAAGTTCACCTCTCACTCTGAAATTGTGGAGAAGAGTTGCTGTATTTTCTCCTACAAAGAGCTTTGTTTTTAACTTTGTCCCTTTCACACAGGTTAAACTCCCAGACAATATATAGCCAACAAGTTATTATACTTTTCTTCCCCTTAAATGTATTCAAAAAACTGCAGAATGAAAATGGCAAGACAGATGGCTAATTATTATAGCTAAATAGTACACAAACAACCAGTTTGTGTTAAAATGACCTATTAAATTACATAATTCTTCTCCACTTCATTAGCTTGTTTGTCTCACCTACCTTTTATCTCTAATGATAATTTACAATTCAAGCTTCTTGAGTCAGTGACTATTGTTTGTACTACAACAGGTCTCTGGTAGGGTTGAAACTCATAATACCAGTAATGTAACCATAAAGCAATAATGATAACAGTAATATTACAGAATTCAGCATTTAAATTTCTTAGTACTCTGCACTTCTTGAATGGACATGCCCATCACTGTGCCATCTAACACCTGCATATGTTTATTTCTGTGACTTAGATATTTTTGTTAAAAAAAATTGTTAGTTTGTTTCCAATATTAGCATTTAAAAAGCTATTTCGTCCTCATCAAATTCTTATTTTGACAGTTTTTCTGGAGCATTAACATACATATCGAAACCTATATGCTCCCACCCTACTCTCCCTAGTTTTTCATCTTCTTTACTGCCTTTTATCTGTTCTGTGTAACACATCTTAGAGGAGTAAAGAAAGCCATGTTCACAGAAGATTTCTTACTGATCATGATTTGGTAATCTCATTCTGTTATGAGAATAGAGGACCTCCTATGGTTCTTTTTCTCTGTATTGTTATCCATTAGAGATCTCATCTGTATTAATGACTAGAAATTACCCTAAGATTTTTGGTACTAATTTATTTGGCTTTAGTCCTCTGAAATAGACTGAGAAACCTACATTTGCACAGTAGTAATCACTGTGGCTATACAAAAATACTGTGCGAGACATTTGTAGAGAGATGTTTTGCTTTTACTACTGTAGTCAGGGTTTCTACCTTACATTAGCTGATCTATGATACCTTTCACCTGATATTTGTAATATAGCTACCCTGCTCCCCACCTGCAGTGCTGCATTCAGCTCTGGGGCCCTCAACTTAAGAAGGACATGGACCTGTTGGAGTGAGCCCAGAGGAGGGCCACAAATTTGATCAAAGGTCTGGAGTACCTCTCCTGTGAAGACAGGCTAAGAGAGCTGGGGATGTTCAGCCTGGAGAAGAAAAGGCCCCAGGGAGACTTTGTAGCAGACTTCCAGTACCTAAAGGGGGCCAGGAAAGCTGGAGAGGGACTCTCTGTCAGGGAATGTAGGGATAGGAGAAGTTTGATAGTTCTAAAGTAAAAGAAGGCAGATTAGATTATATACAAGGAAGAAATTCTTTACTCAGAAGGTGTGTAGGCACTGGAACATGTTGCCCAGAGAAGCTGTGGATGCCCCATCCCTGGAAGTGTTCAAGGCCAGGCTGGATGGGGCTTTGGGCAACCTGATGTAGTGGAAGGTGTCCCTTCCCATAGCAGGGGGCTTGGAATTGGATTATCTTTAAGGTTCAACCCAAACCATTCTGTGGTTCTATGATTCTGTGATTCTATGAAACCTTTAAAAATATTTTTAGTAATTTTCCCTACTATTAATTTACATTGTTTTGCATTGTTTGCTTTGTTTTGTTACGCAATTAGCCATGTGTATTGATGTGTATATGTTGTACATTTTGAAATATGAAATACCACATTGTTACTACTATGGGCACCCTGACAAAAATTTCCAAAATAACATAATAATTAGCAGTGGATTTAATAGCAGTCAAGAAAATTGAATCCTTTACAACTTTTTCCACATTTTCTTACTTTCTCAGACAGACCTAAACCTGTATTTCTTCATGATTATTTCTCCAGGGTGATGGCAGTAGTGTTCATTTACCTTATCATAAAAAAAATGTTCAGGCTAAATGAAGCAAAGTTAGCTTTAATTAAAGATAAATCCATGCTTTATAAGAATAGTGCTTATGTTCTGAGGATAGTTTTTGTCTTCATTTTGCTTATTCTTTGGTTGCTCACTTCCACTCCTTAATTGATTAAATTCTTAAGTAATTAACTTAAATGGTTCTGCCATTCTGTGATGCATAATCAGGTGACATTTCTTCAACAAATTTTCTCTCTTCTGCATGTATGCCATGGAAGGAGACATTTTAATGTCTAGAATTTTCTATTTCTAGAAAGAAAAAAAAATCTTCACTCAGAATTGGTTAAAAAAAATCAAGAGGAATTCTGTTATATATTAATTTGAGGTTTTCTAGGGTATAGCTGTTATACCTATATGATCAATGAGGGTGGACTGAGATTATGAAAAATATTTCATTGGCATTTCAGTAGTTTCTGATTTTGTAGAAGTCAAGGGAAAAATACTTTAAGAAGCACTACATAGTACCCTTTATAATTATAGTATATTTTGACCACATACTATTTCTGTTTTCTAAATGTCTTTTTAAATATAATCTTATATAAAAGGAAGGTTTATGCAGCTATGTTCAATATAACTTTTGTTGATAAATGAGAAAAGTGTGTAGTAGTATTCCTTTTCTTATCTGTTATCAGGCAGAGGAGAGGATGGAAAATGTAACTGACGTCTCCTGTTTTATCCCTCTTAGCTATATTCCAAATGCCAAAATTAAAAACATTGAGGTTAATTTAGGCCCTCAAAAGGCTTGCATCTTCGAACCAAGCAGGCTAGAGTGAGTCTATAATGAGATTGTGGCGTGCAGATTGCCTAAATGTTTCCATTATTTTCACATTTATAGTGCCTGAAGCACACCTAGCTAATTTTTCTTTCAGTTTAGTAAGTAGTTTAATATATGTTTTTTTTTTTTTTTTTTTTTTTTGTGATAGTTTTACACAGCTGGGCAGCTGAGCTCCACCACAACCTTTCCCTCAAAGGAAAAGGAAAGGGAGAGAAAATATAATGATAAGGGTTCAAGGGCTGAGATAAGGACAGGGAAATCACTCAACCATTATTGTCATGGGTAAAACAAACTCAGCACAGGGAGATTAATAAAATCTATTACCTATTACTAACAAGCTAGAGCAGTGAGAAACTCAAACCATCTCCGCCCCGCATTCACCCTGTTTCTCCAGGGCTGTTTCCCACTCCTCACTCTCCCAGCTGCTGTTGTGTAGCGGTTTTTATCTCCTTTCTTAAATCTGCTCTCACAGAGGTGCAAACAACATCACTTATTGGCTTAGCTCTGGGCAGTGGGAGGTCCCTTTGGAGCTGGCTGAAACTGGCCCTTATCTAACATGGGGCAGCTGCTGAACTCTTCTCACAGAGGCCACCCCTTCAGCCCCCCACTACCAAAACCCTGCCACATAAACCTAATACAGTTTTCTAAGATACAGTTTGATACATATATGGGAGCTCTTTGTTTAAACCTATTGATACACATAGGAAGGGAATACTGTGGGTCTATGTGTGCAGCTATCTGTGCCTGCTCATCAGAGGCATTATGAAGTATACCAACCGCAGCTTCATAAAGTGAAAGTCATCAATAAAAGATGTAGTCTCAAACATTTATACATTTTCTGTATGCCTTCATTCCTCCCTCCTAGCTTCTTGCCTGTGTAGAACACTTCTACTTCTTAAAATAAAAATTACATTGTCTATAAAGGCAGTGATGCCAGTTTTCTCAGAAGATGAATCTTAAATCCTTTTTTGGAGTGTGAAGTAGTAATACTGTTTTAACATGTATAAAGACTCAGGTTTATCATGCACTAAATCAAGTCAACACTTTATACTAGTGTGTGTGCATTTGTTTTTATGATCGGAATGAAGTTTCAGGAATCAATTTCCTAGATATTTCCTTGCTGAGCTCTCTGGCTTGTTTATAAAATTCAAATTGTATCAGCAGTCTCCAGGGTTGCAGTTTTGCTACCTGATTCAAATGTGGCTGTGCAGGAAGATAACATGGGAGTGAGATTCCTCATATGTAATATTAATGAAGAGATCCAACCAGGCAGTGGTGCGGGCGTATATTAAGCCTCTTGCTAGTAAATTGATGGACGTATTAATATAAACTAGCTGTTTAGAGCAGTTATTTTCCAGAGATATAATCAAAACTTTCTCAAGCTTTTTCTTTGTTCAGCTTCCCAAGTCTGATGAACCTCTTTTGTCAATGCTATGAGTAGAACTCTGTGAATGCACTAAATTGTGTATCTTTTTCAAGAGATCAGTTGCAAGCAGCAAATAATAAATCTAGAGTCTCTAATTACTATCATGTTCTTAACCTTTGCAGAGGAGACTGTAAGGTATGCAATAGTAACCATGAACATTCAGTTTATGAGGTATTCCTGTTGTCTGAAGCAAATACAGAAGAAATCAAGCAAAAAAAAAATAATAATTGGAAAGAAACCTGTTTATTGAGAAAGTTGTAGGGAATTGAAGACCAAACTTCTCTGCTCCATGAACAAACTTTCCAAACAGTGAATGTTATTTCTTTATTTGGCAGCATCTCTTTTAATATTTCGAAATGCATCTATAGTGATGAACACAAAATCACAGAATGGTTGAGGTTAGAAGGGATCTCTGGAGGTCATCTGGTCCAACACCCCTGCACAAACAAAGGCACCTAGAACAGGTTACCCAGGACCATGTCCAAAGGCAGGTCCATTGCCTTGCAAGTAAAATCACTTTAATGAGCTCAAGCCTGACTCTTTTCTATGTTCAAGCCTTCTTTCATTTCAGACAGGCCATTCAGTTAACAATTTTTAAAGTACATTATTATCAGGTTGGATATTAAGAAAAGATTCTTCACTGAGAGGGTGGCAGGCAACAGGTTCCCCAGGGAAGTGGTCATGGCACCAAGCCTGATGGAGTTCAAGAAGCATTTAGACAATGCTCTCAGACATAGAGTTTAGTTTTTAGGTAGTCCTATGTGGAACTAGGAGTTGGACTCAGTGATCCTTGTGGATCCCTTCCAACTCAAGATATTTTGATTCTATGATTATAATACAAATACTTCAGTGTTTTTGACTGAAGAAAATAGCAAAGAGGTGGAAACATCCTGGACAGAAATCCCAAGATCCTATATTTTCATTGGTTGTTGTGCAACTTGAAGTCAGGAAAGTTGATTGCTCATATAGATAGTAGTGTTAAGCCTTTAGCTAAGCCTAAGTAAATAAATATAAATGTGCTTGTTTGTTGTTTTTTTTGTTGTTGTTTTTTTTCAGAAAGAAAGTCATTAAAAATATTTTGACATGACATTTTTTATGCAGGGTGAATAATGTAATTTGTATTTTTAACAGTACAGCCTCAAATAATACAACTTAAAAATGAAACCACATTTGAGAATGGGAAAGCCACCCTCATCTGTGAAGCAGAAGGAGAACCTATCCCAGAGATTACTTGGAAAAGGGCCACTGATGGAATAACTTTCTCTGAAGGTGACAAGGTAAATCAACCCTTAAAGTATCTAAATACATGTTGTCTGGGCAATCTTCTTTTCATACGTGGAAAATTAATTGAAAGAAACTGGAATTAACTTTAGATGAAATTAGAAGGAACCAATACTTCCCGAGGTAATATAAGAGATGTGGAAATTCAAAATCTTAAATTATAAAAAAAAAAAAAAGAAGGAAAGAAAAAAGCAATTAAAGTGCTGAAAGGCAGTTTACTTCATGAAATAGTCCCTACTAAGGGTTTCAATTTCTTTTTGATTACAGTGGCTGCCCTTAGCCCTTCTTGACTATATTTGGAATCTGTCCAGTATTTCTGAAAATGCTATGGATCCTATAGATAAATATATATAAAAATATCTGAAATATATATGTATATATAAAAAATTTCCAAACACTTTGGAGAGCTTTCTTTTCCACTTACTTTTTTTTCTTACTTTACTCCTTTCTTATGTTTTCCCTCACAAAGAGCGAAGTAGTTTATAATTACAAATTGAGCCCATTTTCACATTTGATTTACCATTTTCAAGTTTTATTACAAAAGTAAGTTGAGTAGAAAAAGATTACAGTATGATAATGGAGAAAGTCAGTTACTGTGGGAACAAGAGCTGTAATTAGATGGAATGGTAAGCAAAAGGGAAGGGTGTAATGTTATTCTTAACCATGTAGATTAGTTTCTACAGAGCTTTTTAAAGCATAATTTTCTTTTAATGTTTAAACAAGTATTCTTAATTTCTTTATATAAAATATATAATTTATCTGCACTAGTTAAAGTCTGAGCCTCTCTGGTTTGCTAATTCAGAAATTAGATTCTACATAATCTATACGGACAGTCCACTTGCAGATGTTTGCATATTAATAGCTGTTGCTTAAAAAAAATTGCCAAACCTACACAGTGATCAAGCAAATCAGGGAATTAGATACAGAGTAAGTCACTCAGTTTATAGCGTATTATTGTATATTATGGGAATATGTATTTTCATTATTTGTGTTCTAAAGGACAATGTCTTGTCTGGTCTAGTCTCCTATTCAACCCTTCCTGGCACTGAGGCAGTTTTTGTGCGGTTTTGCCTATCATTTTTCCTGCTCTATGATTTCAATTTCAGAGAAACATAACACTATTTATATCATATTTTTAATTAGTTTTGCACTAAAATAAAACAGTCGCTCTCCTCCTTAAATATTTAAAGTCAAAGGTGATCTTTCTAATACACAAAGACTAGACCTGGTTCAAAGGTTACAAACATAGCTTTTCGATTACGTTTGGAATGTTCCTAAAAATAATTAGTTATATCAGAAAATGAAAATGAAAGCAAATTGCAGAAATAAGCCAAATACATTGATTCAGTTGAATTCTGAAATTTATCCAGTGCTCATATAGTATGGTATTACATTCTTAATTCAAACTGCACGTGTTTAAACTCTCTAGACCTGTCAGTGTTACCTATGTACCATTTTTTTGAACCGTGGTTCAACTGTATAGTACTGAAAACCAAACTAAAACCTATATTGAGTTGCTACTAGTGTGTTGACATGCTGTATGCAGAAGAACAAGAATGAATACAGTTACGTGGTTTCATTTTGTTCTTGCCAATGAAGGAACTTTCGGTATATTGCTCATGGGCAAGTTTTTGCTGAATGCTGAATAACTGTTCTGAAATACTGTATGTCTTGAGCTATAAAATACACTGCTACATTGACCATGTGGTCCTCCAACACTCTAAAGGGGCAAAGCCTTGACTTGAGCTTTCCTACCAAGTTTTTTGAATACGTTAACAGGGAAACAAACTGACAGTGAATAAATTATTGAATAATTGTTGAATAATACAGCAGTGTTCTGCACTAGAAAAAAAAGGAAAAAGTGAGTTGAAGAAAATGGGAGTGTTCATAACATAGCCTTAAACTGAATTTATTTATAATGTATGTGATAACTTGAAATAATCAAAGAATAATAGACTATCCTGAGTTGGAAGGGACCCACGACGATCATTGAGTCCAACTCCTGGCTCCACACGGGACTACCCAAAAATCAGAAACCATGTGTCTGAGAGCGTTGTCCAAACGCGTCTTAAACTCTGGCAGGCTCGGTGCCATGACCACTGCCCTGGGGAGCCTGTCCCAGTGCCCGACCACCTTCTGGGTGAAAAATCTTTCCCTAACACCCAGCCTGACCCTCCCCTGTCCCAGCTCCATGCTGTTCCCTCGGGTCCTGTCGCTGTCCCCAGAGAGCAGAGCTCAGCACCTGCCCCTCCGCTCCCCTCGTGAGGGAGCTGCAGGCCGCCATGAGGCATCCCCTCAGTCTGCTCTGCTCTGGGCTGAACGAACCGAGGGACCTCAGCCACTCCTCAGACGTCTCTCGACCCTTCACCTTCTTCATAGCCTGCCTTTGGATGCTCTCTAATAGTTTTATGTCCTTCTTATATTGTGGTGCCCAAAACTGCACATAGTGCTCAAAGTGAAGACACACCAGCGCAGGGAAGAATGGGGCAATGTCCAATCACCAGAGATACTTGCCCAAGTATAAAAATTATTCTCTACGTTCAGTGAATTAATCTTTTGAACTTCTTTTAGTATTTTTTTAAGTGATATAGACTGTACCTTACAAACATTTTTATTGAATTAATAATTTCTTTACGGAATGATACTGTTTTTTTCTGTAGAAGATGAAAGAACTGCTCTAACCATAATTGTAACATAGTGATGATTTAAAGAAAAAAAAAACAAAGTGTTGTTATTATTTTTAATTATAGTTTTATTAGATTTACTATTTAGCTCTTCAGTCTTGTTCTTGTTTTGCTACAATGCAAGTATACCTTGCATGGATAGTTGCAGGATGTGATGTTTGAAATGTTTGACAGCTCCATAAACTTGAAATGTTGCATAAAGAATTTCTAGTGGAGGAAAAAAAAATGGTATCTTTTTTCTTAATAAAACAACAAAACCAGAATTAATTTGATCAAAGAAGATATGGGCAGCTTATTATGGAACACCCAAATTATATAATGACTCCTCCTTTCCTTTCTCTCTGTCCAAAACAAGATGGAATGAATATAATACTGCAAAATTTGAGTGATCATTTGGTTAATGGGATTTTCTGTGCTACTTTAACTGAGATTAAATATCAGTGTGTGTTATCTATGTCTTTGTGATTGATGAGCAATTACTTTTTCCTGTATGAAAGAGTTTTATTATAGTACTGGCTAATGTGACTGTCTTCTCTTGTAGTTATATTAAGTCAACATTTATTACCAAAATTCCAAGTTTTTCCCAATTAGAAAAAATGTTATAGTTTCCTTTGAGGTTATCAGAGTCTGTGGGATTGCACAGTTGCAGACCGCTGTATCTCTTGCTAAAGATATTTTTTGTAATCTGCGAATCATAATTCAGAGTTTTGCTTTGTAATAGTTCGGGCATGAAATTTAATAAGATTGTAGCAGGCTGTTCTGGAGTTTGCCGTCCTAAATCTATACTGTAATCACTCAGACTGGTCACTGCAATCTTTCTGGTAATAGCTGAATGTCATGATCTGTAGCGAGTAAGGATTCTTGCAGGCCTGTTTGATTTTTTTCTTCCCTTACTGCTAATGGTGGACCCTTCACAGGTTTACAGTCACTTGTCACAGCTATACAAAAGACATTTAAGTCCTTTATATAGATTCTTGTCATTCACTTTCAGTCCTTGACACTCCTGTGTTGTCTAGTTACATCCTTATATGCGTTTATGTAGGTGTCAGATATAATATATGAAAGAATGTGGGATGGCCAATAAATGTTGTGGACTCATATTGTTGTTTCAGAGTAAATCCCAGAACACTGTAGAGTTTCAAAGAGCTTGGAGAGACCAATGGGTGTGGCAGTAGCTAAAAGGATAACTAAAGTCTGTATGACTTGTTCTAAAGCAAAATAGTAGGAAAGCTGAAGTAGATTGAATAAATATTTCTTTCAGTAATGCAATTAGTGATGGTTGCCATGAGTTCGCTGCAAATAGATCTTGTCGAACTTACTCAGTATACATTTAAAATCCTAGTTATTTTATACCGAAGTTAACTGAGTCAACAAGGTAATCATTTCTGAGGCATTAGAGTTGGTGACAAATGGATAACCAGCAGGCTTGGAAGTCCAGCTATAAATAGGGGTGCTCATACCTCTCTGAACTGTTATAATGCATGAAGGATGACTTGTTCTTACCTGATGCTTGCCATCTTAAGCCCCTTTAGACCACATCCTTCTTGACAAATGGAAAAAAAATCAGCAAGCAAGCAAATTTGATAGATACACTATTAAATAGTATATCTGTATGAAAGAAAGAAGTAGATCATTGGAATGCCAGTTTATACAAGTGTGGGATTTTGAGTACAGGTCATGTTCAGTAACAGATTTAGGCATTTACAGCTTGGGCATTCCTGTGCCTAGTCATTACACAGTCTGAAAGAGGAATTTAAAAATCCAGAATTCTACCTATTGTTTACATGATGAGGAGAGAATCATTTGTCTTACAGAGGTCCTGCAGAAGACAAGTACACTGTACAGAGACAACTGCTAAGGACAGTAAATGAAGTGTGTATGACCCCATTCCCGCTACAGCTTAGATGGCAGCATCAGGCTGCAGAGAGACATCTGGTGTATCAAGTATCCACATTGTCCTTTTGAGGATAGCTACCCAAGAAATACCCTTTCAAGAAAATGAGTTAGGTGGGGTGCACATTTTAAATAATAGCCTTGTTTAAAGAGCAACCACTGATGAAGGAAGAGATCTGAATGTGAGATTATTTCTAGCCTTCACGAATTCAAAATAATGTTTTATTTTAAGTGATAGATCTTATAACCAGAACATCAAAACGTAGGCTTTTTTGAGTTTTGAAATGGTAATGTCCAAAAGAATAGAAAATATGCACTAAAGTCATAGATGGAAGAAATAACCCTACTGCGCTTAAGGAAGATAATGAGTAGGAGGTCTATAATGATCTCTTTGTAAAATACGAATTTGATAAAGGGTTTTCAGTATACCAGATCCATGTATTTGAAAGCTGAAGCCAATGATTTCAAACCAAACTCAAAGAACCCTTTTCCTCTCTTTTTTCAGTTAGCCTATGGAACAATCTACCACACGGTGTAGTCTCTCTTTGAGAATTTGAAATAAAGGTGTCTTTCTCCTTCCTCTGACCACTGTTGAAAGTTTAAACGGCAAAGTTTTCCAGGCAGTCACATTAGATGACCTCTGTAATCCCCTTAAAGCTTTATAACTCATAACTACATGAGAGTGGGTAAGCCTGAGTAAATGAATGATTATGTGTGACAGAAAGCATTTGGCTCACCCTTAAAGAATTGAAAATTGAAATGGAGATTTACTCCAAGACTAGAGCTTCATCTGCTGTTGCAGTGGCAAGCCAAAACTTTGCTTGGTGTATGTACTTGTCTTCTGCACTTCTAGTGCCCAACTCCCCAGCATTGCATGTTCAGTCACTGACGTGCCCACCTGGCCATTGCCCTTTTCAGCTGTGATTTAAAATGGTGTGATCCTACAGACTTCTGTGCATCCAGCAGGCCTGGACCTTTTCCCAGTAAAAAGAGGAGACAGGAGAAGATTTGCAGTTTGTAGAACAGAAGGAAGGACAGTGAATGGATTTGATTTGCTGTAATCACTTATAAAATGGGTTTTGGATATATACACACTCTTCTGCACACGTCCCTGCAGGACAGCACATCCTGATTCTCTAATACAAAAATGTCATTGATTCCTGTGCATCCAGCAGAAGCATGAGGGCAAAGTTTCATGGTGTAATTTCCTAGTGTAGTTCTAGCAGAATTATGAAAGCTGACCAATGTTTTTAATTACCATTTCAAGCTCTGTTTTGGAATACAAATAGCAATAGCAGATGGGGCTTGATATGAGACAGTAGCTCCACTGTATGCAGCATGTGTCCAAAGAAACAATCTTTACCCTGAAGAATTTACAATCTAAACATGTAAAATGAATGAAAGAAGAAAAAAATTAGTGCACATAGATCACAGTCAAGTATCTGATACTCAGTTTTGATAATGTTTCATATATGGGGCAACTAGTTTAGAAAAAAAAAAAGAAATAAATGCTACTTTATTTTACATATATTTGATACAGATTCACCAAATGTCTTTAAAATACCTTGCACTATTCTACTTGTATCCACAAGTAAAAAGATCTCAGATTTTAAATTTCATAATGAAAACTATAGAGATAGTTTGAGTTCTGCTTCCTTCCAAATACCATCCTGAGTGTCCCCGTGTAATCTCCTATGACATTGTTTCTAAATATTGCAGAGCCCAGACCAGCAATTAAATTCTTTTCCAAGTTTGAATTCACTTTATATTGCCATAAATAACAACTAGTTTGAGTTTGTAGTTTTTCACAGTTGTCACGATCAGACAATAGAAAAAGGATTTGGGGTTTGTTTTGTCTTTCCTCTTTGAAAGGTCAACTCTGATTTTTTCCCAAGCCCGTTAACTTTGCTTCAACTGTCACAAATATTAAAAAAAGAATTGGATTTCTTTGACTCCCTGTATATGCTATTGTCACCTCATAAAAGAATCAGTGTTATAGAAGCAATATTATAGTAAATGTCGGTGAATTATCCGGTCTTTATTTTGAGATAGTAATGAGAGCTCTTATATTCTTACATCAAGGATGACCTCTGTATTTGAGTGATAACTCACCTAGAAAGAGGAAACATAAATGTATTGAGGGTATTTTAATTGATTGCAGGAGATTTCTTTCTTTTTACAAGCTATACAAATCCTAGCCTTTGTATGTTCATCTCTGGAACATCTCTTTTGAATAGTTGGAAAAATGTAAGGGGCAAATTCTCTTGCCTTACTGAAGAAAAATGTTATAACCTGTTTTATGTATGTGTTGTGTGAACAGCTTCTACTTACAATGCCGTAGACTATTTTTGCCATTGTAAGATCTGTTCAGGCCTGCAGGCCAGAACAATTTATGTAGGCTGCTGCAATTGGCTCGTACAATGCAGTTGACTGTGCAGTCGAGACACGGCAAGCAGTTCAGCCAGGCATCATTGTCTGGGTAGACAGCTGGGCACTGGTTGGGTAGCTGAGATGCAGCAACAGCTGATGGCCACCACTCCAGTCATTCTGCTTACATGGGAATAAGCAGAGCAACTTGAATCTATTTTTGTTGTTGTTGTTGTTGTTTTTCAAATGAAGCCTAATGGATATCACATGCTAAGGATATGAAATGGAAGAATAAGAATATTTTGACTGGAAGGAGAAAGTAAATAAATGGAATTATGAGTGAGTAGAAAGCATGGGGTTGGCCTTAAATGTTAGGTAATTAGTACTGTTGGAGCTATAAAGATTTATATCCTCTGGCATATACAAACCATGGGGCACATCTGAGCGCTGAATACTATATTCTCACCAGTCATCAAGTACACAGAAATCTTCATATGTGTTGGGTTTTCTTCACCTTTTCTATGGCGTTTTTTATGGCATAGTTCAGATACAGTATCATAGTGTTGGGATAAATTCTTCAGGAGCTAAAAATAGAGTTTACAATTTTGGGAGATGACAGTATTTTAGTAGGAAGATTGATTTTGGAGCAGTAAGATAGTGTGCAGTTAGAGGGCTGAGGAAATAAAAAGCAGTTTTCCTGGGTGAGTTGATGAAGCATTATATAAGGAAAGTTGCAAACCATTGTGGGTATTTCAAAATCATTAAGTAGTCCAACCAATCATCTGAGTTCTGCTCCCTCTTTTTGGTAACAATATCTGCAGTGATATTTAAATGAAGCCAAAACTGAAGTCAGATACAATTTTAATGTACCATAGCATCTTCCCTAATGCAGGTTTGAACGGTGGTTACGTTGACAACTCCACAGTAAATCTCAGCCACATGACCTGAGGGCCCTTAAATTCGTTTCTCTTTTAGGAGACAAATTAAATGTTCTTTTACCCAGAGTAGACCCAAATTGCTTTAAATGCACACATCCATATATGTATTCAAGCTGTATGGATGGCTGTATTGGTATTACACTGTCCCAGAATTATCTCATTTCTGCAAATTTTTCCTTTCAGTGAAGCTTTGAAGTCATTTTGCATAGGGGAGAGAATTAAGGAGGCAAAGTTGTTGCTCTTTGCTTTTTTTAAAGATGGCAAAAAGCCAAGAAAATGTAAATTTTAAGAGTTTTCCTATTTTAAAAGCTTACACAAACTAGGGGAAAAGGAACATCACTAATTTAATCAATTGTCTTAAATTACATCTAAACTTATATAAGTACAGAGTTTTTTAATCCATAAATGGATAATCATTTTTCTAACTGATTTATATTTCAAACTTAAAAACTGTATCCCATTTTCAATCCATATTCTTATATCTACTTGCTGCATAGTTAGTATATTTTTGGGTACTTTCTGTGGGTTGTGATGTTTCATTTACAGGCTGAAATAAAGCCATATAGCCATATAAGCTTCAAAATAGCTTTTCTTTGCCTGCCAATATTAGTTTTCTCCATTTAGTCATCAGTGATTATATTCTCTGTTACACTAATGAAGACTGAAATTATTGGGAAACTTTTTATGGACCAGCATTTCCTATGATACCAGTGCAGGTTGGACTTGAATATTCATTCATTTATTGCTTCTGCTACACAATATTGTTTCATGAGCTACTGTCTGTGTATCAGTTGTATTATCTGCTACCCGTTTAATAACATTTTCATACAGCTGTTGCTTGTTTGATGAAATAGAGATCCTGCAAATGATACAATAAGCACCACAGCCACATGTTATAAACTGGTGTCATTTGGTAGTGTTGGTGTACTAGGAGACATTCTCCAGAGATTTCAGAAATGATAAATCTTTAGATACCATGGAAACCCATGGGAAAAGGGAAATATAGACTATGGCATGACCAGCAATGGAATGCTGCAAAGGTGTATTTTACTCTATTAAAACCTGTTAGCAGTTTTTCTGACGTGAAAAGCAGTCTGAATTCTCTTGCATGTTAGGAGAAAATGGAAAGACTTGTATTTAGACTTCTGGCAAAACCAGGAGGAAAGCAAAGTTCCTGTATTCTATTTTTCAATCTATCGTTTGTTTTGTTTAACAAACTATATAAACTCTGTAATAATTAGTTCTTAATAATTTATTCATGTCCTTAGTATGCTGTTGAAAACGTTTTACTATTACATTTTCATCTCCCTCTATGCATCCACTCAAATGCTATTTTTCTATTAATACCAATTCTAAGATTTCAAACACAGTCAAGTTATGGTGGCTTAGCATGATAATGCTAATGGACAAGTGTATGTCCATCATCTGTTGTAGCTGAGACTGTGCAACTCAACCTAAAGCATAGTGCAAGAGTCTCATGTCTTTGCACTGGGAAAAGCGAAGACTGCTTGTCCCGCCCTTACTGACAGCTTCTGAAATTCAGCTAACAATATTTCTTAGTACTGCATAACTGAACTGCTTGTCTCAGCTCTGATTCATGATCAAAATAAGAACTCCCCTCTACACGTGGGCCTGTGTTACTAAAATTTCTAAATGTCACAATAATATGAATAGTGGTATCAACAATAAGATTTATTTTTGTCTTTACTTTGTATAAATTTCTACTTATACAAATCAAGTTGTGACATCTCTGCCAAAAGTCAATGAATTATAAGTGTATATAGTAATCTTTACCTTACTGTAAGCTGACTTTCTAACATGCTTTAATATACCTTATAGATAGATGATGCATCACATTATAACCTCAGGGTTATCTTACATGGTAAAAATGTATTGAATTAATATAATATTCTATAAATGTTCTCTTCTTACAATAGTATACAAAAGTAGTTATTTATGTATAAATTGACAATAAAAATCCAATTTTATGAATACTTAGAGCTCTAAACTGAAAAAATACCATTTCACTAGCATAATTCAAAAGCCCCAGTTGGAGTTATAATCTGTTGATCAATGTATATTTTCTGTGTTTACTTAGAAAATGTGAAAATGAATACAGTATCTCACTGGAAACTACAGTGACCTTAGAGTTTTTAATGAAGGGAAAAAAAATAGCATGAATACCAACTAAACAAGCACATTTACAATATGAAATATGCCATATTATTTAGGCCACAGTTATCAGTGCTTCCTTATGTTGTTTCTTTATCACAGATTAGAATTATTCAAGTAATACCAAAACTATACTAAGACTTCAGTTGGATAAAAGTATAATGATCTCACCCAAAATCAGTACCGTAGGTATTTAAAATGAAGACCTCTAAGAAAGCTAATATGCGTGGATATTTGTTGAGAATTTCTGTGCCCTCAGGTCATTGTGTTTAGTAAATATGTTCTAATAATGTTAAAAAATCCTTACTAATTCTCTATGAAAATGTGCTGGTTTATACACGCAGATTAGTCCTATTGCCTTGATTACCTTTAGCATATTTGTTAAAATGAAATTGTGCGGTCATAAAACATTACAGACTAGTCATTCACCTTGTAGCAAATGCTAAAATATTAAATAACATTAATTTTTTTTTGCTCATGAGATATCCTCAACAAATGTATTTTTTGACATTTTTATTGGAAACTGTGTTTCTTGGATAGTAGAGTAGTAGAGAAAGAAAAAGCTCTTGCCTATACTAACAGCCCTCCAAGAGGCCATTTGCTGCCAACAGCCTCCTCTGAAGCTGGCTGTGGTGGCTTGACTTTGGCCAGCTCCAAGCCACCTACCCAGCTGCTCCTCTCACTACTCACAGACAAAACAGACAACGTGGGAAGAATTCATTTAATTTATTGTCAGTTAAGAATAGAGTGAGATGGTGAGAAACAAAGACAAAACTAAAACAGCTTCCCTCCACTCTCCTTTCCAGGCACATCTTTCTTGACCGACTCCTCTGCCTCCTCCACACATCCCCCTGACCTTTGCAGGGGAATGAGAAATGGGGTCTATAGTTTGTCTTTGTCTTGGTCTTTGATGCACCGTCCTCACATTTTTCCCCTGCTCCTGGGTGGGGGTTCTCCCCACTGGCAACAGTCCTTCATAAAATGCTCCAGTAGGGGTTCTCTACAGGTTGTGGTCCTTCAGGAACAGACTGTCCCAGCATGGATCCCACATGGGCTGCAGGTCTGGCCAGGGGCATGCCCCATTGTGGGCTCTCCTTAAGGGGCAGCTTCCTTCAGTCCTCTATGGACTCCTGTGTGGAGATCTGCTCCAGCATGGTCCCTCCACAGGCTGCAGGGGCATCTCTGCTTGGGCACCTGGGGCACCTCCTGCCCTCCTCCTCCTTTTCCCTTGTCTGTGCAGGGCCGCTCCTCACACTGCTCTCCTCACCACCCCCTGCTGTGCGGTGTTTGCCCTCCCTTCCCCAGGCTGCCCCTGAGGTGCTGCCATCTTGGCTGCGGGGCCCGGCATGGGGCTGGGACTGGGACCGTCTGGGGCTGGCACGGGGCAGCCCTGGCATCACCTCATGCAGGAGCCTGGTTGCCAAAACCTTGCCGCATAAACCCAATACACCAGTGCACCACCCTCCAAGGTCCCTTGCTTTGGTGAAGGACTTCAACAATTTCACATACTCTTTCTCACCTTCCTCACCCAGAAACTCATTACCATCATCAACACGGTCTCTTCAGGTTGTGTGTTGTTACCGATCTGTTTGTTTAAGCAATGTACTATGCATGGCTCCTGATAATTTAATTCAGTAATATATACTTCTTGAATTTCCTGACTTGTTCAGTTCAGTAGGAAATGCTATAAGCCAACTCAAAATAAGCTGTAGATTGGTGCTAGGGTTTGGTTTCTCAGGGTGATACTTCCCTAGCAGAATGACATATAGATTTTTTGTACTGCCATGTTGCAATGTCTGCTGTCCAACTTGTTTGAAACTCTAGTAGCAGCAAGTTTTTCTATAATAGGTTCCACCCAATTTGACTGATTTTTATAGAATAATATTTTATTTGTATCTGTATATATAAATAAACATGGAAATATAGATAGAGAAACTCTGTTGAATGATAATAGATAACTTGACAACAAATGTTCCCATGCCCTTCCAGATCTGTCCGGGTTAGCTAGTTTTCTCAATTTTTCTTTCAACTTCAATAATTTCCTGTTGTTTCTTGAGTTGCAAAAAGCCCTACAGACTTCTCTGGGTTTGTGAGCAAAGATTTTTTGATCTTTGAGGTCTGACATTTGGATCTGTGTCCTGCTGCAGATAATTCCCCAGCCCCTCATCCACTTGAGTTACGCATTTCTTGCTTTCTGTGCCTTTCCTTCCCCTAAGGAAGCCTTGTTGCTTGTATCTCCCTGCAGGGCTCCACCTCATCCCAATTTCCAGACAGACTTCCTATCTGCTGTCTAGCCATAGTCGTTTTAATAAAATATACATCACCTTTACAGAAAAACAGAAAAGGATCCCTAGCTGCATACAGCTTCTGAACAAACCTGTAAGAGAAGCTCAAATTTTGATGCTTTTGTTTCGAAGAAAGCAGATGCAGTGCTGCTCTGTATGGGCTGTTCCATGCCTTACATAACTGCTTATCTTCACCATACCAGTTATTCCTACAACTAAAGCTAAACTGAGTAATGGTTTGAATCTAAGTCATATGAAAATGAAATACATGTTTTTACAAATGCATGAAATTCAGGTTGAGGTTCTTGGAGTAGCTGTAATTTTAAAAATGAATTCATATTCTTACAGAAGAGCTTTGTGAGCCAAAAGGGGTATACAGCCTTCCAAGAATCCATTATTAGTCCAAGTACGTATTATCAGTTTAAGTAAAATAAAGCAAAACATTATTCTTAGTCCAGTTACACTACCAGTACTTTTCTCCAAGATACAGAAGTACTACGGAAAAAGATAACTACCCTTACAGTTGAAGTTGTTATTCAAAGGCTTCCTAGTTTTCTTCTCATTGTTATAATCACCCTTCCTGTGCTCCCCTGAGACCTGTGGTTGAGTGCTAATTTTCCTCAATAAAAAATGGAGAGAAGGGTTTACAATTCATCAGCTTCCTAAATTCTTCTCCAGTGAAAAGTACAAATGGCTTAACCTGACACCTCTAAATGAAACCTAACTAACACTGTGGTTCCTTTCCTGCCTTGGGTCAAGTTGAATTTATTTTTGCCTATTCTGTACTGCAGGCAGCTTAAAAGTGGTGGTGTTGTTGGTTTTGTTTGTTTGGTTGGTTGGTTATTTTTTTTTTCCTCATTGGTTTCTGGCTACAGTTTGATTATTTTCATTGGTTAGTTATTTAAAGTTACAAAGACACCTCCTCCAGTCCCAATCAGGATAAAGAGGTAATGTGTTAGACATTTGCCATACAAGGTGCACAGAGCTAAGCAGAAATGAATTCAGGTAGTCACCTGATGACAAGGTAACTTGCTGTTTTAAGACTTGTAATCTTAAAGCAAACTGAACTCGCCTCATACCAAGTCAACCCCTGGCAAGTCCTGAGACCATGCACTGCTGGATCCATACAGAGCCTTTACTAGTAATAGTGAAATCATATTTACTGGGCTACAATTCCCACCTGGAGGAAAGCTGGGATCCTAGTACTTGATGTTTCCATGTTCTTTTCACAGTTTTTTTACCTGATCAGGGGAGCTCTGTATGGGCAATTCAGCATAGTATGGTCATATAGTTTAATCATACTAATTATTTCTACAGCTGAAGTAATCTTCACTTAAGATTTGAATAGATCTAAACAGAACCAGGACGAGGTTGAAGTTCCTAGTCTGAATAACCATACTTGTTGCTACATAAATCGTATATATTTAATAGGGATATGTTTTGTTCAAGTGCACAGACGTTAAGTAATCACTGGAGAACAAATTCTGGCAAATCACAGTTAGTATTTTGAGTCTGTGCAGTGCTAGCTAGATACCAATGGTAAACCAGTTTGTTTTGAAGCTGCAAACATTTCTCAATCATTTTAAAGATTTACAAAGCTGGGATATAATCACCGATGTGTCATTCTCGTTAATCCAAGGAATCAAATTGCAGTAAGGTTTCATTGTCTAAAATAAGAGAAAGTTGTATAGTAAAAAGCGGGAGGGGGAGGGTTGCTTGTTTTTGTTTTCCTTGTTTTTTTGTATTGAATAAGACTATTGTGCTTGCTGGTCTTATTCCTGAGAATCTTGCTGGTCTGAATCCAAGTCATCTGTTAATGGCATCAGAGTTGAGATAGATTCAGATCAGTGAAATTATCGGGAATAACACCACTAAGTCTTTTTAATCAGTAAATCAGAATTTGTAATTACAAAGTATATATGTATTTATGACAGATGTAATGTTTCTGTTATCCTTCTAAATGCTTGTTTGTGGTTGCTATTGTTATTTTTATGGCCAACACTAATGCATGTTTCCCTCTACAAGGTTTTATCATATGATGCTAAATTTTTTGACATTAATAATCATCAAGTTTCTTTATTGTGATTTGCATTTTCAGTGGAAGTAATCTTGAATGGTTGATAATCATATTTCCTCTGTTATTTTTCTTTATACACTTCTGTGAGTAAAAGCCAACCAAGAAAAGAACTTCAGTTTTCTGTCTCATGTCTTAGTATGTGGTTTTGGTATATCAGATATCCTGTGTCATCTCGTTACTTAACAACGTAGGTTTGAAAGAAATGCCATCATGAATCAAATATCAATTCATAATTTCTAAAAGTTATACGAAGCTTGCAAGAATACTTTTTTTTTTTTCTGAGATTATACATGCTGTTAACAACCTGCATAGAACCTGCTAAAATTTTCAGTATGATTTCTGTGAGTAGCTGCTATGTCTGCAGATGAACAGAAAATCCAAACAACAGTATTTTTTCTTCAAGATTATTTTTTGTGACTTTCCTGGTGTTACACTATAGATCTACAAACAATGGGTTCTTCATTAATTTCATCCTTGTGGAAAGACAAATTTCTAACCAATTCAGGAATATGCAGCATGCTGAAATATATATTAAATGAGCTGCAGCTCTAAAAGAATCACATGGTCTCCTATAAAAATCAATGAAGTCCAAGACACCACTGTAACATTATTCTGATTCATTGGACCTTAAGGCACGTAGCAATACTCTGGAATTTTCTGCTGTCTCCAACAGGTGCATGGATAGAATACATTTACCTGAAGAGAATGGGAAATATTGTGAATATACCATCCATAATCCAGAAGGGAGCTTCCATCAGCTTCTACACGATGATGGCTGTTGTGACCAACAGCCCTTTCTCATCATCAAAGGTAGATTTTCAGACTAGGAATTGCTGGTCACATATTTAATAGACTTCTGGAATTTTATCATCATTTAGTATCAGCATGTTAGGTTGTGAAAGGTCTTATCTTTCATGCTGCTTCAAGGAACAGTTTCACGTGCAATTATGATCTGCTTAAATCTCACATAAAAGAAACATCAGACTGAAGTACTTGTTTTGAAGTTTTCTTCTTGTGTGGATATCAATACAACCTGAAATCAGAAAGCTTCCTAAAAAAATTGTGATTCTTGAAATTCCAAAGATGATTCTGATAATCAGTATTTGTTTACATTCCATGACGCATATTCAGAACATGACTAAGACAACAATGAGTTCTTGCTTTGGCAATTTTTGACTATTTACTCTGAAGAAGGAAGAACTAGGCATAAAGTTAAAACTGATTCCTTTTTCTTTTTCCACTTCTTTTTCCCCTGCGTGTGGATCTTCTACCATGTACATCTGCAGCAGCTCCTTTGAATGTGAACTGGAAAAAATCCTGCGGTTTTTACTGAAGTGATTTACTCTCGGAATGACTGTTCTTGAGTACGTTGCACCATGTTTTACAAAATAAGCAACGCTCTGAATTCTAAGCCACTATTTCTTCATCTTTTCTGTTGCTAACACATGCAGTCTGTGTCCAAAATAGCACTAAAGTACACAAGGTGTTAGAAGATATATTTGGTAACTATAGTGACAGGCAAAACTGATGTGCAGTGGCATAGCCATGGAGAGTAATGGCACTTTGATCACAAATAAATCTTTAAAAGTTAAAAAAAAAAAAAAAAAAAAACAGGTGTTTCAACTTGTCTAGATTTTAAATGCAGGAATTTTTTGCTATCAGTCTTTCACTTGGACTTCAAGGGATGGCGTACTTTGTCAGACAAACCATAAACTTTGTAGGAGGGAAGATAATCAACACAAAGTCACAGCTGCTTTAACCATCCAAGTATTATCTAAATCCAGCAACAAACAAGGCACCACTTTCTGCATCTGTTCTCACCTTCCACTCTTGCTTTCAGCCAGCTCAAAATGCACATATTGGCAGCCATACAACTTCATCTCATTTGATGCTACAGTTCCTCAGTGGGAGTTGGAGAAATGGTTGATAAATCAAACTCAACCACTAATCACACCATTCACTTCTTCCCAAGTACAGCTTTCTACAATTGAAAAAGAATGACAATTTCTAAGCATCATAATCAGCTAATTCTCCCCTCCTGAGAAATTACACCTTTTAAACTACGATGCCAATAGAATTGTGCAGATTGAACACTCTATGGTATCAGAATATGTTATCCTGTCCCAGAAGCTACTCATATCTCTTTGTGGATATTGTACTCTCATCACGTTGCTATTCCCTCTAGCAGTCATACCCTGAAAGCTGCATACTGCCTCTGCATGTGGAACCCTTGAAAAACATGGTTATCATCATTCTGGTATTACCTTGGGAGCTCTGGAACGTGGTTTTGAAGCTGTGCAGTGACCAGTCAGGTCCACATTATCCAGTCAGGAGGTAGGGAATATTCATGTATGGAACTGTGGGTCGTATCAGAAGTTCAGGAAGCACAAGCATCACAGGAAAAGTCAGGTAATAGAATACCATGTGAAGCATGAAAATAATTTAATATCAAATAAATATTTTTTTATATATTTATTCTTACATAATCTGTAAAGTTAATCTCAGGTGATGAGATAGCTCCCATTTTATAATTACTGTACGATTTGTTTTGGGTTAAGCTGTATTCTCTTAGTATTATTATCTTAGTATCTTACTGCCAGTACAGAAAGATTTCATCCCTTTTTTAATTTTCTGAAGGCACTTTATTATAGTTCAATATTGTCATTATTAATAATTTTCCTTGAAGACCTGTAAAGACAGAGAACTAGACTCTATAGGTATTCAAAATATCAAAGATTTTTAGGCTTTTTTTTTTATTTATTCTTATTCAGGGGATGGATTTTGTATGGATAAAGTCACAGATCCAGCTGTATTGTAAGCAAAATTCTGTAAAAGCCTCTGCTGAAGATTTTTCCTGTGTCTTGTAGCTCTGTGGTGGTCATGAACTTGTAAAAAACAAACAAGCATTGTTTTATGAATATTAAAACATTCTCTGATTAACAGTCATGATGGAAAATATTTTGATTTCTAAGATTTTATTACGATTTCCAAAAAGCTGTAAAAAAAGTAGAAAAAAATAAAAGTCTTATTTCTGGGACATTTTTTTCCTATAGCAGTTGCAGTACACAGAATGTTCTATTAGTTGAAATTACACTTCCAATGTCTTTGAGTTTAAGCACCCGTTAATAATACTTGCTTATTGATCTTTGTAGAGAAATATGTGTATCTGTATGGAACTGTATTGATCATGTATGTTTTTGAGAGTTTACTGATTATTCATATTCTGCTATTGTACAGAGTAATTCAGTGAATCAGCAGAAATCATGAGTATTGAACCACAGAGGCTGTTATGGTTTTCTATGTTTTTGTTTTGTCTATTTTTTATATTCTTTAATACTACTAGGAAATAAAAGCATGTGCACTTATCCCATCTAGCAGAAAACACCTTAGTATATATTTTGCATCTCTCCCACTACGGTATTTGAAAGGAAAAAAAGATTTTATCCCAATTCAGTAAGAGTGCATTATTATGTCAGGCAGATTTGAGAGTTACTAACATTATTCATTTATAGAGATTATATTTGTATTTTGACTTCTTATCAGTGGCAACTCCAATGCTGTTTTCCCAGTGGGGATCTCTACTTAGGACTACTGTGAACATAAAGTGTACTTCATGTTCCCATGTTACTTTCTCTCCCTCTTTCAGTTCTGGTCTGCTATGGTGCCAGAATTGGTGCTAATGTGTGTCGTCCATACTAAGTGCAGGAGCAAATTAAGCCTCAGAAAGATTTTACCAAGGGTTATCAAGTTCTGGTGGACACAGGCCCCAAGGTTAGGGCTGTTCCTCCGACATTGTGTATTTGCTGTTAAAAGTTGGATAAAAAGACTGACATTATGGGTCAATATGAATGCAGACTTCTCCTTTGCCTATATGTTCCAGTTTTGCTAATGCCATTTACAAATGCAGGAAAATATAACCAGCATGGTTTCAGCTTAAGGCTAAAACTGTGTGTTAAATTTTTGCCCCAGCTTCTTCATCGCTCTTTGCAGTAGTCAACTTCCGTGTCTTTTCTCTGGTCTTTCTGAGCTGTGCTTCAGCATGATTGCACTGTTATTGTACCTTTTCTATAATCCTAATATGTAGTTGGCTTATTTACCTAGATTCCCGTTAACCAATTTATACGGTTAGAATGATATAATACAGACCTACTGGTATTTTTGAAATCCTAGTGAAAATTCATCATAGCCTCTTTTCTCTAGCATTTTTTATATGCATGCATTAATCTCTGTGATATTCTGGGAATCCTTTCTAGGCATAGGCAACTACTTCAAAATATGTGTATATTTTTTAAATTTTAATGAAATTTTCTTGGACTGTATTTGCACTCACTTTAGTTTTCTTTCATATATTTTTTGTTTTCAGCAATGTTAGCTCAACGTATTTACAGAAAAATGAATGGAATTGTAACCATTTAGTCTTGAATGATTTGAAGTGTTATTGCACTCCATTTGCAGAATAGGACCAGGGAACAGGACTTCCTTAACTGTTCATGAAGCCACAGGAGAATACACATTCAGAGGAATGCAGCAGAAAATATCGTTACATATTTTACATTATTTTATAAACAATTTTGAAGAGATCATTTTCAGACACCTTTGAAATAGCTAGAAATTAACTTTGGTAAATATTGATGTTTTATGAGTCATTTAGGCCAAATCACTTTATTGTGTACAATTTTTATGCGTTTTCTTTTTGTTTTTTGACTTTGCATAACCTGAATAAACAAAAATACCTCACTATTTTGAAATGAACCAAATGCTTCTTAACATGTATTTGATGATGATGTGAGTGGATGATGTGGTTATCAAAACCCTCCTATCTTTCTGAGTATTCATTAGGTTGTTTTTTCCCTAGTAAGAGAAAAAATCCTTTTCCCTAAGATTTAATACTTTTCAGTATTTAATATTTTTCAGTATTCAAATATTCGTATTTGAATAAAATATGTTTTCTTATACATGAGAACTTAAGAAAGTTTTTCTGGGTACAGACCAAATGTCTACATAGCAAAGTTATTTTTCACAGCAATACTAGAAAATAATTACGTAAACTAAAACAAGAAAGTGAATCTACTGGAATAGTTATTTAATTTTAAGGGTCTTTGTGAGTCTCTCTCTCTCTATATTTTTTTTTCTTAACATCAGATAACACTTATATCTCTTCTTTGGAAAGTATGGAGTTAATTATAGTGAATATATAGTGAATTAGAGTATTTGTGATTAGTGTTGAACCGATAGAATCTTCCTTTGCTGTTATCAAAGTAGTATTGTTATGACTCAGTCACAGGTTGTTTCAGCATATCTATTTTCACAATTCAAAATATGACTTCTAAAAGAAATGTTTCTAACAAAGGTAAAATCAGAAATAAAATGGCTAAAGTATATGTACACTTTAAGTATCAATAATGTAGATTTACAGTTGTAAATGTAGATAACACTCAAAGTTTTTTTAAAAAAAGCAAATAATCAGTAATTAAATAATGCTGATATGAACTATGTCATACAAAGTGCTTGTAAAATATATAGAGATTAGAAAACTGTTTTGTTTTGTTTTAAAGAAATTACATTTTAATTATCCCAAGAAATCCCCCCCAAATTGTTACATTCAGTACTGCAGTAGTATAGCATGTTTACTCGTAATGTCATATTTTTGTTCTTTCATCTTTTAAAGGTAGAATGAAAGCAGAATTTTCATCATTAGGAATGATAAAAGAGATGGGTGACCTTACTAATTTTTATCAATCCGGAGAAATTTAGATTTTCTCCTGCATTAGGTTTCATAACTTAGATTATGTATCTATGCTGTGTCATTTTCACAGGAAACAAAATTCAGTGTCCTTGGACTCTAATGTGGGGTACTTCTTCATTGAAATCTGATATACTTTATATGACAGCTTTATTTTGAATGTGTGAAATCTAAATTGTATGCATTTTTTTCTTGCATTCAGTGAGGAAACAATATGTATAGAGTTATGAATGTATGTATTTATAGGATTGAACATTAAAGTATGCTTCAAGTTTAAATGCAATACAAATAAATAGTTACTGTTTTTCCCTCTTTTCCTCACCTTCCTCAGTAATGAAGGTAGGTAAACATCACTATTTTGTATCAACTTTTTCTTTCTTAAATGAAAAAAATGAAAAAGAAGCTAAGTTTCCCAAAGCTACAAAAAAAGTAAATGCAGAGCCAGATTAAAAATAACTGTTTATTTTCTTCCCTCAGGTGTACTACTCCATGGAGTTGAAGTGTCAAACAGTGTAGTTTTTTAAACTATTTAGTTTTCCCTGTTCTTTTATGCTCTTGAAAGTCAAATAGGTTTGGGTCAGGGGGTGGGGAGATGTTATGGATAAGGATTTTTATCAAGTTGATAAATACAAAATTTATCTTCTAGAAAATGAGAAGCTGATATTCATTTTTCAGCCCTACCTTCTTCCATGCAATCATATGTAAATGAAATCCAGAAATTTGAGTTGCATTATATGAATCATGTTTTTTGTTGTTGTTTGTTTGTTTGTTTGTTTTAACAATGTTGAGCTTCTGTCAAGAAAATATGAATAATGAAAATAAGAAATCTATGACTGAATTTGTATTTTGATCATTGTATCGGGGGATATTTCTACTCAGTTTCACAGTTGCATTTTAATGTCGAGAGATAATGCCAACTGTGATACTATGAATTTACACATGTATTTTCATTAACTGAAACATCATAGCAAAATAAATGAGGTAATAAACAGGTTTTGAGTATGTCATTCACTGTGCCAGTCATAAATTGATAAATGTGGTGGTTTACCTTGACAGTGTTCCTTTAAGCATGTACTTATTCCCATGGTTATAGTGCCTCAAAATAGAACATATTTTTCTATATATTTTTAATTCATTTGACAAATTTAGAAATTGCTTAGCTGTCAGTAATAACTTCACCACGGGTGAAGAGATGCTTTCAGTCATACTTATCAATGGTGTTTAATATATAAGACATACATAAATATACATATATGTATAAAACCTTTCTTTTTCCTGAATCAATGTAAACAGAGCCCAGATGGCCGTATAGAAGTCAAAGGGCAGCATGGAAAATCGTCACTGCATATTAAAGATGTGAAGTTGTCAGATTCAGGGAGATATGACTGTGAAGCTGCAAGTAGAATTGGTGGGCACCAAAAGAGCATGTACCTTGATATTGAATGTAAGTTCTAATATTTTGTTTCTCTTTAAAATTTGTTTTAAAAGAAAAAAAGTACATTCTTAATGGAAGGTCAGTTGTTCCTGGTAATTCATGTTTAAACTTGCATAATTTAAGAAAGTGTGTTCTTCTGTAGTTAGTAGTACTGAATTCTGTGGAGGGATCCTGACTTTTTTTTAAGTTGACGTGACCCTTGTCAGCGATTTAAGCATAACAGGATTTCATCTCAGATCATATTCCTGTGATGTTACTCACTTATTTAAGGCTAAACTTAATAACTACAAATTGGCTAAACTTAACTTCAAATTTTTGGGCTGGTGGAGCCTGCTCTGGGTGAAAAGTATTCACTGGGATAAGGTAAAGACTGATTTGAGCAACAAGTCAGACTTGAGCTGAAACTTCCAAGATGCAACAAAGTCTTTGTTTTTTGGGGTTGCTTTTTATTTTTTCCCCTAGTTCTCTTACTTTCTAAGCCTCCTCCAGATATCAAGCCCTTGTTATATGTCCTCATGGAGCTGGAGTTCACAAGTTTGTGACAATTTCATGTGGACAGGCTGCTTTGTGGACAGGTTGCTTTATTCAAAACTCTTGATTTTTATCCAGGAGAAAATGAGGTTATTTTTGTTTAGAGAAGAGTCTGATGCTTTAGAAGCCATCAGAGGATATAAATTTCAAATACAGGAAAATTCAGTGTTAAATTCAAACACCCTTTTGTTCAAACTCCTAAAGAAAACGTCTTCAGAAATGAAAACCAAAAGTCATTATTCTATTTTGCTAGAAATTTGCAGGATTTATTTATATTGCTTAGAATAGTTTGAGTGAGCCTGTTTGAGCTTCAGAGTGAGCAAAAAATAAAATAATAAAAAAAAAAGACCAGCAGAAAGGTTGCATGAAAAGTATTTGATTGAATAGTTACATGAATGGAGGGGGATAAAATATTGATCGGTTTCCAGAAGGCTTACCAAAGCTTTGAATAAACAATTAGACAAATAATGTAACATAGTGAGGTTTACTTACAGGCTATTTGTAGTAAAAATAAAGTAAAACCCAATGAATTGAAGGAGTGTCTTTCCACTGAAATACGATAGACATTGGAATAAGATCTATAGTACGGAGATAAGTAATGATTTCAGACTGTCAACTGAGTGATGTCTTGAGGAGTTTTGAAAGTGACTTCAGTATACAGTTGCATGTTCCATCATTTTCACAAGCCAGCAATGGATTTTTTATATAGGAAATAAATCTGAAAGGAAAACAAGAAAATTTCAAAGTTCTATTTGGATGTTAAAAATGCAATGATTTGCCAACCCAGAAGGCCTAAGAAATAAATACAGTGTTCATTAATAGCTTTAACCTATCTGTTTTTCAATAAATAGACATTTGAAGGAATTTGAAACTTTGCAAAGTAATTTGTAAAAATTCTTTTGGGAGCATATTTAAAATATTTTTTCTTTAATGACTCACTCTTTAATGACACCTGGTGCGCTGATAATTATTTATTTTATACGTATTAAAGGAAAAAATATTTTACTAGACAAAAATTAAAGTTCAGTGAAGCTCCTTCAAAATATGTGTAAAATTCCAAATCGTATCCTACTGTACGCGTAAAATAATATGAAAAATATGTTAATTAGCGTTATGTAGCTATTATGCTTTAAAATTCAATATTGCTTTTTTTTTTTTTTTTGGTACTAACAAGGGAAATATAGGATGTGTCACATTTCATGAAATGTTAGCAAAAGAAATGGAAGAAGTCATTAACAGAACAGAATTCATATTAAAGTCCATAACAAAAATTCTGGATTGATAGAATGTCATCTAAGACACGTTTCAGGTATCATTGATGTCATCTAAGACATCTTTCAGAGTGAAATTTTTGGACATTATGCTGTGAATTTAAAAGTAATATATTACAATTGAATTAATGTGAATTGTGTGGCAGGCTTAACTGTAATATGTATGGGAACAATCAAATACATATATGTGAAAATGGATTAGCATATTGTTTTAATTCTGTATTTATGCCGATGTGGATACACTTTTTAATACAACGTAAAACTTTTTACAGTTCAGAAGTCTTCTGATAAAGAAGTTCTTAAAACATAGAAATATTATTTTATCATCATATAGATGACACATTGTAGTGATGATTTTTAATTTATAACGCAGCATTTTTATTTCACATAAAATTATGAAATGTCTAAAACTGGAATTTTCATTTTTTGAAACTTTAACTGTTATTGAAGTTTAAACCAAGTATTCAGAGAACATCTGTGCTGGAAAAAAAGTGAACAGAAGTAGAAATATTTTCATATCCATTATGTGTCAGGTAATTTTGTAATGCAGTGCATGTATTTTTGGCATGATACAACAGAAGTCTGTCTCTGTTGGTATTCAGGTTTACCAGTCAGAGCAGTTTTTAATTTGCATTGGAAATAACTTTGCACTGTTACATGAACTCCAACTGTATCCTGTTTGTCCTGCCCAGGCAACAAAACACTTGTCTAATGACAACAACTTCTGTCCTTTAAAATAGTGTCCTCAGAGGAAATTGTCTTCATTCTGGCCTCATCCCCCATCAATCTAGTTTCTGCCATAAATATCTGTGATGAAACAGTCTCTATAAAAGAATCTATTAGTACCTTCTTACCACTGGTTCCATACAATGCGGTGTTGTCTTAAGTACTAGAAGTGCTTTTCTGAACTACAAATAACTTCTTTTTTTTTTTGTAGCAAGTGTCATAGTTATCTTTCATTCTGGCTATTTCACTTCATAAGTTGCAGGTTAGAGACTTTCAGCAGAAGTTACATGTTCAAAAACTAAAAAATTTATTGGTATTCATAGCAAAATGGGAAAAGAGAGGGGAGTTGTATGAGATTCTGTGAAGTTGGTATCAAATAAATGTTTTGACTCCCTTTGTATTATTCTCCAAGTGATCTTTTTTCAGCATATTAACTGTAATTACAAATGTTGCTATCAGTGTTGTTTATATATTTTTTCCAATTATTAATTTACCAAATTGCAGATTTGAAAAATCTTCAAAATAATTTCAATGATTCTGGTTTTATTCTCTTCAAACCCATTTTTGAGAAGGATTTTTTTTCAAGTATGGATAGCTCTTTGCATAATCACTAGTGGGCCATTTTAGCAGAATTTGTATTATTTAATGGTATTCTAGCATAAACCTCAATAACTACTTTGAAATTAAAATATAAATAAATAAGCAAGGTCTAATTGTACATATTGTTCCATAGCTCCTAGATATAGCTAACCAGTGCACCTAATACCGTTCTATAAGCTAACAACACAACTACGGTAATCTTCTTTAATAATCTTAATTAATTAATTGATTAATTCTTACTCTTCTTTTTTAATATGTTTGCTAATTTATGTAGTCAGGAGAGGAGCATGTTGCTGTCACATTTTCAAATGGCAGTGCAGTCAAACAGGACTAATTGAGGCACAGGATGCCCTGGTGTCAGTGTCTCATGCTTTTACTTACTGACCCCTATCAGAGACTTAAACTGACAGCAAGATTGCACAGAGTTTCTATACTTCATCCTTGTTCTCTGTTGGGGTTACTTTTGATGATAAGAGCAGTTCGCCAGGACAGGAAGAGATTATCCGTTTGATACCGTTCAGGCACAGTTAACCCAGCATTTAATCTGACATAAATGTTAGACAGACATAAATTGTAGAGAAGCCAGAGTCACTTAAAAGGATTTCTTCCTACAAAGTCTTTTTTGTGTTTAGTTATGTTTAGTTTTCCTTGTATTTACTATGAAAAAAAAAAAGAAGAAAAAAACAATACTTAAGAAGTACATGAAAAAGAAGATAAAATTATTATTTACTAATAGATATCATTAACTGAAAGTTTTGGTTATACATATGAAGCCTAGTGTATATTGGATTTATTATTATTAATAATAAACATCATTGTTACTACTGCTAACTGAATCAACTGATTGAAAAGTTGGCATATATGATGTATACTAGGTATTGGGTATTAAGATGTGTTTGTAGCAATTAGCAACATATTTCTCATGGATAGACAGCTATTTCTTTTTTCTTTTTTTCTTTTTAATAAAAACATGATAGATACAAAAATAGATAAAGGAGGAGGTATTCTGATAATGATGAGGTTTTCAGAAGGGCCTGAGGAGGTAATAAGTACAAATCCTAGTGAGTTACAAAAGTGATCATACATACAATACGATCAGGTGCCTTTCAAAGTCACAGTTTTCCTATGCAAATGTTTACGTTTCTATATGGTACCATTGTGTTTTTAGCTGAGATATATTTGTTCTGAAACTAAATGCTAAATACGAAGGAGATAAGGGAATATAAAACAAACAAACAAAGAACACAATACAGACCTAATTAAAAAAAGAAAAATTCTGATGAGAGAACACATTATTTCTTGGGTGTATTTCTACAAATAATTCACTGCAGTGATTAGAATTGAAGAATTTAAAAATAATAATAATAATTTTGACTTACTGGATATAACAGGTCATCTTTTTTCAAGGTATTATTCTCAGTAAAGATGCCCCGATACCTGCTGCATCACTATACATGAAGATTAGTGTTGTGGGCTGTAATAGGCTATCACAAGCACATTACATTTGGTAATATGGTACATTTTTGTATGAGACCAGCCACATGAGTGGTTGACAAATATGACTTCTTAGAAAGCAATTTCTGGAATTTAAGTAATTTAAGGTTTCTTCTAAAAATTAGAAGATTTGCTTACTACCAATTTTTGTCCAAACATGAATTTTGTAGTTATATTCCTTATTAATTACCAACATTATTTCAGTGATACCAAAAAAAAGTCATGTAACATGTGCAGCATACTATTTATCTTTAAATAAACTTGTACAGTATTTATTATAGTACTCAACTTGACACTACCCAACTACCACAATTTGAAATCAGTCGCATTACTGTTATAGTATTCAGCTTTTCTTTATGAATAGATTAGTCCTCTAGGTCTTTCCACTTTATGTTAGTCATCTGCTTAGCACTGCAGTTAATGCAGGTGCTTTGGATTCATGCTGTTCATTTTATACTTTTAAAAAGACACAGAATTACTTAAAAGCAGACTGAATAATTTGAACCACAAAGTCTACCTAATGTCAAGGAAAGAAGGCTTTGAATTAGTGAAGATAATGCTACTATGGGCAGTTATGTTACAAATGTTGTAACCTATTTGATATGAAATAGAATTCCAGCTACCTATTCCTATCATGAATTCTGAAAAACGTGACAGTTGGTACTTTGGATTCAGTTTCTTTTAAAAGAAGTCAGTGTAGGAACATCCCACCACTATTCACATAATCACTGAATGTTTGAGGTTGGAAGGGGTTGCCTCTTGTCCTGTCACTGGGCACCACTGAAAAGAGCCTGGCTCCGTATTCTTTATGTCTCCCTTTCAGATATTTGTGCACATTGATGAGATCTCCCCCTAGCCTTCTCTTAGCCAGGCTAAACAGTCCCATCTCTTGGGGACTCAATTACCACACAATTAAATCATGATGGTCCAGCCCTATCTTGTTTTAAGAGCCAGAAAACAAAACAAATAAACACAATCATATGGTCTAAGAAAAAAAAGAAAAAGCTATCAAAAGCCACCAATAGAAACAAAATGTTGAAGTATTCTAGAAGATTTTACATCTTTTCGTGTAAAATACTATTGGTCTTGGTTACCTTTCTTCCTGTCAAATTTATAGCTTAAAATGAGAAAATAGAGATTGAGTAGGTTAATGTTCAGCATCATGAAATACATGTAGTTATTCCGATATGAGTTTGGAGCTCAAGAATGTTACTAATTAAGACTTAAAATTTTCCTTTTTTGTCTGCTTTTTGCTCGTACATAGAAGAAAATTTGGTATGCCATTGCAGTGACTTAAAGGGGATAAAAATGTTGAATTCTGAGCAAAATATGAGGATTATTGCATAAAGTCACTTGGCAAAAAACATTTTACCAAGTCTCCCTGTACTGAAGCAGTGATTAATGCAGCTTTGTTGTCTTTTTCTGATTCTGCCACAATAAATGTAAAATTATAATTTCTACATCTGTATAGTAAATCCACCTATTCTTTAGCCCAATAGGGTGTAATAATACCATAGAGCAGAATTTCCATCTTAAAAACTTTTGGCCTATGTATGTCTATGACTTGTTAAAATATTACATTCATATCAAGAACGTCTCTTAATTTTTTCCTAATAAAACATGGTTTTGTTTACCTTACAATGAGCTTGGTATCATTTTAAGTAGATTTTTAATGGCTTGTCGGTTTGAATATTTTTTTTTAGGTTTTATTTTGTTTCTCTTCAGATAATTTAGTGGTTTTTTTAGTACATATATTTTCTTCAACATCTTTGCTTACTGCCTTAATTTTTCACATATTCAATTATATAAGTAAAGGTTAAAAAAACACATGCACACAATAAGTAATTTTCTGATGTTTCCTTCAAGATGGTTCTACTTTATGAGTTCGTCTCAGAGGGCTAAATGTTAAATGTTTTCATTGATAATTAACACAAATTTTAAACTGTGATTTTCATACTTTGAAAATACAATAGAATTTTGCAAGTAATTTCATCCTATGTAAAGTGTAATTTATATTATACAGTGATGACCTGTGAATGAAAAAAAAAAAAAAAAAGCACAACACAGTCTTTGTCTTTCTCTGTACCTCCAAAATAGGCCCAGCAGAGCGGAAGCAATGCATCTGAGAACTGCAAAGCAAACAATGAGGTGGTATGATCGCAAGTGTGATGCTGAAACTTTGCAACCTGAACAGAACAAAATATCTTAAAGATAGATTTGTAGCCTAAACATTTTTTTTCATTTACTTCCCTTAACTGCAGAATATTTTGCATTACCCAAAGTATCTTTAAATAGTTTATATTTAGTTGTGCTCAGAGAATCCTGAAGTGATTAAGTTGGCAGATGCTTGAAAAAGAGATCTACTGTACTGTTTACAGTAAACTGAGGCATTCAACTTTGCTTGCAGTATATGAGGCAAGGTCCCTCTGAGCTGGTATGGAGTCCATGCACCACAGAACCTGTCCCTGAGCTGCTGTTTCTGCACACACTGAGAACAGCATAGAGCTAAAGTAGAGAGGGAGATACCAGCTGAGTTTGAGTACATGGTGTACTGGAGGTTTGAGGGTTATAAGGTATAGGTTTAGGGGAATCAACCTGTTGGAAATGGAGTTGGATATACAAGGTAATTTCAGCAATGCTGTTGGGATTTTTATTCTGTTCCTAAAAATTACTTAGAGATTTTGTTGTTTTCTGGACAGCACTGTGTGTAAAAATAAAGTGAACAGATGCTAAGGCTGAGAGTCCCTGCTCCACATAGGAACAACTGTCATGATTTGGGAATATAGTAGGTAGGTAGGTAGGTAGGTAGATAGATAGATATTAGGGAATAGAGGGAAGAGATCAATAGGAGACATGGAGGTAAGGATGACAGGCAGGAAAATACAGAAGGTAAATATATGAAGCTGGATTTTGTTCTTAAAATGTGAAAAGTGGGATAGGAGAAGAGGTGGGAGTTAGCGTCATGATTTGAGAAAGACATTGTGGCTTACTTATGGCTATGTCAGAATTATGTAATCTAATATATGATGCCAGAAGTCTGATCATCCTAAATTACTCCAGTAATTCTGTCCTGAAATACAGGTAGCAATTGAAATTTTGATACATACTGATGCCATCCAACAATGACATGTCAGTAATTGATAATGCATGAATATTTTATTACTAAAATAAAAATTATTAGTGTGAGAGATCTGGAGGGGAAGAGATCTTATTCTAGTTCATATGGCCAGTGTTCCTAGATATTTACTGGCAGAAAATGGCCAACAGATATATGCAGACTGTTTCTTTTAAACATCAGTATTGACATAATAGGTTATTTTACGTAGCTATAATTTTATTACCATTTTTTCTCCATCTGGCAAACATTTTCTACACTTCTTACCCCAAAATAAATCTTTGAAAAAATAGTTACTCTAACATTAACTCAGAGTGGCCTTACAGAAAACAAAGAGTAGAATTCACAACAGTCATTTGCAGGGAATATCTTGCCTCTATTTCTGGTTGTTAAATTAGAAGTATCTAATGTAAATATCAGAGATTTGTACAACTCACAAGACCACAGATTTTTAGAAATCATGCATCAGTAAATCAGGATACTATGAATTCAGATTAAACTTAGTGAAACCGAAATAACTGAAGAGATTAAACTGCCACCCTGAAAACCGCATCCCAGCAGTAACATAAAAATTTTAGACAAGTTAATCCATTCACAGAAGATATTTCTATGAAGCTGGCATTTTATTTTTTTTAAAGTGATCAACCAAATACTTTCTTCCTTAACATCAAGTGTAATTCAGAGAAAAATACATTGAATTTCTGTATCTCTGCCAGCACCAAGCACCAGAACCATGCAGGCATTCATTGCCCATTGTTAAGGCTGAAGTTGCTATCATCAACGACATGCATTGCATTTAGCAGAAAGATACCTTATCTTCATGACAACTAATTTTGTACCTATTCTTATGGAGATGGAGAAATTAGAGTGATGTTTGTGTATCAAAAATAACATCATAGTCAAGATGACCAAGAACTAGCCTGTTCAGTAAGAGGGGACTCCTACTTTCGCATAAACTGTATAATGAATATCATGTGTTTTATTATATGCATGTCGAGAAGAACCAAAACAAACAGGAAGGGGAAAGAAAGCGTTACTGTACCTGCTGTGAAAGTAATATGTCCATCTGTAAAAAAGTCAGATTCTAAAAAAGCCCTCTCATTTTAGCTAGTAATCATGAAACTTAAATTCTACTATGTGGTAAGTTTCATTTGCTTTTCTATCTCAAAATTTCACATTCAAATTTACAAGGTCTTCCTTGCAGCCACATGATCATGATAGTGGAAGGAAAATTGTGAAAGTTAGTAACCTTGAACACTGTACATTCTATCTTCCTCCTAAGGATGATTATATATCAAAATCTAATCATCTGGCTTCGTTTGTTGAGGTCTTTCTAATATTATTCTTGTTATAAAGAATATGTGACAATTATTGTACCTGTCGTGGGAGGTTCTACTTTGTCTCCAAGGAAGAGCTAGTGATTTCAGAATATTGGCTATTGCCAAACAGGCAAGAGGGAGAAAATACAAGAGAAAGATAGAAGGCTGTTAATCAAATTGGGCGGAGTTACAAAAATTTAAGGTGCTTTAACAGGATGGATGGTAATGAAAGTACTAGATTTGTTAGAGGATGCAGTTTATTGAGTTCTTGATGATGGGAAATACATGACAGTATTAACCATCTAAGAGAGACTCTTCCAAAAATATAGTACAGGAAACATCCAGCATCTTAGACCTGACAATCTGTCATATATTTTCCCTGTATGATCCAGGAAGATGAATTATTTGAGGAACAAATAGTCAAAAGTTTGAAAATCTACATTCTTAAATGAAGAAGTACAAATCTGATTCTGCACACCAGTTTGCTATTACAGCTCTCTGGACACATGCTGAATCAGGTAATTTGCCATATCCAATTTTGTGTATAACTATTAACATACACCAGAGCTGGATCTTTGAAGTTGTTAATTGAATTACATTCTGAATGAGACGTGATATATGGGTCTGTTCTTGAATCACTGTTCTCAGACATTACGCCTAATAAGGATATTTAAATGCTAGAGACACTTTTCAGGTCAGAGTTTGCTTCTCCTACACAATCTTCTTGTACAGTATATGGGTAACTACATCTCATAATTGTAGTGCTGACCTGTCAGTTTCTGTTACAGTGGTCACTCAGCATAGGAGAGGCAGTGCATTGCATGGAGTTACTGGACACCAAAGCCAGCTCAGTTCGGGTCACTGCTGCACTTGCACTGTGTCTTGTGAGGCTCATTGCCCATTGGCTTGAGAGGTCCCTGCTATAGGACTTCTTGTAACATGCAACTCAAATCATGGGTTACAACAGTTTAAAGGCACATCCATTACAATCTCCACCCCTTGTTCTTTTGGACCGGGCCATAGGGTTTAGCATTGCAATGAACTCCTCCCCTCACCCCTGATCCAGCCTGGGTTTGTCCACTGGCCACAACCCTCTCAGAAGTCTACCTACTGTGTGGTGGAGTTTTATCCACAGCCACAGATGCTTGGAGGTCTGCCTGTTCTGGTGTGGACTTAGTATCAGGCCACAGCCTCCTCAGAGGTATACCTGCTGCAGCACGGACTTAACTATAGCCGCAGTTGCTTCAAGGTACATTTGCTCTGGTGCAGCCTTTTCTATTGGCCATAGTCACTTCAGAGGCCCCTTCAGACACCTGCTGTGTCGTGGTCTTATCCATGGCCACAGATGTTTGGGGGTATTCTGGCATGGCCTTATCCACGGACACAGACACTGCAACAAGTACCTGCTGTGGCTTGGACTTTCTCCATGGCCACAGATGCTTTGAGGGGTACTTTGCTTCAGAGTGGACTTAATCCATGGCCAGAGAGATTTCAGTGTGTTTGTGTTCCTACGTGGTCACAGTCCCTCTGATTCAAGTTCAGTTTGGATTTCCAGCCTGTCCAGTACAACAGCACAGGAACAGCACTGATGACCTGTTATGGCCACGTGGATGGCCATAACTGTTATCAAAATGTTCCCAGGCACAGCAAAGCAAGATGATAAGGTGTAGAGCAAATGGCAGAAACAAAAGCATCCACTAACAAGCACTGGATTCTACCATACAGTACAGCAAGCAAGCCCCTATCAAGCACAGGAGCCTGCGAATTAGCATATAAACAGCTATAGCATCTGTAAATTTGGTCTAGCACACTCCACATTGCAATCAAATCTCTCATCATCTTGAATCCTTCAAGCCCAACACTGGGTGCCAAAAGGACTGATGTAGTTCAACCTGGCAGGCAACTAAGTGCCACACAGCCACTTGCTCACTTTCCCCAGGTGGGATGGGAGCGAGAATTGGAAAGGTAAAAGTGCGAGAACTCATGGGTTGAGATAAAGTTTACTATGGAAAGCAAAAGCTGCATGTACAAGCAAAGCAAAACTAGGAATTCATTCACTACTTCCCACTGGCAGGCAGGTGCTCAGCCACTTGTGGTTTAGCAAGGCTCATCGAGTGTAATGGTTCCTTGGGAAGACAAACACCATCACTCCAAATGTCCCCCCTTTCCTCCTTCTTTAACCCAGCTTGTATTCCTGAGCATGATGCCACATGGCATGGGACATCCCTTTGGTCAGTTGAGGCCAGCTGTCCTGGCTGTGTCCCCTTCCAGCTCCTGGTGCACACCCAGCATCCTCGCTGGCAGGGCAGCGTGAGAAACAGAAAAGGCCTTGGCTCTGTGCAAGCACTGCTTTGCAACAACTAGAAACATTGGTGTGTTATAAACACTGTTTTCATCAAAAATCCTAAACACAGCATTGTGTGAGCCACTACGAAGAAAATTAGCTCCGTCGCACCCAAAGTCATGACAATACTAAACATGTTTCTGTTTGATAAATACCAATTTTGTAACCATTTAAGCACACTATACTACAGCTAGCAATGAAAGTATACAGGAAAAAAGAAAATGTCCTTTCATTCTCATTTTTTTTTTATTTTATAAGAAATATCTAACAATGTATAAGAATATCTTTTATTTGTACTTTAAAAAAATATTTCCAGAGCTATTTTCTTTGTATGAAACATCACTCCAGTTATTTACTCCTGACTAGCAAATCAAAGATCATGTTATTTAAGATGATTTGCCTGAAAGTATCTTCTACTTTTGGCTATATCAGATCTTTCAACTGCTGGGGAAATTGCTGCAAAGCCTTTTTTTTCCAATCTTTTGGGAGAGAAAACATAAAGCTAATTTTGTTTAGCAATGCTTTGCATTTTGGAGTTGTTGATTTTGATATAGCTTTATCTGAAGGACTTTTTGTGATTTAAGATGCTAAACCTGTTAGTATCTGTAGTCATGTGTAGATGACAGTCCATAACTCACCTACTCTTTTAAAATATAAGTAGACAGGTACTACAGTGATCCAAAATCTGCCTTTAGAGGACAGAGCAGTTTGAACCAAAGTCACTACTCTCCTAGATGCTTGTACCTACAGGAACTGGACACTCCTTTTTCACATGTAAGTCTTGTAAGTAGGATATGAATTGGCCCAATATTTACTTAAATTAACAGAAAGCGTCAGAAAGCATCAAACCATGTGATTTTTTCCTAAGACGGGAAAGTTAGTTGGGTTCTGACGGAACATCTTTCTATCTGCCACATTCATGCCAGTGTTCATTGACAAAGTGAAGTTACTTTGAGAAATTGTCCGTTATGGAGGACAGAGCTTATCTAAAATCTGTTGTTAAATAACTTCATTTTGTGTCTCATGCACACTGTGATGAGATTTCTGACCCATATGTTGAACACACATTCAGTGCAAAAGCTGTCCGCCAGGAAGAAGTCAGTTCATGCAGTTTTCCTTCAGGTGGATCCCACTGCTAACTTCATTTCCAGAAGCCAAGTGTCTGACTCTGGGCGTTCTGACGTTCCTGACCATACCTAAGCATAAAACAGGCATATGCAAAGTTTGCTTTTATCTTCATAGAGCTCCATTTTTGTGATGTCATATCCTGAATACTCTTTATTAGTCCATTCTTTGCAAGAAGATATTTAGATGTTTAAATATGTTTTTAAAGGTCTATGAGAATCAAAGAGCAGTAGAATTACTTACCATAACATCTGAAAAGGAAAGAAGAGCTCCTGTGTCTTGTAAATAAAATTATATGAAGACATACTTCACTTACTTGTATGAAATCATCTTCTTTCTTACAAAAATAAGGGCTGAATATTTATTAAAAAAATATGTTGAGCTATGTAGTAGACTTTATCTGTGCTTAGAACAGATGACAGTTGTCTCTGATCTAAGCCTGTATGTATGCATGCACCAGAAGCATAATAAAAACCAAAAAGTTACATTTTTGCACAAAGGTAAACACAAAAAGAAGTTGAAAACATGTACTTCAGAAACAAGAAAGTAGTTTAAAACCATTCTTGAAGCTAAATTTTACTGTTAAGTCAAATGTGTTCTAGTCTCTCATAGACCTATTAGAAATTTTCTAGTCTAAAGTTAAACTAATTGTGAGAAGACTAGAACAGAATTTCCAGAGACACAACTAGAAGCATTTAATAACTATTTATCAACATATATATGGTTCAAGTATTAAAAAGAGATACCATGGCGCCAGCTATAACTGATAATTCTCTTTAAGAACTGTGTTTCCTTCGCTTTCAGTAATATAAATGATATTTACTTAATACTCTTAAACTATAATAAGAGTGCGATTATAATGGAAAATTCATTTCAAAATAAATATTTAATAGACAAAAATATGATTTACCCAAGACAGAAGCAGAGGAGCAGGAGAGAACCACTCCTGCTCATTTCTGGAGACCATTAAACTGCTTCTGTTTTCCAGGGAAACAGTGAGTAGAATGGAAGAGCCTTGTCACTGCTGGCATTGTGATCTGAAAAATATAATTAGTTTGCAAGCCAGCAGTTTTCTCTGTATCTGATTCAGTGTTTGGCTACATGTTTAGTATAGCCATTTACAGGCAAGGTTTGTAAGGAAGATGCACCATCTCTTTGTCTGTAGCTTGATGATTTCTTAAGGAACTGATATGAAGATTATCCTAAATAGAAAGCATACTGATATGCACAATGTTTTATCTGAAGTAGGTAAAATGCATAGCAATATTTTAGGTGTTCTTTTTTCTTTCATTATTTTATTCTAGGTTTATTCACACAGCCAAGTTTCTTTCTTTAGAAAGGTTTCATAAAGTATATGATCTGATAGGAAATTGGTGAAGCATTTACACATCTATGAACATTCAGAGAGAGTGTAATTTCTCCATGGCAAAAGGAGACTCTATAAAATCAGCAACTGAACAGTGTACATATATGTTTCATACTGCACCTCCCTTTGTCACCAGCCATTGGGAAGTAATAAACAGCTTGGGAAGTCAGTGTGCTGACTGAACACAGAACCCAGGGCCACATCCACACATCCACCTGCAGATGTCACAAGAGAAGGAACCTGCCTATTACTTTCATGCACTGAACCCTAAACATCATGTAATAATGCACCCTAACAAAATGTACTGTGCCTTTCCCAGAGTCTGGCTGGAGAGTTTCTCATCATTGGGATGAAACAGTTTTTGTCATTTCTGAGACACATCTTTCAAGGGCCTGATATTGCCTAATGTTAAATATAATTAGCAAGATTTCTCTTCCTGAGAATTTCAGCTGAAACAATTTCAGCAGAGGAGAAACCAATGAAAATAAGAGCTTAAAAAACTCAGGGTTGAACACTGATGTTGCCACAGTTAGTAATAAATTGAAACAGCATTCAGTTAAAACTTTAGAAGATTAGTACTTCAATAGAGTTATATGGTATGTTTTATACTAAAACAGTTAACATATTTGTGTATTACTTTCTTTTTTCAGATGCTCCAACATTTGTGTCAAATCAAACCATGCATTACTCATGGGAAGGCAATCCCATCAATATAACATGTGAAGTGCTGGCAAATCCATCTGCCACAATTCAGTGGAGGAGAGGAAAATTAGTTCTACCTGTAAAAAATACAACACATCTGAAGACCTACAGTGCAGGAAGAAAGCTGATTCTAGAGGTAAGGCTTAAAAAAGAAATCAACATTGTGACATTAGTTAATTAATTTCTTCTTCAGTTTGGCACCATCACAAGTCTTATGCAGTGTGCTTAAGGTTAAGATTTATAATTTAATAAGTAAAGGTCTTTAAAAAAAAACAAAACAAAACATAAAAACTATGTATGAACTGATTTATCTCCACATTTCTTGTGAACATTTGGAAAATAAACCTCATTTACATGGCTTGTGTTCAGTTTTGCATCTGCACTGAACGCTAATGTGACTTTCATTTATTGCAAGTAAATAAATGCATAAATATAATATTAATCCATCGGGTTGATAGTAAAAATTAAAGTGACTATCTGGTAGGTGCTTGGTATATACAAAAATATATGTGTGGCTTCAGTCAAGACCAAACCAGAAGGGGAAAGTGAAACTAAACTGCAGTTGGTTTAGATGGCAATTATTATTATTATTATTATTATCTTTATTTATTATTATCTCTAAATGTATCATCTTGACTAAATAGTGAACTACTGAATAGTAATGTACAACAAGTCATGTTCCTTGATTAGTGATTTCACAACAAAGTGTATTCAACCGCTATCTCCAGTCCTGGGCTCACCTGTTACAGCAACTAGATACTCTCTCCTGACTGAATGTGAGAAGTGTGGAGGAAATTAGCTTTCTTCGTTTAAATCTAGTATTAGCAGCTTCAGCATATTTTTCTCAGTTGCCATAGGAAAAATGGTTCAGAAGCTGTAGGGCTAGTACGAGTGGGGGTCCTACATCAGATCCCAAGCAAGAGGTACATGATATTCTGAAATAAGCTGTGTCTTTTTCCTAAAGTCCAGACAATGAACCTCATTTCTTGAAATTTACGGTATGTGTGTTACTTTGTTGCTTTTTTCAGAAGCGTTACTTGTAATAGAAAAGTCTAGTTTTCTGTGAGATGTTAAGTGATTGTCCCATGGGAAATTGGATAAAAGGGGAGCAAGAGAATGTGGATCATTATGTAATACAATGTCAGAATAGAGCATAATGACATAAAGAATTTTGAAATAAATGACAAGCTGATTTATGCATGTATGATGACAAGTGAATTCATTTATCTGATGAGAAATGATCTATGATAGCAAATCATTATCTGCTCTCTGTAGCCTTTACAGGAATTAACTATAAATTTACAGATCTGTGTTATGTTGTGGGAAGAAGACAGAAAGGAAATATTCAGTCATTCTAATAACTTATCCTTTATTTTGCCTGAAAACTCATATGTAGCTTCTGGTTTTAGTGAGTTTACTCAGGTTAGCTAAATCTTGGTAAGCATGAATGGTTTTTACTTACCTCATCACATATTAATCAATTGGCTGGGTGATCACACTCAGAGAGTTGACATCAATGGCTCAATGTCCAAGTGGAGATCAGTAACAAGGGGTGTTCCAATATTGACCCCTGGGTCGGTATTGGGATTTGTGCTGTTTGACATCTTTGTTGGTGACATGGACAGTGGGACCGAGTGCACCCCCAGAAAGTTTGACGATGACACCAGGCTGTGTGCCACGGTTTACCAGAGGGACCTCTGCCATCCAGGGGGACTTTGGCCTGAGAAGAGGGCCTGTGCATACCTCTTGAAGTTCAACAAGGCCAAGTGCAAGGTCCTGCAACTGGGCTGGGACAATCCCAAGCACGAATACAGGCTGGGCAGAGAATGGATTGAAAGCATCCCTGAGGAGAAGGGCCTGGGGGTGTTGGTGGATGAGAAGCTCAACGAGAGTTGGCAATGTGCACTTGCAGCTCAGAAAGCCAACCATATCCTGGGCTGCATCAAAAGCAACATGACCAGCAGGTCAAGGGAGGTGATTCTTCCCCTCTGCTCTGCTCTCATGAGACTCCACCTGGAGCACTGGGTTCAGCTGTGGGGCCCCCAGCACAAGAAGGACATGGACCTGTTGGAGTGAGTCCACAGGAGGACCGCAAAGATGATCTAGGTGCTGGAGCATCTTTCCTATTAACACAGGTTGAGGGAGTTGGGGTTGATCAGCCTGGAGAAGAGAAGGCTCCAAGGAGACCTTATGCGAGTCTTCCAGTACCTAAAGGGGGCCTACAAGAAAGCAGGAAAGGGACTCTTTGTCAGGGCAGGTAGTGATAGAACAAGGAGTAATGGTTTTAAACTAAAAAATGGTATATTTAGATTAAATATTAGGAAGAAATTGTTTATTGGAGGATGGTGAGGCACTGAAACAGGTTGCCCAGAGAAGCAGTGAATGCCCCATCCATGGAAGTGTTAAAGGCCAGGCTGGATGGGGCTTTGAGCAACGTGGTCTAGTGAGAGGTGTCCATGCCTATGGCAATGGGGTTGGAATTAGATGATCTTAAGGCCCTTTCCAATCCAAACCATTCTTGATTGTTTGATTCCGTATTAGCTTTAACCTCTCCCAATGAGTTTTAGAGTCTTCTGGAAGTGGATTTCAGTTATTTTGATTGAACTGGGTGGAGTCATCAGGACTACCTTAATAATTCTGCAGGAAAAAAAATGACATTAACTGACATTAATTGAAACATCATTTTTTTACATGGTTCAAATGTTAAATTACATGGAGGAAAGAGGCTTTTGATAACTTGACACTTGCAAAACCACAGCTTTCCAAGAAACAGTCTCCACAGTTCCCTTAAAGAAAAGTTTGGACTATCAACGAAATGTGTTCTGCTCATTTATATAGGTTGGCAGTTAATCCACCCTTTGGTGCTATTTTGACAAGTCAATACAGACCCATGCCACCTAGAATAAATGTTATAGAGCCACTACATTAACTACAAAGAAAGCTTATGCTGCTCCCTACTTTTCTTTTTTACCCCTGAATGTCCAGTGTATTGTGAATCCCATAAACTAAAAAAAAACAAAATATTATCCTTGCATTATCTATAGGAACAGCATTTTTCAGACCTATCATTGCTTAGTTTAATCAAAATATGTGCAAATAGTGTCTTTGTGAACAAATGTGCAGTTTATTAATTTTTTCCTTCCTTGTTCAAAACTGAAATTATAGAGATAAACAATGTCACCATTTCCCATTATTTGATTTCCTAATTTGAATTTGAAAAGGGGGAGTTTAACATGAAAAAGGGTGAATCTAGATCTGTATTTTGGGGAATATACTAGACAGGCTGAAGTAAGAACTCATCTGCATATTGGTTAAATAAAACATATTTGCATTTCTGATTTTTTAAAAGAACTTTATTATTTGAATAGAAAGTAATATTTTCAAATTGTATTCATTTTAAAGATTGCTCCCACATCTGACAGTGATTTTGGACGGTATAACTGTACAGCCACAAACACAATAGGAACAAGATATCAGGAGTATACACTTGGTCAAGCTGGTAAGTTAAAAAACTGTTCACAAGTTTATTTAAATCTTTCTTCTCTTTTCATCAAAACAAAGTTCAGACACAATTTTCTCTGTTTATTTGATTCCGATGGAATGCTTGCAGTTAATTTTAATCCTCTAAAAGTAGAGTAGCAGTTCGAAGGAAAATAGGCCAATTCCCTCAAAATATGAATGCTCTTTGAATTTAATTTTAAGCCCTTCTGAAAATTGAAGAAATGTAATTATGTTAACTTTTTTCCTTTGCCCTTATTACATCCTACATTTTAACAGTGTGTCTTCATTACCTCAGTGGATAGACATATGGCTTGCAGGCAGTAAAAATAAGGAAGACGTAGGAAAGTCCTTTTCCTTTTTCTTTCCTGTATTTTCTTGAGAAACCAGAGAGAAAAGACTGAAATACTTGAGCAAAGAATTTTTATCATTTGCAGTTCTAGTTATTTAAAAGCAGAATTTGACCTGGTGTGCTAGACAGAGTTAATTTAAGCTCGGAAATGTTTTACAATCAGTTGTTAAAGAACTTATGAATATTTTTAGGTCCATCTATCATTGCTTAGGCAAATATAAAAATATGACTGTGTGTTTCAACTTCAGCAGGATTAACTATTAACTAATATTAAATGAGAGTTTCTTAGCATTTCTTTCAATGATATTTCGTTGAGGAATGGACCAACACTTATTCAGCAAGCTTTGACATCTCCTGACATGTGGATTTACATTCTTAGGTGATGCAAATTGTTCCACCTTTAATGACATCTATGGATTTATAATGTAGTTTACAGTAATAAAGTTACAGCCAAACTGAAAGCTATACAACCCTTAAAATGCGTTGTTATAGATCATTTTCTTCATGGAACTTTGAGGTCATACCATACTGCCAGACTGGCTGATATATTTGCAAGGTAGAGGTAGAAATAAAGATTAGAGCACTTCCAGTCTTGTATATATATTTTTTTAAAGTAGGGCTTGTATATTTTTTATGATCTTGAATGTTTCGGCTGTAATTTTTTGTTATATTTTTTGAATAAAAAAAATAAACTCTTTGGAGCCCTATTACTAGGAGGGCCTTTGTGGGTACATTGCTGAAATGTGTGTGTCCAATCACAACCTCTTTTAAGCTACCAATTGTTTTAATTTTTTTAGTACTGCTCAATAGGGCAATTATTTTCTTTTAGTGTCTCAGGAGTTACAAAAAATGGTTGTTTTGTTTATTAAGAAGTTTCTTAGGTCTAAGCTGTTCACAGCTTTGAAATTTTTTCCCATTTCTTCTAAGGAAATTATTTCTAACACACCATTTACTATTAACTCTCTCACTATATATATATTTAAATATATTTTATATGGTATACTATACTATAATATATTTATATTTATATTCATTTACCATGAATACTGTACTCTCTTTCTTTTGTCTTTGTTCTGTGGCCAAAGCAGTTGAACTTCCTAAAATAGGCAAATGTAGTTTTTCTTTTAAAAAACAACAGATTTTGATATGGCAAGATTTTATATCATACAGAAGATCCATTCTTCTTCATTTGACAACTTTTTCATTTGCTGTGTAGCAAATCTGATTGTCCTTTGGTAGCTACATGCTACACTCTACTATTAGCTCTTCCTTTTGCATGTTACTTAGTCCCAATTAAGTCCTAATTTCCTGCAATAAATTTATATTCTGCCTTACAAAACTCTCCCCAATTTAAGGAAAATCACAAGCTAATTCATACCCCAAACCATTTTTTGGTTTGTTTATTTCATTTCATTGTGTGTGTGTGAAAAGAAATTGTAGAAAAGAACAGTTTGTAGGGTCTTCATTCATGTTCATGATCATTTACCTCATTTGTCCCATTTATTTCAATGGAACCACTTGAACACTTGAGTTTCCATAAAAAAAGGCTAAAATTATGATTGTGACAGTTCATCAGTCCTACTTGTGGCTTTAAATATAAAAAAAGAATACTTCTTGTGACGTTCAAAATTAAGGTAGTAATAGAAAAGCTCTAAATTTTAATGAAAAACACTATTAACTAATTTCTCTACCAACTATTCTGTCTCTGGTTAAGAAATCTCAAGATTTATAGAAAGTTAGTGTTGATTTGAATAGGTAAACTATATCTATTATCTGTATGTTATTTGTGTCCTCCTTTAATTTAGGAAATAGACAACCCTCTAGAAACTAAGGATCCGATTTTGTAAATCTTGTGACTGGCATAGGATTTGTAGACTTCTATTAAATCTATCAAACGAGGACTGCACCTAATCCCCTGATTTTAGACAGGTTACATTTATTTCTCTTCATCCTGGCTTTCTCTTTGGGGCAACACAGGTATCTATTGATTCAGCTGCAGCATTTGCTCTGCTTGTTCTTCTGCAGTGCTAGGTGCTACGTTGGCCTCTGGAGTATTATCTCTAAGGCTCGATGCACGTGAGGCTCCACTGGAAAAGAAAAGCAGTAGAAGGGTAGTATGAAATCTGCTAAGAATGATTTCTCAGTTCCTCTCAAAAACAGACAACTTGCCACTAGAAGCCCTTTTTAAAGCCGTGAACATAGACGTTAGAAAATGGAAGGAAAAATCCTTCAGGTGTCTTACCTCTCAGGACAAAAGAAGATGAAAAAATGGAGCAATTCTGCCAATGGAAACAGAGGCAGTCAGATTCTGGTTACTGCTGTGCACTGTTTTTTTATAAAGATGTGTATACATATGGTAGCATCTCAGTAGATATTTTGTATCTGCTGAATATTTCCTAATTTTGCAAAACAGACAACAACGTCACAGCTCAGTGATGCTACAGGATTATTATTTTACCGATATATTTATTTCTTGCTTTTATACATAATTAATTTTAATACAAAAAAAAATTCTCATTATTAATTGAAAAACAACATGGTATTTTAATAATGCATTTTATTTCAGCTAATTCTCACATGAGAGCCCCTGGAAATGTGAACGAGAGAAAATAACTCCATACAAGCTGTTTTGGCTTTTTAACACAGCTATGTCAGAGATGTTACTGATTCCAGTATTTCAAACAGCTTACCATTCTCTATTTTTGCAAGAGTTTGTTTAACATTTTTCAGTCAATTCCACAGAAAATGTTATCAGCAATTTTGAAAGTTATGTATTGGGGTTGTAAGCAAATAAAGGTAAATCGGTATATATTTAGTGAAACTAACAAAGCATTATGGGAAGTTATTATGTTAAGCATGAGCTATATATGGACATTCTATAACATGAAATGAAATAGAAAATAGAATAAATTCAAATTTTGTAGTAATTATGATGAACATATATCCTTAATATGTCATTGTGGTATAGTGTTTATGTGGGGTTTGAGGGTGTCAGGACTCCATTGTGCTGGATAATCCTTACAGCAGTGTAATGCATAATATACACTATCTTGAAAGACTGACATTGTTAGCATTTGTACCTAAATAGCCTTTTTTTGGTGGGAAAAAAAAAACAGCAAATAAAATATGTATTTCTCTGTTATAATTTCTGCATTTAAGCTAACATTGACTGGAAATGAAAAATAGTCAGGGAGAGAGAGGATAGAAACATCATCATAATGTCAGGAACAAAATGCGGAATGCAGCTTTCTTCCTAGTTTTACTACCCCTATTGTTTTACTTCTGTAAATCAGGAAGTCCTAATGACTGATATTGCCCAAATAAACATTATTTTCATGCATTTAAATAGAGCCTGGATTTCCTTGTCACTTTGACTGTAAGTACTAATGCAGGGGTGTAACAGACTATTCCAATGGATCTGTCAGAGAAAAATAAATACTTCTTCCAGCTAGGAGATTGTAATAAGCAAAGTATCCTGCTAGGGTAAATTTTACAAATAACAATCATTTTACTGAATTGTTTTCTCTTAAAATTCTGCAGGAATGACTTATTGCTTCATGTTTTGTTCCATTTTTCTGCTTTGTTTTTTTCTTTTTTTCAGCAGATTCAAACTTTTTTTTGGTGTTGTTGTGTTTTTTTTTTTATTACTATTAGTTAAAACGTGATCATATGGCACGATATCATTATATTTTTTCTTTTGCCCCTCCTTAAGAAATATGGCTTATTGGTGACAGAAAAAGATTTCTTTCAAAATTTAGATTTGCAACCATAGCGATGTGTATGACAGAAGAACTATACTTGCTCATTGTAATTATACAGAGCTACTAAATCAGCCTGAACTCTGGATACTGTCATTTAAATCTTTCACAGCAACTGGAGAACTGCAACCTATTCAAGCTTTCACACTGAAAGGTGCCATTACTTGCAAAATGCTGAGAATCTTCAGTGCTTATTGAAGGCTTACTTACGTGTGCTCAGCACCTGACTGGTAGTGATCAACCCTTGAAAACACCATGAGTGACATCCTCTTTTCTCATTGCTTAAGCATTTAAATTGGTGTGTGAGTAACATGTGAAATACAAGAAGATCCACAGTCTTTTTCATTTCTTGCCACTGCAAATGAATTGCCTCACATCACATCCACAGCTTTTGTTTTAGAAGTCTACTTATACTCTGTTTTTTCTCTATGACAGGCTTAGGCTTTGACAAGCAGGTGAGCTTGGCAGATTGTCCCAATGGCTTTCAGAGCCTGAGGTGAGCACAGATATTCCTAGATTTGCCCAGATCAAGTTTAGTCGTAGATAATGTGAAATGTCAGTATGTAGGTAGATTATATTAACTAGTAAAGCATTTTTCCTTTTTGTTGAGATCTCATTATTGTTATTTCAAATGCTTTTGGGTAGACGAATAGAAAACTGTATGGCTATCAATGATCTAGTACAATGTTGTTGGAATAGATCTTAGATCTACTATCTTAAAATGGTAAATGTTGAAGTTATGACACAGCTAAACTGGATTTTTTTTCAATTCTTTCCTTTAGATATTGATGTGTATTTTGCACATGAACAGTATAAAGTTAGACTGAATCCAGAGACCCTGAATGTAAACCATGATTCACCTCCAAGGCTCTCCTGGCCTTACTTTCTCTAGACTTCCCTTCCCCATTCTTTCCTCTATTCTGGGACAGGAAAGGAGTTGAAAGTTCAGATGAATAGTTGATTTGTCTTTTTGCCTTAGTTTTTCTTTCAGTCTTTGCACATAGGAGGATACTTTTATTTTTGATGAAATTTGAACATCTCACCACATCATGCCTGGAATTGCAGCTAAGCACAGAGACCAACAGTGACACAGTGTTAACAGGAGCAACTGTTGGCAGAAACCACACCAATAAGAAGTGCATACAGTTTGAAAATTAGTTACATCATACAGCTCTGATGATGAATTACAAACTTGTCTTGCCAAATCATCCATTTCATGTTTTGCACAGTTTACCATAGAATACCAAGGATCTTACAGCATTTAGGAAGTGGTAACATATAATAAATTTTAACGTTAATGGTAATGTATAATAAAACTTTAAGAAATGAGAGATGCTATATCTGTTTCCATTCTAAAGCAATGTTACAGGGAATCAAAAAGGAAAATTAAAATGCATTCTATGATGTCATTAGACATGGAGAATTCCCAATTAATCAAATTATCAAATATATCTTAAGTCTCCTGTATACACAGAAAGTCAGTGAAGATGGGGAATAATGACATCAAGAGCAAATGAAGAAATGGGAAAGACAATAAATGAGCTTCACAGAAATTATATCCTGTAAACAGTCTTATGGAATCAGTTGATGTTCAAGATTTAAAAAGGTTGATCCATAAGTGATGAGAACTACAGCATCAAATTTAACAGTTTACTAATCTGGATTTTTGGTGCTGGCACTTTGGGACTGGTTAATGGATGTTGTTCCTTGTTTCTCCATATATTCCTGTTTTCATACAGTTAAAATAAAATTAAAGAAATAGGACTTTATTTTCCCTGGAAAATAATACAACAAAAGAAGGTAGTCATGTTCTGTGCCAAAACAGTGCTTTGGGATCTTACTGACTGTTTTAGGATTGCTGGGCTGCCTTTTTTTTTTTTTTTTTGTATAACTTTTGCCTTGCTGCTGCCTAATGCCCATTTACCTTCATAAAACATGGGCAGATCTAAAATCTAGATCTCAGCCCTAAAACTTGCCATGTACATCTTCTGTATCAGCATCAGCTAAAGGATATGTAATAATAAAAAGCAGCATAATAGATTCAATAAGCATGTGTGTAAAACTGTCAGCGCTGCAATTGTTTTTGCTTTGTGTGCATGTATCTTATTTTTCTTTATTATTTATGTATTTACGTGCGAGCTGTGGTCCTGGTTCCTTATCCATTCCTTATTTTTCCAGAACCCCCAGTGATATGATAAAATAAATTTATTGTAGTTTTCCCCAATCAAAGACATCAAGGCAAGACTGGACCTTATCTGTACATTTAATATTGAATTTTTTTCTTCCATTCCAAGGATGCACAAGGATGAACTGTTTCACCAAGATCTTTAACTCCAAAGATGTACTCCCTGCTGCATCTCTTTCCCTGCTATGCTCCTGATAGTACTTATATTCAGCATTTAGACATAGTCAGTCTATATGCCAGATGTATGGAGTCAGGAAAAGCTGCAGAACTGTAGTAGGAACGTGTTGACAGGAGATAATGAGACAAGAACTAACTGGAAGATAAATCTCTGACCCCACAACGTACTCCCACACCATTACTTCTTTCCCCCATTTATACCAGGACTGCTAAACTCCCAGAAATAAAATTATTTTCCTCCATAAAACTATCCAAAAAGTAGCTTGAAAAGAAAATCTCTGGTGATAAAGACTGGTCATTTATTGAATGGGTTGAGTAAAATGTAATAGGCTTGAAAGAGTATTTACATAGCTGTGGAGATAAATATGTACTCATAATTCCGTGTGTATTTTTCTATCAGCTGCAGTGCTGTTCTTGGAACTAAACTAATTTCTACTTAATTAAGGCCAATGCATCACAAAGTTCATGTGTGCTAACCAGCTTTATGCACTGAGTACCTAATTTATTAAGTGCAATTTTCCACTTAATATTTTGGGGTCCTTTTTTCTTTTATTTTTAAGTAATTCTTTGACATCATACATTAGCAGAGAAATAGTGTGAAAAGAAGATGAAGTTGACTGATACTTTTTTTTTTTTTAATGACATTACAATTTATAAGCTGAACTGTTGTTCAATTATTCCATGTTTTGACAGCAGTTTAATGACACCAAAGATATCAGTGGAACTTCTAAAGAGACTATACCTACATCTGTCCACACTTTTTTTCTACAGTATAGTACTTCAGCTTATATCCATAACAGTATATGAAAAAAGTAATCACTGCCCATAGCTAACCTCTTAGAAGATTCACTGGTTGGTTTGGTTTGGTTTTAGAAAGTAAAAGAACAAGAAGCATCCACAGTTCTGTCCTTCCAGGGGCAGACTTCAGTGCACACAACCTTGCAAATTATTCTTTACTCCTGCTAAACATTGAGCCAAAGCCTTACAATTCTAACACAAAAATCTGCTCTAAATAATTTCAGCTGACAGGGAACAGAGAGCTCAAGTACTGAAGTGTTTAGGTAGATCGGGACCAGAGAGCTGTTTACTTTGCATGATCAAATTCATGCTCAATAGAGAACTACTAAATTAGATTCAGTTCATTATGCTGCTAATGATCTTCTTTGGGAAAAATGTTATAGATTTACCTAATCTGAAGGAGTTGGTAGGTATTTCGCTCTTTTTCAATGGAGTCGCTATTATTTGTTTCTTATTTTGACTAGGAATGTGTCTCCTGTTATATTTTATTCAGGTGATTCATTCTTTCTTAAAATAAAACACTGATGTAGTTCAACTCTGAAAATTGTATAAAAGTTACCTACACATATATGGGTAGCTTATATTATGGGATGCATATATAAAATAATATTGTGGATACATTTTACAATGAGTTTTAAACACATAGCATTATGCTAGTTATGCAAAAGATTTTACTGGGTTTTCACTGGAGCTTCATTTTTTGTTTACTACCAAATGGAACCATATGTTCATTTGGCAGAAATTATTCTTGAATCTTCAGTGGAGAATGTAAGGTTCCTTAAGGATGTCTGCTTCCTATGCCATGTTTATTATAGTTAATCATATACAGACATAAACACACAAGGAAAAGAGATGTCCTTAACATTTTGAAATTCAGGAATAGAATGGATATATAAATAAAGTGTATTTGATTCACACCATTGACCAAAAAATTGTTTTGATCCAAACAGAAATAACAGTGAATTGACTCATAAAAAGAGCATACAAAAAGTAACATGAAACTAATCTCAGTGAAATTAAATATTCATTCAACCTTATACAAAATAATTTGTTTCTATTTTGAGCTCTTTTAACAACAGAAAAGGAAGTAAAAGTGTTTAGGAACTATTCATAATACTGTAGGCATCTATACCATCTTTTAGCTCGAAATTAGTTAAGGCCATTCATCTTCAGTACTGGAGAGCCATATTCATCTCTGCATGCAGTTGGTTTCTGCATCTCTCATACAGTGCTATGCTACTTTACTTTGGCTATCCTGGCCTGCTTTGCTGGCATACTTATGCTGGATTTTTCCCTCTCCTGTCAGAACAGAATGAGAGAGAGAAAAGAAGCTGTCCACAGGACAGTGCTTAAGTTACTAATGCTAACAGGAAAAAGCTTAGTGCTCTCAACTGTAACGAGAATCTGGAGGAGAAAGGTCAAAATTTGGTTCTAATCCTTATCCTCTTCTGAATTTGGGATCAATGGTTACTTAGCAAGCAACTCATAGAACTAGTTTTTCTTCTGAGTGATCATTAAAAAAAAAAAAAAAGTTTTTTTTTTCAACATACTTTCCTTTTCTTAGAAAACAAACCACCTTTTGATCAATTTTAGTTTAAAGTATGGATATTTTGATTACCTAAGCAAAGTATTAAGCAACCCTTTCAAAAAAGATTCAAAACCCAGTTCTCTTTTCTCCTTGATGTATAGCTTATTTGGTTACATTCTGCCATGTTCTGTTTGCCTATGAATCTTGAATTCCTTTCTGTAGAAAAATACAACTTCAGTAAGAAGGGTGAAAATTTCCTGCAACATCCCATACCCTGGTGATAGAAAAGCTTCCTTGAATATGAAAGTATTTGAAGGTTTGAATCCCTCAAGATGAGATTTGCGTTCTGCCTAAATCTTAAACTTCATGGATTCATTTAGTTGTGTTTTTAAGTAAAAGATATGAAAAATATTCATCCTTGTAAATATATCTATGCTGTTTTTAACCCAGTGAGCACCAAGCATTGGAGGTTTCAGGAGACCTATAGTCAGAAATGCTAACTGTAAGAATTCACAGAGGTATGATATTAGCATTCAGACACTCAACTCTGCTAAGAGATTTTTTTTCTGGAAAAATATAGGTACCTGATTATTGAAAGGTTAGATAAATCATCCCCTTTAGAGCATCTTTGGCAGGTATCCTTTTCATGAGAATTCATGGCTGAGTGTGTCCTAAAACCCATTCTTAATATTTTATAACAATTTTTGGCTCATTTTCATTCAAGTACCAGTACTGACTGAAGTTCAGATTGATTCTCTTTTTATTCCCAACTGCCTGACAGTCCTTGAATACAGACTACATTTTATGCAAATGGCTCAGTACCCACTGACTGAATGATCAGCTTTGGCTCAAGCTCTTGCTTTTCTTTATAAACATACTTTCCATACTAGAGAGACAAAAACAATGTCAAATCTGTAAGTAGATATGCAAATAAATGTCAAATGTATTAGAAGAGAATATATAAGTGTTTCAAATCCTTGATTCTCAGTCCACAGAACAAAAATTCTTCCTAGTATTTTCAGTACACATTTTTGTAATTCTAACACTTTATAACCTAGGATAATTAGAAAAGTTAGTTTTTTGTCTTCTGTTTGATAGCTTGGTCATACACTGTAAGAGTAAGATAATGTTTCCATTTTGGAGGATGTACTGACCCTAAGGTTAATTTTTCACCTTTATTTCATGTCTAGCATTTCAACAGTACAAACACCTGCTTTATTTTCCTAGTTCTATTCTACTTTGAAAATAATGTATTTGCTTTTGATTTCAGAGAAATTCTTTCTTTTAACCTATTTTGTAAGTATTTCTTAAACTGAAAAGAGAAAAGAAACCTTCTTTTAATATTTCTTGCTAGTAGGTTGGAACCCAGTCTATTTAAAAAAAAAAAAAAAGAAAAAGAAAAAGAAAAAAAAAAGATTTATATTTTCAGCTGTGTTTCAGAGTTTCATGAAAATGGCCAAATGATTTCTACAGTTTCTCGTCATAGTCTCATTTAGAAGAATTCAGACTTGAATGATCTATTTAGCCAGAACTGTTCCTGTTGTTAAATATGATTTAAGTTTGTTATTCTCCTTTACATAATTATATAGTAAACTAATCAATCATCATTTACATTTGCCTGTGACAAAGTTAGCTATTAAAAAAGATCATATTATAAAAGACAGAAATGGAAAATGATTGTCATGACTTTACCATACAAGAAAATAAATGTAGCTTTCTTACAGCTTCATATTAGAAAGCTTAAGTTGTTTATCTGAAGCAAACATTATTTCATCATGTTCAATATTTTCTTTCCCCTTCAAGATGCTAAGGAGACTTCTTGGGGTAAATTATCAACTGTTAGTTTAGGTCTGCCTTGTTGCTGTTGATTATTGAATTGATGTTTGTACTTTTCTAGATGTGCCATCAAATCCTTATGGAGTACGGGTTTTAGAGTTGTCACAAACCACTGCCAAAGTTTCATTCAATAAGCCAGATTCACATGGAGGTGTGCCCATTCATCATTACCAAGTGGATGTAAAAGAGGTAGCCTCAGAAACCTGGAAGATAGTTCGCTCCCATGGAGTTCAAAGTAAGTCTACAAAAAATAAATTGAAGTATTTTAATTGAAAGAATATCAAAGAAAAAGAATTCAAGTGTGTGTTAATTGATCCTCTGTTTCTCCATTATTCTTAGTCCAGCGGTTGTATCTTCAGTTAATGTTAATAAAATCAGACCTCCTAGCACCGATCAGAATCTTGCTCTGATCTAATGTCAACAGTTAATTTTTAGTTTTACATAATTTTGGTGAACAAATTCATGATTATTTCACATTTTTTCATTTTCCTGTCAAGTAGAGACAAAGAGTATGTTTGAAGCTATAAATTTCAAAGATAGTAGAAATCACAGAGGAGTTAGTTTGATTACATACGCAATTAACTTAAAATTTTGAGTAAGCTATTACATGATATTTTATCCTGGGGATTAACTACTGATTTTTAACTACCTAGCAACTTTTCTACATGCCTGTTTATCTTCGTTATATCTGTTTCAAAAGCATATCTATAAAGTATTGTTCAACAAGTGATGCATTATATACATTTGTTGGATATTATATTGTTTTCTATCTATTATATTGGTGGGGATGCTATAAATGGGTCCAGTTCATTACCAGGTCTATGCCTTCTTTTCACTTCTGTAAGCCTCCCAGAATAGACAAGAGTTCTTTGTACATGCCCAGGGAGGGTATTTAGACAGATTAACGTTAACAAAGTACTTTTAACAGATGAGTAGTCCCCTGCATCTATATTTACTCTCCAGTGTTTTTAACAGGTAGTGCAAGTTAAAGCAACCCCAACAGTGTTATGATATATACAGCTGGAGATTAATTGTTTTGCAGCTATCACCACTGTGAGGGGAGAATAAGTGTAGGATATGATCTAAAGTTTTTTTTTCTCTTTCTCTTTCACATCCCATCATTATTAATTAATATAATATAATATATATAATATATATAAAATATTTATATATTATATATTATATATTATATATAATATAATTAATATAATTAATTAATATAATATTAATGGATATTGGTGTACCTCTTCCCTTTTAATGTTATGTTTTGGACCACATTTGAGGCTTTCTTTTCCCTTAGCTGCTTTCTTCAATGAATTGGCAATAAATTTCTCTGATAAAATATATATATGTATACCCTATATTTCTCTGAATTTATCTATGAACTACTGTGTTAGAGATGAAAAGCTACTTCAGAATTTATTTGCTAAGCAGGAGGCATCTTGTTTTGTAAACGTTGTTGATTCTACACTACATAATTTGATAGGGAAATCAAAAGGGATCAAAAAGGCATTTATCTGAAGCTCTTGCAGATACTCCATGAGTTAAAATTTTGTTCTATTTGTAACATACTATATGGCCAAAAAAAAAAAAAGAAAAGATGCCAAAACAAGGACTGAACAGCCCAGAGCAGAAAAGGTCCTCCAAGATGGAGATGGCAAAAAACAGTACTAGTGTATTTTTTATGACAATACTGTTAACTGTAACTGGAGTCTTTCTGAAAAAATCATCCTTTTCCTGTTTCCTGAGAGGGTTTTAGCAAGTCTTCTAAAACATCCACTTAAACCTCTCTTCATTCTTTCTGGGCTTATTTACATTTTCATGGTAGGTAACACTGAGATATCCTCTTCTGAATCCCTATTTTCAGTTCACGAAAGCATTTTTAATGAAGCTTTTGTTAGAGTGAAGGCTTTTTTTTGTTTGTTTATCCTTCCTTAAG